>NC_087561.1:16693877-16993877 GCF_036250125.1 Pseudopipra pipra
TTGATAGGAAAATGAGCCTCTGCTTTATGCACCTTTTAATACCCCAGCTCTGGGCAGGGCTGACTTCAGCCAGCAACCTGCCTTTTTAACTCTTGTCTGCAATAACAAAAGTTTGGGACCGATCTGGCTCACACCGCTCTTATTTAATATTTATGTTATGTTACACGGCCTTTTTGTGTCTTATTTTAATATAGCTCTACTTTTCTCGGTGCACCTTCCACATGTATATTAACAAGAGTTGAACAGTGGGCAAAGTAATATTTCCAGGGATGAGTCCAGAAAGTTCACCATTTAAATATATTTTCTTTGAGGCTGTGGCAGTTTAGGGTTCAGTCGTCTCCTATGCAATAATTCCTTTTAAGAACAGTAAAAAGCATTTTAGACAGAGTTATTGCTTGTTTGCTCGGTTTTATTTATCTTTGCCTTTGGTGCTTATTTAAATGCTGTTGTTTTCCCAGAGTTAAGGTAGGGAAATATATACTAGTAACAGTGAATAAACAAACATTCATTGGGTATTTTAGAGCTTGTCAAGATAAGAGTGTTTCAACCTCTGATATTCATCAATATAGAATTTAGAGTTTTGATGATAATTGGGATTTGTGGCGTGTCAGTAAACCTCTGCCAGCTGCATTTCTGAAAAAAGTAATCACAATATTAAGAATTAGGACTGATGGGGTGGTGTTAAGTAAGAGATGTGTTGCATAACTTTTCACTGCTTAAGTACACGGTATGGAATGATTTAAGTAACAAGTTAAAAAAAGGAGGACAAGTTAAAAAGATGCGTGAAAAATGGATTTTATTACTGAAAGAGACCTTGAAAGTAAAGGCTAATTTCACTCTCAGCATCCAAAATCTGAAATAACAGGCTCTTGACGCAGAGGGGACTGTGTAACTATGTTAAAAGGATGATCCTAAAGGTCTTTTCCAGCCTAAGCCATTCTGTGATTCTCTGAGGCAAGTGCTGCACTTGACAGGTATGGCTGTACCTAAACAGCACGAGGCACCTTTGATCACTTTTAATAGTGCAGATGTTTCTCTGAAGATGAAAACTCAGCACCTGATATATCCAAACTCGGTGAGCCTTAAACGCGGCGCCTCCTCCGCAAACTTCCCCCCCCCCTTAAGGAAACTCTGCTGGGCTGGAGATGAGCAGCGATGCTGAAGCTGTGGATGGGTCGTGCCCAGGGAGGGCAGGAGCAGGTGGGTGATCCAGGTCCGTCCCCTCCATCCCTGCTCCCAGGGAGATGGCAGGATGCCAGCGGCAGCGTAGTTACGGGCTTGGAATGCTGTGCCCTTGGCGTTTGTGGTACAGAGCGTTTATGTGCAAAAAAAAGTTCTGTCTCACGTGCTTTTCCAGCACAGCTGATGCCAAAACTATCCCTGACTCTGATAAGGGCAGCACCAGGTTTGTTATTTAAGAGCTTAACAAGCTGAGAGGTGGGACCCGTCATCCTGCTGGAGAGGGGAGTTTGCACCCCACCTCCCTGCTGAAAAACAAACCCTCTTGCTTTCGGTATCGACTTTAAATTAGTTTGTACACCACGAATTAATCAATTACAGCCGCTGTATTTTGGAGATGAAATTCAGGACGAGCAGGGCAATTTGTATTTGTCACACCTAAAGGACTCCGTTGTGCCGAACCACGAGGGATTTGAAAACAACTGGTTTTAATGCTCTCCAGCTCCCCTTTGCAGAGCCTGATGCAGGAGCAAATTGACTTGCTGTGCCTCTTAGTTCTGCAAAGGAACAAACCAAAATACTCCCCTCCACTTTTTTTATATCCAAATCACTCAGTGCATTTCAGTGTACAAGCTATTAGTTGTTTTTTTTTTAGAATTTGGATCAAATCAGGCGTTTTTCCCCCAGCAAATAGTTCTCTAGTGTGCTTTATACGTTTGATTCAAAGGCCTGTGTATTATTTGATGTTCTTAGGAGATAAACAATAAACTTTTGAATATGTTTTTTCCATTTGAATACAAGCCTAGGGATGCTTCACCCTGCATCCTAAAGCCTGATTTCCCCTGGGACTCATTATCATGCAGCTCACATGTTCAGTCACCTACACTGTTGAACTTACTATCAAATAACCTTCGAAATGTTACTAGTTATTACGTGTCAGAGGGCAGATTTATGATAAACTAACTTTGAAACAAAATAATGAATTCTCAGCGTTCTGTTTCCAGCAGCATTTCTGGTAATTTTGCTGGATTTAAATCTTAAACCAGTAAGTTGCCTTTTTCTCTTATTCTGTCATATAAAACAGCTCCCTCCCCTCATGAAATTTCTGCCTCTTTAAATATGGTTTACAATGATTTCAGCACTGCCTATAAAGAATAAAAATGAGAACATTTGTCTGGGAGCTCCCCAACTGCCCACTGGAGTTCATTTGTGATTAAACTTTCAGAGCTTTCTAACTTGGTGAAAGTTAAATTAACTTAACCCTTAGCACAGTCCCCCTGTGTCCAAAATCCAACTGGGCAATAGATGTTTGCAGACAGAAATATTTGCTCCTTGTGCCTTTTACTGCCAGTGTTTTAAGGGTTTTGAGTGATGTTCTTGCATTAGAGTGACAAAAATCAACAGTACTCTCTTCTCAGAGAGCAGAAATGTGGTTTAGGGCAGAGCAGAGGGGTTTTCCAAGAGGATACCCTGAATTTCAGCCCCCAAAGTCCATATTTAGGGATCCAAATAATTGGCCAGTTTTCAGGAAGGCTGAACATGACTTGGGGGGTTCTGTAGGCACTTGGCCTCTTTTAAATGGCAGCCAGTGCTACCAGAACTGGTAATGAGATTGTCTCAGAGGGATGAAATTCAGGTAGATAGATGCTAAACACTCATTTTGGAGGTGATTAGAGTAGAAAACATCTACAGGTGAAATTTCAAAGCACACTATGTCAAAACTGAAGTCTGGCTAATTTGGAGAAAAATCAGTGTAGCTGCTCTGGGATCAGTGGAGTTTTTTTGGTTGTATCTCAGATGAGGATCGGGCAGATTAATGTCTGTAGGATTTTCATCTCCTACCAGACAAAGTCTGGGCTTTGAGATACTGCTGATCTGTGTGGAAAGTGCTTGACCTGGGGTAGATCTGTGAAGCTGGGGATAGAACCACCATCTTCAGGGTTGTCTCTCATCTCCTGTGCTCCCCTCGCCGTGATTATGGTTCTCCAAGGGCGTTTCGGGCAAAAGTTCCATATCAGGCTATCTATTAATATTTATGCAGCAATTCGGGAGGTAATGCATTGTTAAAATACAAGTTGGAAATGTACCAAATTTAATCACTTTTAGCACCAGAAATTATCTGTTTCTACATCAGATAGAAGGGGAGGGGGGGGCTATCATTACGATATTCTATTTTTTTAACCAAGTTATTTGCCAGTTCTAACACGCCTTGAATTAAAGGGTAATAAATGATCTCGTGTAGTTGAACTTTTCCAAGGGAATGCAAGGTGTCTATGTGAAATTCAATAGGAAGAGTTAAAAAATATTTAGAGCAAATACATACTGAGCCAGTAGGTCCTTGGACCAGTGGTGCCATGTCAGTCAGTCCCTGTCTTCCTGTGTAGGAGGCTGCTGTACATGGAGACCAGTGGGATTTGCCCTTTGCTTCCATGCAATTCCTGCTGCCTAAATGTAGAAAGAATATTTTTATCACTGATATCACTTCATTTTTGCAGCTGTCTGCTCACATCAGGTTAGTAATATAAACTCTGTCAAAGAGCAATCTCTCCCTTCCACAGGCTGCAAAATCCACAATTATTATTTAGAGTTAACCTCCTAGGAAAGTGTTCCTTATTTAAACTGTTCAAGCCCAAAAAGAATTGTTAGTTATTGTTATCTGAGGACCTCCTACAGCCTTCCCTTGGTCAAATAAGGCTCCTTTTGTTTTCAATGGGAGGTTTTTTTTCCCCAGGACCAAGCTCTGAGCTTTCACGCGAGTAAGATAAATCCAGTGAAAGTAAAACATTAATTAAAATGTATTAAAAAAAAATAAAAAAAGAGAAAATGTTGTAGAAGAGCTTGGTGCTCAAATAGAGCACTTTTTTTTTTTCAGGTCACTTGGCTTTCTGATGTCATTTCTGGCAGATTCGTTAGCCCGGCTCCATCACGTTCTGCTCCGAGCGATAACGTGATGGGAGATGATCAAAGTGAGAATGCTAAAGGCTCAGGACATTTAAAAACTGTTCTATTCTGGAAATCCTTCTCAAACTATAAACAGATTACATTAAAAAAATCTGTGTTACCCAACATGGTTGCTCATCATCCTTTTTTAGGCGGAACTATTGAGAAGTTTTTGGGGTAAACAGCCTTGAAGTCTTTCTGACGGCGGGTTGAAAATTCCTCCGGAATTTTAGGCAAGCCAAGCCTCTCTGAAATGGAATGTAACCCATTTCTGCTGTTAGGTGTCTTGTTTTAATCTTTCTACTTGAAAGTGGTAAAGCATATGGGTCAGATCACCCACTCCTGCTAATGGACACAGTTCCATGGACTGGGGTGTCCAATTATGCCAGCTAAAGATCTGACTGTTGCTGGGTTTTATTTCCTTATTTTTCTTGTCTTCTCGATCTTTGACCCTTTATCAAAGGAATGCCGTCTATAATATGATAATAATATGAAATTCTGAGCTCTCTTTCTAACAGTATATCCCAAAGAATTGTCAAGATGCTCACCTTTATGGGAAAAGCAGCTGATGAGCAGTTTCAGCCTCGTGATTGTCTTTTCTTGGCACAGGGAGGAACTCTGGTGCCTCTCCCTGGTCTTGCTGTGGGATATTAACCCTCTCAACATTTCCCTGAAACAATTTCTCTGTGGGATGAGTGAGTAAACAAACTCGTTGGCAAGTCGACAGAATGACAGGAGGCCATTTTTCCTAATTTTTGTACATTTTGGTGCTCAGGAAAGTGAGAAATTTTTGAGTTTTGAAGGGCTACATCCCCTGGTGCTTTCGATCAGTGTGAGGATGGGGCTGGAGCTGGAGGCAGGAATATCCAGGCAGTGTGACCCCTCAGGGATGTAATGGAGCTACCCAGGGGTATAAGGAGGATTTAGATCTCCAAGCAGGATTTGACTTTGTATTTTGATTTATGGGCTGAATACAAATGTGTGTTTTAAGGAGCCATTAGAGTTTGTGATTTGAAATATGCAGAGGGCAGGTTTGTGTAGGAAAGGTGCTGGGGCCACCTTGCATAGGCACACTTCTTTTTAGAGAAAATGGCAGAGAATTGTCTGTAGCAAGAAAACCCTTTGCCTCAGATGCTTTACACCAAATCAGTGATGGAGTGGTCAGGAGCAGGATGATCCATCACTCCCTGTGGTGCTGGCTGAGAAAGTAGGAAAAGAAAAAGAAATAGGGAATACCTGTGCTGTGATTCACTAAAACATTGAGTCCAGATGTATTTTTAATTTAAATTAATGTTGGTGCTGTTGGTAAGGCCACAAAAATGCTTGAGAATTGCTGGGGCTTGTAGGTGCAAATAAAGAAAGGCATAGCAGGACGGAGTGGACTTGGCCAGAGCATGGCTAGAAACTGGGATGTACTAAATGTTGTAAGAGAAATACCAGGACAATCAATTAAAATCTGTGGTGAGAGGTTTTGGCACCTCCCAGCCTCCCCACCCTGCTGCAGGTTGTAGCTCCTCTCCTTGGGTGGCAGCAGCAGCTGCAGCTGCTGACCCTCATTTGGTGCCCTTTGGCTCTGCCTTTGCTCCAGCTCTTCTCCTTCGAGTAAATGCTGCTCTTGTTTGCGAGAATGGAAATCTGGAGCAACCCCTCTGCCCTTTCTGGGGGTGATTCTCATCTCCTCCTTCGTGCAGATGGAGCTGGGAGGTGAGGGAGGAAGGCTGCTCCTTCCCAATATCCCCACACCCTGCAACCCCCAGGTGACTGTGCCAGCCACACCTTCAACCTCTGTGCATGTGAGAGCTGCTGTTGTTCTCTTTCCCCCCTGTCATCCAACAGCACTTCCCAGCTCTAACCCCAGCAGTGCAGGAACCCTGCATGCAGCCCACAATTTCTTTCCTGCACCTCATCACTGGGAGAAAAGGCTGCCTGGCCATGACAAACTGTGGCTGGCTCTGTGATTTGTGTAAGCTCAAATTTTCCACTAATTCACTTCTATAGGCTCGGTGGCAAACACAGCCTGGGGCTGCTATAAACCACTATAAACCACGCTGCTGTGGCCACAGAGGGCAGTGCTGCCAGCTGGGGAATCGCTGGAGCGTGCCAGGGCCCGGGGAAGGAGGGGAATGGAGCTCTTGTCACAGGAGCCGTGGTGTGGGAGCAGCTCCAGCCCTTCCATGAGGTGGTTCCAGCCCTGACAGTGCCCAGGCAGCACAGCCTGGTCGGTGCAGGGACCCACTGGGCAGGAGCCAGCGCCGTGTCCCGGCCACCACCCGGCTCTGGGTGAGTCCTGACTGCCTAAAACCAGCCACTGTTTTGGGCTGCTTGTTGGAAAACATCGTGTCTTGCTCTCCTTGGCTCTCCTGCAGCTCCCACCCACGGCAGGGCTTTGTTTTGTGCCAGGGTGCAAACCCACAGAGTTAATTTTCTGTATAACCCACCGATGGATGATTTCAGAGCATTTTCCTCTAAGAACAGCAAGAGTGGCACAGGTGCTGATTCCCCAAATGATTGCTTGTCTTGTTACAGGGGGCTGTTGACCTGCTCCTTTTATGTTACAAGTCTGCATCTAACTGCTCTCTTAATCCAACCTACTTCCTTCTTTTTAATGAAATTGTCCCTTTAGCCCTTTTCCTGGGCTGGCTTTTCAACACTAACATTAGAAACAGGCTGCTCAGTTCTTTCCTCTGCTAACATCTTGCCCAGAGCTAACTTGCAGCTTCACTCTGTCAGCTGTAAGATATAGATATACTGTTGTCTTAATTACTCATATTTCTCCTGCTGCTCATAATTCTGCTTGTTCCACCAAAGAGCTCTTCAGAGAGCTTTGCTGCTTCCCTTTCCCTTTCTTTGGGGGTTTAAAGGTTGTCAGATATATAAACGATCCTTGTTGCAGAGCTTTGGTGGTGACAGTGTCCTTTGTGGGGAAGATTTAGGGGGATGGGAGGACTAAATACTGATGCTTTTAGGCTACATCTCTGTGGAAGGAGAGAACACACATAGCACTACCTTGCATAACAGAGCATCAGGGAGGGTGTTTGGCAAATCCCTTCTCTAATGAACAGCGAGGCAGCTGTTTCTTCTGCAGCTTAAAGTGTAGATGCTGATTGTCAGGAGAAGGGTTTTCTTTATCCACCACTGATTATCCGTGGCTGTATCTGGCTGACTGCTATTCCTCTAAAAATACTGTTGAAAAGGGACTGGACACTTAAAAAAAATCACTGCTGTGCCACAGGGAAGCTTTAGTCCTTTGTGGTTTCAGCTCTCTTTTATGATTATATACCACTGTTTCTGTTATCTCTATTAATTAATCTGTCTGCCACAGCAAGAATTGCATGTTGAGTAATGTAGAGCAGCCTGACAACATGATGTCCATGGTTTTTTGGCAAAGGTTTGAACAAGTTTGGTGACCTTTGTAAGCTCTCCAGTGGGTTACACCTTTGGCCAAAGTCCTTCCCTCCTGCTATTTGGGGTCCACTCTCCATTTTAGAAGCCCTCAGGTCTGAGGTAGTTCAGTGGCAGAATATATCTTAGTATTCAGCTGGTTGTCTCAGTTCAGCTGGCTGACAGGTTCAGGACTCAGCACTGTGAGTTTATTGTTAATTGAATAAATTAGGAGCCTGTCAAACTGCTGTGGTTGAGCCTGTTTCCATCAGAAAGCTTGGACTGGTGGAGTGACTGGAGGTGGGACTGGGCAGGAGTGGGGCTTAGTCCCCCCACTCCAAGTTTTGTCGTTGTTGCTTTTTATATATATTTAAAAAATATCTGGTAAAAATGCAGTGCAAGTATATAGGAAGAAACATTTTAACAGCAGAGCAGTGAGAGGTGATGACACCAAAAGTAGCACAGAGGTTTAAACTGATCTAATAGCAGTAATAGGCAAATAAACAACAGGCTGCAGTTAGCTATGACCAAACTCTTCCAGTATCACAGGAGTAACTAAAGAGTCTGTTAGAGGAAGCAAATGGAACTGGATGAGGGAAATTGGTGAGAGACATTAGAAATAAAGAGCAATTTGGTTCTTTGTGGAGGAATAGTGTGGGGAAAACAGCTCCTCAAGTCAGTGCTCTGCTCTTGAGGAGCTGAAAGGGATCAGAGGAGCTGTCTCAGATAAGTCAAGTTCCAGACAAGGTCACAGGAGTCAGGACACACGGGAGTGTCTCATTTCAGACCATCGTCTGTAGGAAACTCCGAGTCAGGGAACACCACCGGAATAACACACAGGGCAGCACAGCCCCAGGACTGGACAAGGGGGCTGGGGAAGGTGGCCCTGATAAAAATCCAGGTTCCCTGGCATTTGCCACAGAGACTGTGCGGAGCCAACAGACCTGTGGTCTGTGGTGCTCAGTGTGGGCACCTGCACCTCTCCCATCTGCAGGGCAAGCTCTGCCTGGGGACAGGCTGCCCCAGCACCTCATTGCCTTTGCAGAAGAACCAGCAGGGTCCACAAGAAGGACTCTGGGGCCACCAGCTGGATCTGGTGC
The DNA here is from genome assembly GCF_036250125.1 of Pseudopipra pipra. Lineage (NCBI taxonomy): Eukaryota > Metazoa > Chordata > Aves > Passeriformes > Pipridae > Pseudopipra > Pseudopipra pipra. The sequence goes on from NC_087561.1 coordinate 16,702,478, forward strand.
TGCTGTGAGGGCTGGTGGTGGCTGCAGAGTGCAGGTGGTGAGCAGGTATTTGGCTCTGTTTGCTCGAGGTTTCCTCTTGGAATCCCAGCACTGTCTCCTGAGAGCAGCTCTTAGGGCATGGTGGTTGGTTAAATTGGTGGCCATGCAGCTGCTTTGGCACCCAGTCCACTCTGGCAGCTACTCCACAGTGAATAATTTCCTGCCCAGAGCCTCCTCTGCAGGGATGTTGGGCAAATGCATTGACCTTGTGCCTCAGCTCTCCAAATATAAGGATGTTTCCCTATTAGCTCCTCTCCACAAACCCAAGGGCTGTTAAAAGAAGTAGGTCTCGTGACTGTGTGGTACTTGGATGCCATGGTAATGTAATTAGCTGCACAGCAATCTTACTAAAAATGTCCTTGGTGGAGGAGAGGACGGGGTGGGGGCTCCTTTAGAGGAGGGATGTTAAAGGGAAGGAAGTTTCCAGACCTGTGGCTTCACCACAGCTTGGCTGCACAGCCCAAGTCCTTCAAGGCAGGTGTGAACCCAGAGGTCCAGAGCACAAAGTTTTGCTGCACTGTCCATGTGAGAGGGAATGCAGCACAAGCCATTAGCTGTGTTAATGGATTATGTAACAGCTTCCCACTTCCAGCAAGCCTTTGGAAATTTTTATTTGGTATCTCGGGCTAAAAACCTTTTTGAGCAGAACTTGAAGTAAACTCCAGAAAAGTATTCCCATTACTTTCCCTTTTTCTCCTTTTTTTTTTTTTTTTTTTCCCTCTTCAATGTTATCTATGGATCCAGGAACTTCTGGGCTGCTTAATCCAAAGGAGAGGGACAGGGGGCTCTGCGTGGCACTCGGAGAGCCTCGCTGCAGGAAAGCTGTGCTGCTGATTAGGTTATCTCTGTTCCTCTGCCAAACCCTCAGACTTTGGCAACCTGAGTCACTTTTTTTCCCCCTTTTATATCCTTTAGGTCTTTTTCCTTCCTCTCTCAGCACGACCTCTGTGGCCATTTTTGCTAAATGTGACCCTTATTAAATATGAGGATTTATATCACCATCCACGAGGCAGATCCTCCCGAGCTGTTGAAGAATCAAAGAATTCCAGAATCCTGGAGTTGTGTGAAGCATTTGGAGTTAAACTTCAGCTCTGCTGAGCTGGAAGTTATTGTAGAGTTGTTTCACCAAATTCTATTCTCAGCTGTACCGTCCAGTGAGGAAGAAATTAGTTTCTGTCATTTATGGTTAAGTCAAAAGCACATTTATGTAAGAGATTATAAACTGTATTTTTGAGTGAAATGAAGACTAATAATAGTAATAAAAAGTAAGGTTTCATGGTGATATTTTTAAAAAATCAGGTCAGATATTGCAGTGATGCAATGGAGGGTGAACTGGGATTTGGTGGCAACTCGATGGATTTCTTTATTTAGGTGTTGTTCTCCTTCACTTGAATTTTCTTGCACTTTAAGACAAGGCTCAACCAGCCATATTTTCCATCCTGATCTCAGCTCAAGGTGTTGAGCTGAGATTGGCTTTCTCATGCAAGAAAGATTGCTCTTTGTCACCTGAGTCATGGTTTTAAGACACAAAAACTGTTCCTCAGGAAAGCGACATTTTAACTCCTGCCATCTCTCCTGATCCTTGCGGAGCTAAAAAGAATCCCCCTTCACTGGAGTTGCTCAGAGTTTGCTCTGGGTTGCAAAAGTCTGGAAGGTCACCTTGGTCACTGTGCATCAGTGTGGTCCTGACAGTGTGTTCTCCACGAGACAGCCCAGTGCTGGGATTTAATCCAAATCTGTTTAATCATGTATAATCCACATAATTCAAATATAGTCACCGAGGATCCAGTTTTAGAGCTGTACTGAGGGAGGGAAATCTTGTGTTGTCACAAGTCCTGCTGACATCAGTGGGGTTTCTTATTGATGCAGGACTTAGTGCTGGCACATGCAATTCCAGCAAAATTTGGGGTTTAGCATATTTGCAATTTGCTGTATTTTTAGGAATATGTTGCTTGGAGGTGAGTAAAGGAGCTCTGGGCCACATGTAGCAAAATCCCTGAGTTGTGCCAAGTGGTCGTTCCAGGGAAAAGATATACAATAATCTGAAATAATTTGTGATGCAATTAAATATCCTAAAGGTTTGATTCATGTTTTTGACTTTTCACTTTTGACTTTTTCACTTGATACAAATTAAAAAATCCTATGCTCCCCACCCCGAGGCTTCCCGTGTTGGGTCAGAAATGTTTCAATAACAACAAAAAAAGTAGGATTTGTCAGCATAAGTAATACACTGTGTTATTGCAGTGTTATTTTCATCTCCAAGATACCAATATCTGATCACGCCCCGTTTGTAACTGTGGGCTGATGCCTTTGTAGCCCTGTAAGTAAAAAACCTGCTCAAACCACGGGTAGCCAAACAGCTGAGTAATCCTGTTGAAGCCAGTCCATGCACCCATTAACTGTGCAAACTAATCCTTAAAAAAATGATGGAAAGGGCGAAAAAGAAAACACCACGTTTTCCAAGCCAATGAAACTCCAGATGTGCTTAAAGTTAAATCCTGGAATAAATAAATAGTGCATGATCTGAAAGGCTGGATTTCACAGCCACACTTTGTTGCTTACCCAGTGAAATTGTAAAATAAGGTGAACTTTTTTCAGCTTGCAAACCTCTGGTGCATTTCTGCCTTGACTATTTTTTTTTTTTCTTTGTGGCCATTTTGCAGTTTTCTGTGGATTTGTTTTGACTGTAAATAGGCACACACATTAGCTAAAGCCAGATAATTTTCTCCTGGCCAGCTTTGCCAGTAAATCACTGAGCTATGTAATTGGGTTTGTGTAAAATCAAGCATTGTGAACTTGGGAATAGGTAAAACAGAAACAAGAAGTTGATTTTTGTAAATAATATAATTTTTTCACGCAAAACTTCTGTTTGAATCAGTTTGTTTTTTTTTTTTTAGTTCCCTGTCATGATCCTTCTTTAAATTTTGAATGAAAATCAAGCTACAGGATAAATCCAAGCAAAACTGGTAATAATTTCTGGTTTGGCTCATAGGTGGAGTTGAATACAATGTGATTAACTACAAGCAATATGTTGTGAAGATGATGGTATTCAGACACATACCCAAACAATTTGATTCAGATAAATTGGATACAAGACTTTGACCAGCATGAGAAGAACAGGTGAGAACCCTTGAGACTGAAGCAGAAATAATCAGTATTTTGATGGTCAGGAAAAATATTGCTCCAGTAACACAATGGATCCATTAGAAACTCAAAATACTAATTACAATCTGCCTAAAGACTTATTATAAATGAAGTGGAGATAGAAACATGTTTATATTATGGGGAGGCTTATTTGCAGATAAGCAGGAAACCAGTCACACATCTTCACAAACATAATTTTAGCTGTTTTAATTAGCAGGTTTGCTTTGATTTAATTTAATTCAGCGACTCCTTCTATCTTTACTGACACATGTGCAAATCAAATGTGCTGCCCTGACTCCTGACACCCCGTTTCCTTTCTCATTTCTGCTGCTGTTGTTGTTGATTCTGGTGGTTTGTGGTGCAGTGAGGGGTCGGCCCTTCCCACCAGGGTGGCCAGCAGATGCAGGGGGGGGGGACACAACTGCACCTTTCAGGGGGTTTTCTGCACCCCAGAACCACTGATTCCTCAGGTGCTGGAAGCCAGGCTGTCAAAGGCCAGCAAAAGCCCCAGTAGCCTCCAGTTTCCAATTCTGTTAAGGGTTGAAATGACAAAAATAGGATTTTTTTTGAGTAGTTGTGGTAAAAGTGAAGCGAGTTTTGTGGTTTTTTTGCTATAGAACAGACCCTACAAAGAAGCCCCACGTGTGCCTTTAGCAACTTACTGCAGTGTGTGCATCAACTTGGGGTTGATAAACAAGCTTTAAAGCTGTCAGAATTCATCTATTTAATGTTTGGAGATTTGGTGGTTTTATTTAACAGGGAGAGTAGTTATTGACAGAATAAGAACACATAGTCCAGGATCAAATCACAACATTAATATACTGACAAAAACCCCCAATCTGTGTTGACTTTGCTGAGCTTTTTGTTGGTCTGAGGGCTTGGAACTGTTTTTTCTTCTTTATGTGACAAAAACAATTGGTAACACGCCAGGTGTTGTTCTCCCTTCCCTCTCCACCCCTCCCTTTGCAGTGTCTCACAGCTGTATGAGAGGTAATTAAAACAATCACTGAAATGTTTCAAAGCTGTTGTAGCCTTTAGTTGACTTTTAAAATTCCTATTTGAAGAAGAATGGTAAAATTAATTTGTATCCAGCTCAGCAAAGTGCTCTTTACTTGAGCAACGGACTTTACAACGTTGCCAACAAAAAGGATGAAATTAATATTATTCTTGCCTTTATCTGGGGTTATTCTGTTAACTGTTTTATACTAGAAATTAATTTCAATATTGTACAGATGCCTACAAGTCATGAATGCAGCAGTTCAGTCACACAGCTCTCCTAGTTCATCATCGTGGGTAAAAATAAGAATTCAACAGGAATAAAGTTGCCAGGACAATTAAATGATTCTGCCTCTAGATAATGGAAGGACAAAGTTTATATTCTTGGACTGTAAAATATGTAAGAGTGAAAAGTGCTGTTAAAGAAGTATTATGTGGTTGTTTTGAAAAGAATGGTAATTTTACAAGTTTGTCTTTCTACTGAGAAAAAAATCCTTTGGAGCCTGGGAAGCAGACTTTGGGATTGGCATATTTTTGATGTGGAAATGCTCTGCTGCTTTTCTCCTCTATTTCTTGTGTTTCAGTTCCCTCCTTCAGCAGGGCTTTGGAAACCTTGTAATTCATCCCTTACCCAATGCTTGGTCTATGGGACAGGATTTTATCCTTAAAATAAGCTTCCTTGTAACATATTCTATTTGATGCTTAAAACCCCTTAATCTTTACAAATAAGTGTGTTATGTCAGTGCAAAGGTGATCCTTCTCTCCCTTTTTGCCCTTCTCTCCTTTTCTGATTTGTCCCTCTTTGGGGGTTGGCACCTCCCTGGCATGGGCAGAGTGGGGGCAACAAAGGAAAAGTTGAGGAATTTTCAGGATGAATGGAATTGGTTCAGGCTTTGAAATGACTAATTAAAAAAAAAAATGAAAAAGCCTTGTAGGGTGGAAGGTTTTGCATATCCCTTGTTGGTGTGTGGGGAACCCTTGCCTGGTATATAAGTCAATATGTGGCTAAAGCAAGTTTTTACATTTTTCCTTATGAAAATCAGAGAGATACCAGGGAACAGGGTGCAAACCAAAAATATTAATACCAATAAATACAAATAAGGACTTTTCCCCATCAAATTTAGAATATATGGCTGTTTGTGCAAATATTTCCTATTGATTAATGACAGCATAACCTCTTCATCTTTTTTTTTTTGCTCCTTTGTGAACATTTCTAACTCCTTTATGAATGTTTCTAAACCCTCTCTGGATGTTTCTAAACCCTCTCTGGATGTTTCCAACCTCACACAAGTATTGCAAACAGATTCACAAACAGGGATAAATCCACGACTTAAATCCTCATCTGCCTCTTTGCATCAACACAACTCAACCTGACAGTGGATTTTTGCCAGGTGGAACAAAGAGCAATAAATTAGTTTTGAACATTTATGATCTTGCATTATAAAGACTCCAACAGGCTGTGTTCAAAATCAATTGTCAGCGTGATGGGGGATTAATAACTGTGGGACTGTAACCTTTTCCATATCCACAGCCTGGGGAAGGGCACGTCTCAAGATCTGCTGCCATATTTCATTATTGCCACCTCTATTTGAAAGACCTTTTTGATGCTTAAAAAAAAAGAGAAACAGATTAGTTTTTAGTAGTGCTGGATGAATAACTCATAATTAATAATTCATTCCGCGAATTTTCGCCTTTTATTCCGTAGGAAGAATGAAAAAAAAGAAAATAGTTGTCAAAATTTTTTCTGTTGACTGGTTGGGTTGTTTTTTTTTTTAATCAAAAGTAGGAATCAGAATTCAGGGTGTGTTATGTATTTGTGATTGATCAGTCATGTGGTATTGGTTTAATTCCCCAATTAATTGAGGACAAATACCAGAATAAATTTCATGATTAAATATTTGAGGAGAGTGTATTTAAAAAGCCCTTGCCACACGCAAGCCGGGCTTAAAGTCAGTTTTTGAAAGGCCTCTTGGAAAGTAAAATCCTGAGTGCACGAAAATGGTTGGGAAGGAAATGCAAACGAGGCAGGAATGTGGCCAAGCCAAGTTCATTACAAGACACAAACGAGTTTCTGAGACTTCTACAGCATTTTCCAGCTGGAATTTTCCCTTCTTAGCTCCAGCAGCCACTTTAGGAGATAACCAGTAAATATTGGGGGTAAATATGGGAGCAAGGGAAATGAGAGGTTTATTGAGTTTCCTGACCTCCCCAGCTACTGTGCTGTGTTTTATGATAGTGAAATGTTTTATAACATTTTATAAATGTTTTTATAAATGTTTATAATGTGTTGAAGCCACCTGAAGAATTGGCATCCTTTGGCTGTCTTTGCATCCCGCCCATGCCAGGCTGCCTGGCCTAAGAGGCATCTCTGACTTCTCCCGCATTTTTTTCGTATATCCACTTTATTTTTCTTCCTAAATAGAGATAAACCAGTTAAATATTTCCCAACAAAATAACATGTGTAATCTCCAGGGCCGTGCATACCATCAAACTGTCATTTCCTTCGATTAACCTCCACCTGACCTCCCTCCCTGAGGCACTTTCTGAGCCTTTTGTTCCCCCTTCTCAGCTCTGAGCTCTGTCAGGTGAGGGCATCTGTCACTCAGGAGCTGGACACTTCACTGGAGAACTCAGTGGAGATGCTGGCATGGAAAACTGGGCAGGATGTCCTGGATTAGACAGCCCAGAGCTGGATGTGTCTAGAAATGCAGAGGGAGCAGAACTTGGGCAAGCACGGTTGAAAGGAGCTCAATTTTAAGAGTCTATTAATTGTGTTATGAATATTATGAAATATTTAAGACCAGAAAAGGTTCATGACTGAGACCTGCAGGACTTTTGTTGTAACTCCTTCGTGTTCTCAGGAAGGGCCAGATTGAGGAGAATAAAATCCCTACCAGGAGAGGATCAGAGTTAACAAATCACCTCCTTACAACGGCAGAGTTTGGAAATTGCCAGGGGAATTTATTTTGTCATTTTGAAACCCAGCAGGTCTGTGTTTAACCTCAACTTTTTTTGGGGGACAGATAGCAAAAAAATGGAAATTAGGGAGACCAGCAGAAATAAAACTTTTCAAAATGATTCATGCCTATTAAAAGTATAGTTGATCTTAACTAAACTTTTTATGGTTGGCAGTTTGAGATGCCTGGGACCTTTTATTTATTTATTTATTTATTTATTTATTTGATCCTGAAAATTCATTTAGGGTGAATAATACGGAACTGAGATGTGAATCCAGACAGATCATCAAACACTGGGCTGACAGCAGTGAGGAGCAAACATGGAATCCATAACTTCTGCTTATGGAATAGAATGGGCTTTGGAATGATAACAAAGGCCACGTGTGATGAAGCATCTCTTCATCCCAGTGTGAGCTGGCTCATGGTGGTTCCTGAAGGCTGAAACTCTGCCCCTGGGTTCTAGTCCTAATTTCACTGTTCAATCTCACACCTTCTGCTGACAGATTAAAAATGTGCCATCAGAAGCCTCAGCATCACATCAGTTCCTCTGGATGAGGATGGACTCATCCCTTAAATCAGTCTCTGATGAAGCAAATAGGTCAGAATTCCTCATCATTTCATCATCAGGCACAATTTATAGGTCTCCTATGATTTTTCTAATTAGAATCATAGAAAAATTTAGGTTGAAAAAGACCTTTAAGATCATTAAGTCTGTTTTTTGCCCTATCCCAGTTTGTCCTTTTTTAAATTATCCCACTAAAGTTCGAAGAACAGAGTCTATATATGCAGCATTCCATGATTTCTCCTCAACTCCCAAGATCATGAGACTTGTTGAAAAATAGTGAGTTTTAAAATAAGAAAGAACTGCACTTTAGTATTTTTGTGCAAATATTGAAGGATGGATCTATTCATTCTTCCAAGAGTTTATAATTTATTTTTTAAGTTTTAATTCGTGCTGTCTTCCCCCCCCCCCCCCATTCCAGTGGGCATGTTACATTTATAAATCATGTGGAAGCAGATATTCCAGATGCAGAGAGATGTTGGAACTGATGGCACTGGTAATTCTGTACCAGCCAACAGGAGCAAGGCCCTGAAAAAATAGAAAAAAAAAATAATGATATGATTTTACAGGCTTGTAAAAAATCCCAGATTTGGAGAAAATGTGACCTGTTGTCATCCCTGTTAAGGTTTTTGCAAACGATTCTCTAGAAAAATCAGCATTTTCTGTGAAATCCTCCCCAAAACCAACCTGCTCTGCAGTGAGGGATGTACTCACCTGGTGTAGCGAAGAATTTAAAGGGAAGAACAAAAAGAAGCTGGAATTGCCTCAGGGATTGAGGTCAGGTGAAGGTTAATCAAAGGAAATGACAGTAAAATGGCATTCAGAGCTCTGGGTACGTTTTTAATCATTCCTCTCTCTCTGGCTCATAAAAGACACGAAAGATGTCCAACTTTTTGCCATTGTGTGTAGTTAGGGATGGCTTTTATTTTTGTCTTGATTGTTTTAAAATATCCTTTCTTTTCAATTTCTCTTGTAGTTTTAGCTCCTGAAAACTTGCTTTGCAGTGCCTTAAAAATGTGTGTGGGAAATAGGGAATGTGTGTGTGGGGGGAAGAAGAATGTTAAGAAAAGGGAGTAATTTTCCCCAGAATATCTCTCCTTTTAACTTCTCCTTCTGAAGTGACGGATTTTGAAGGATTTCTAGAAGTCATGAGTTTAGGGAATAAATATTCAGAAAAGCTAAATATTCCCATTATTACTCAAGTGTCAGGTTAAATGAAGTCCACGATTGCAACTACTGGAAACAAGAACAGTTTTTTTCACACTCTGTTAATTGACAAGTTATTATTCTGTTTTTAAGTATAGATGGTTTGTATATTTTTTAAAAAAATATTAGAATAATCTTTGTGATTCCAATGAAATTTTGGAGTCGTGTCTTAATTTGCAGACTGTTGGTTATGTTCTGATTTTCTTTATGTGAAAAGGTCCCGATTGGGAACTTTTCCAAGTTCGGAGTTGTCACTTTGTGCCATTCACCTCAGATAACTTTGCCATAACTACAACAGGAACAGGAGCAACTTTATGTAACTTATAACAGCCTAAGGCAACTTTTAAAAAATGTCAGCAATGCATTTTTTTTTTCCCAAGTCTGTTTTTATAGTTCCCTTCCGCCCATAAAGCAGAGGATCCTAAAGGGTGGGGGTTAAACCCAAAAAGCTCTTAACTGAGGTAACTTGGTGTAGCAACTGTGTTCTCCCTGCTCTTTAGAGCAGCCTTGAGCTCCTTGAGTGATGCAGTTAGAGCTGAGCTTAGGCAAGACCTTGAGCCTTCAGAGAGGAACGTGTGGCTTAAAGAAAAGTTGTCTCTGCAGCCTCCCCTGTTTGAGTCTCACCACTGTGAGCTGTAGTCAAAAAAAAAAATAAAATGCACTTTTATACACATGAGATGCTCCACACCTCGGGGGAAAAAGATAAATAGTCTGGAAGTCATTTCCCTGGGTGTTGTGCTGGTGTGGCCAGCGACTGCTACTGGAAATGTGGCACTTTTCCAGCGGATCCCACACAGCAAACGCTGCCACGTGGATGCCAGATGGGCTGTTTGCCAGGGAGGAGGAGGAGGAGGAGGAGGAGGAAAAGCCCTGTCCACCCTGCAAGCACTGCTGAGGAAAAGCCTGTCAGGGAATTATTGGTAGGAATTGGTCAAAAATGAGAAAGCGAAGTTGTTGGGTGGAGGTTGGGCTGAGCTCTCCTCTGGGGAAGGGAAGAGAAACACGGTGGGGAAGGCTGGGATCCACTGCTGGGAGTGCAGAACCTCCCAGCAACAAGTGCCTGGCTCTGCAGACACAGCCAGATGAATAACTCCAGGATTTTCCTGCTTACAGGGTTAAGCTGTGATTTTATGATCTGTAACAATGCCAACATTGTGTTTATGGGGGGCATTTTCAACAGTGCTCAGCATCAGCCTAAGCAGCAGCTCCTCTCACCTGTAACTCCCCCATCTTGTAACAATTCTGCCCTATTGATAGAAATCCAAATAATTTTTGGTGTGTCTTTGGCAACACAGGAATATCTGGTTAAGAAAAAGAAGAGTAAAATGTGAGAGAGGCCATTTGAAATGAAAACTGAATACCTGAGGTGAAGGCAGAGTTACTTCCTGACAACTGGAAAACTATTGGACTTAGAGAATATGATTTTTCCACCTGGTTTGGTGGAAGGTGTCCCTGCCCATGGCAGGGGAGTTGAAACTGGATGAGCTTTAATGTCCTTTCCAAACCAAACCATTCCAGATTTTTTTTTTTCGCAAACAACATGACCTCAGAATTTTGCTGAAATAAATGCTAAAGGAAAATAGCCAAATCATATCTCTATTTTTAAAACATCCAATAAAAATATTCAGTCTATTATATATTCAGTCTATTATATAGACTGAATACCCAAATTTTTCAAGTACAGGAAATATTAAGTTGGTTTGAGCATTTTTATTCCAGCCATTTGGACCAGGTTCCAAAACAGAACTCATAATTTTCTTTCAAGGTTTCTTTTTAAAAGTGGCTGAATTTCTTTAGTGTTTTGTTTTGGTTTGGTTTTTTTCCAACGAAGCAGAGTTGACTGGGAAAACTACCAAATCTAATGTTCAGTGGAAGAAATTGAGACTGAAATGAAATCTCCCAAGTGTGGTGTCTGAGCACATTGAATTGTACGTTTTTCCTGCCTGGGCTGGTGGTCAAAATAATGGGGGCTGGGAGTGGATTCAGCCCTGCACCCTTGGATCATCCTGTGCCCAAGGGCTGGGAGGACAACTGGGATCATCACTCCCTCTCCTGCCCATGGGGCTCATCCCACATCAGGGATTCCTGTGGGGACAAGAGGTTCTCGTGGGAATGTGGGTGGATTCATGATTTTGGGAGTTTTCCATGTTGGAAAATGACTGTGGGATAAAATATGAGTATGTAGAGTTTCCCTGTGGGCAGAGAGTGGGGTCTGAGGGCAGCAAATGGGGTCTCTGCTGAAGCTGAGCTGAAGGCAGTGAAGTAGCAGAGCTGAGGGGAAGCTCTGCTCACTGACTCGCAATTTTGAGGCTGATTTTCACATCTTCTGCCTAATTACCAGCACACCTGCCCTTAAAGAAGGGGTTCAGGGTGAGGAACCTCATTTGAGCATCAAAGGAATATGATAAAACATGGTGGAGGAACTGATGCTTTTGCATTTCCTTTCGCTCTCTGTTTTTGGAGAGAAACCTTCTTTGTGAGTGTTCTGAGGTGATGTCTTGGTTTCTGCTGGAATAAATTGCTTGTCTCAGTTTGATCCCTGAGCCTCCTGAAAAAAAGTAACATGTTTTTATACCTTATTAGGAGCCTTGTTGAGTCCAAACCCTGGCAGACCTTTGCTGTGTGTGCAGGATCACTGCAGGTCAGGGATGTGCTGAGTACAGAGGCTCCTGTGCCTGTGGCACAAGTGTCCTGCTGACAAACAGAGGGTTCGTTTCTGCTGCTCTCAGGCTTCCACCTCCATTTTCCACTCTTCCACCAGGATGCAGTGATGCTTAGGAGAAAATTCCCGCTGTCTAATTTTAGATATCCAGTTTAGGTTGCTTCTGGCTGTAACAAAACACAAGCTCTGCTTGCTGCAGGTCCATATTTGGGCTTTGTTTGCAGAGTCAGCTCCTTGCTCAAGCCCAGCGCTGGGTAAGCAGAAAGCACAGTGAGGAGCACAGCTCCACACCTCAGACAGGGCTCTTCCCCTGCCAGGGCTCCCACCAGGCCACTGGGCTCTCACCTGAGCACCCAGACCACATCCCACGCTGGGGCAGAACAAGTCATTTCAGGGCAGTTCATTTTTTTTCTAAGGGTTTCTGGGATAAACCCTCGATATGAGCAAGGTTTGAAAAAGAAAGGAGCCAAAGGCTTTGAAAACATGAAGTGGGCGAAGCTTCCCACTGTCTCTGGGATGAAGCACAGTTTTCACCAGGTGCCCAGTCAGTTGGGAATAAGCTCCTTGATAACCTTCTTCCAGCTGGGCCATCACTCTGATGTTCTGCACCACTGGCTCTTGCAACACTGGAAACAGTGAGGAGGAAAAGGCAGCAACTCTGTTGTCAAATGAGGGGAGGTAGACACCTTTCCTGAGGTTATTTGGTGTATCATCTGAAGTTAATTTAATGCTTAATACGAGCCAAAATGGAGACAAACCTCTTCTGATGGATTTTAACCTGCAAATGCACTGAGAGCAGCCCCTCCCTGCCCCCTCTGCTGCTGAAGGATGGGCATCCCAGAACCATCTGGGCACAATCCTGTGCCATGAGCTCTAGGGAGACCTTGCTTGAGCAGGGAGGTTGGACCAGATGATCCCACCAGTGGTCCCTTCCAACTTACCCATCATTCTGATTATCTGGAGGAGGGCATTGACAACAGGGACATTCCTTTGAGGGGTTGGTTTAGAAACATGATCCACAGCAAGAGCTGGAAGGAGACACCTTTGCAATCAGGAATGTTGTCCATCCCAGAACCATCAGAAATTTGGGAGGGTTGCCTCCTGGGCAGCCCTGAGAGGCTTTGGGCAATCTGCTGTGCCCACCTGTGGTTCTTGGTTTAGAGAATGTGTCACTATTTTACTCTGGCACCTGTTCAAAGTACTAATTCTGTGGATCAGTGTCTTTCAGATGAAGAAAGTGAAATCCTTTTCTGCCCCTGGTGCCTGAGTAAATTGATATCAAATACTCGAAGGAAAAGACAACTCTTGTCAGCAGAGGCAAGCAACAGGAAAATCTGGGACAGGAGGTAACTTCATGATGGATTCTGCATCCTCAGGGACTTTCTGAGCTCTGAGGATTAATTTTCTATTATATCCACGTGGGGGGCTTTTCTTAAATACACTTCCACTAACAACATAATACTTTTTTCAATTACAATATCATAAAATGCCACAACTTTTTTTGACATCCTGCCACTTAGAGGCCAAAGTTTTCATCACTGTGAACGTTGTTGCCCCCTTTTATTTTTCTCTAATGAAGCATCATTTTGCTGCCCTACTGAAGTCATGTTTTTGTGGAGAAAGGCTTCTTTACACAGCTGGGAAAAGACCCTGGGAACTGCACTTCTGCAGTGGTTTGTAGTGAATCCTCATTTCCATGAGAGATGGCTTGATCTGCAAGTCCTGATGGGCTTGAGAAACCTTCACCACAAGTGCCTCTTCTCATTATTTTAGTTGAGTTGGTTCAGTTTACTTTATTATCTATATTTCATTAGATTTATTTCCATATTATTTATTTTGCTGTCTTTATTTCATGTATAGTAAGAATGCATTCAGAAAAAAAACCCAGGGTGCAAATGTGCCAAAATGTCCACACTCTTGACTATGTGAGATAGAGCCAGAGCACCACAGAGCCAGAATTTCCTTATACTGCTCCTAAAAATGAATTATTCAGGGTATGACAGCACATGAGCCAAGGGTTTATAAATAAGTTGGATTTGGGTAACTACAGGTTACAGGCTATTACAGGAGAGTGGTCAGCAGCTCAAACAGTTTGGAGTTCTCCACCTTGAAGTGTAGAGGGTTGGAGAATAAAAATAGTGTAAGAGGTCTGAAAATTCCCTGAGTGCTAAGAAGAGGCTAAAAGTGTTGGTGAGGCTGTTTTCCCCTTTGGGAAGTTGGGTCAGAGTTGCCAGTCACACGATATCACTTCTGGTAGAACAAGGCTTGAGAGGCTTCTTCATCCTGGGGACTTGCTGAACCCTTTGGATTTTGTTGGCTCCAAGGAGGAAGGATGCAGTGACTTCACAGGGCAGCTCAGAATTCTGTAATTTGGGAAACACTTATCTAGTTGCCCCCAGCTAGATTCGTATTTTTTATGGTTTTATGATTTTATAGTAAAATATATGTATATAGCTAATATAGATTTTTTTTTGTGATTTTATAACAAAATATTATTAAATCCAGGAGATGGATTGGGAAGTTAGAGGTGATGTCTGTAGAAGGAGCTTGGGCAGATATAGAGTTGCCTGTGGGAGAACAGAGAATCCTTGTGTGGGCACAGGACAGGCTGGGACTGAGGGATCTGTCTGTCCCCCAGCCAGGACAGAATCATGGAATCCCAGACTGGTTTGGGTTGAAGGAACCTTAAAGCTCATCCAGTCCCACCCCTTGCTATGGGCAGGGACACCTTCCACTATCCCAGGTTCCTCCAAGCCCCGTCCAACCTGGCCTTGGACACCTCCAGGGATGGGGAATCCACAACAAAAGGATTGGGTCGATTGGACTGTTGGTATCCACTGGAAAACAAGGCTTCCCAGCTGCTTTCCCACACGTTTTCTGTCTCCTTCATTGAGGAAAACAGGTAAAACCCTTTCTGACACACTGCCCATAAGGAACCACATCACCCTCTGTCAGTGCACAGAACATGAACTGAGTTAATCTCTGCTTCCTTCCTCACCTCCATTTTATAAATAAAATTGGAAGAAAATTATGGCCACAAAACCTGATTTCTGCCTCAGTTCTGGTCTCTGGTACAGAACTACCTGACAATTAATATTTGTGTATGCCTTTTGAGATAGCTGACCTTTGGGGAGTTGACAGAGCTATAATATTAGTCTTTGTGTGCTAGCCTGGCTTTTAAACTCCCTGCCTAGTGGCTGTAAGTTCAGTGGCTACAGATCTGAAACTTGATTTCCTCAGTATAGCTGCATTAGCATTCAGCTGTGGGTATGTAAGATAATAGTATTAAAAGCAACCTTCCATCCTGTTGTCATGGATGCAGCACAGCCCAATCCTGGGAGCACTATACCACCAGTCTTTGTACAATCTCATTTTTATCTACAAATTTTGATTTAATTACAGCAGAAATTCGGCAGTGCTATATAATATATGATTTTATTTTCCATTCTAAGCATTAAAATGTAAGAATTGAGCAGCTCGTGTTCTTTGTCCGGTGCTCCTTTTTTTTTTTTTTTTTTTTTTTTGCATTCCAAGTATCTGTCAGTATTAGTTATGAGACTGTGTGAAATAAGTAGCCATGAAAGATGCCTGCTTTTATGACAGAATGAGTGGTTTCATGAATTTTAAAGGAGCACATTTGTATTTTCTCTTCTTGAACTACATGGGCTACTCGCAAATATGACAGAAGATAATTGTTGGAGGAATTATGATGCCTTTCAAGATTTTCCAGGATATTACTATTTTCATAATCTTTCATTTATCAGGTGCTACGGTTTGATTTATTTATGTATGTAATTTGGAAATTAAAGCACTCCCACTCTGTCAGCACAGGTACATGTTTTCTTCGTGGGGCTCGTACTCCCGTTAGCGAAAAATAATGAATGTGCTAATTTTTTTGTCAGATCCTCCAGAAGCGTGTCAGGATCGGAGGGGACTCAGGGATTATCCTGGGCCACGTGAGACAGTGTGGAAGGGCTGGTGCCTCCGGATGGCGGGAGCGGGGATTTCAATCTCCAGCACCAACTGTGGCACCAGGCAGGGCTTGTGCTCAGTTTGTTAAGATTTAAATGAATGCATTGTTAGCAGGGATTTTGTGCGAGTGAGTAAAGGCTTGGAGCCTTTAATTGACTAGGAAAATCTTTTTAGTTGTGATTAGAGGGACAGATACTCAGCTGGCGAGGGCTGATGGTGCTCCATTGAATCAATTTTCATACCCTGTCTGCAGTCAATGGAGCAGGGCTCGTTTATAACCCACTACCTGGCCTGTTATTGGAAAAAAAACCCCACATTTCAAGCCTGATATCTGAGTGGTGCAGTAACCTTTTATCAGGGAGCTGCTTGGCTTGATTTAAAAATATGTATCAAAACCTGTGGTAAAATCCTTGGGTTTATGAATTCAGTGGCATGAGCTGTTTTCATTTGGGTGGGAGCTTGAGCGTGGATGGAAACCTCTGGCTGTGTCCTATTTGCTTGAAAGCAGTGATAGATCTGCCATACTTTCATATTTAGCATAAGGTTGTCTTCTTAAAGACCAAAATGAAGCATGTTTATATCTGTATGAAACATCTCTATATCTGTATGAAACATCTCCATATCTATATGAAGCATCTCTATATCTGCATGAAGCATCTCTATATCTGCATGAAGCATCTCTATATCTATATGAAGCATCTCTATATCTGCATGAAGCATCTCTATATCTATATGAAGCATCCTTTAAAGACTAAAGGAAGCATCTCTATACCCCTTTCTGTTTTAGCCTTGAAGTATTTGTATTTTTTTTTTCTCTTGGTAATATTATCTCACTTTCCATCCTGTGATAAATGCATAGCAGGGTTTTATTTTATGGTTAAAAGAAAGAATTCTGAATATCTCTGTGTATTAAACTTGTCCCTAACATCTGAATATTATCACTGAAAATCCCCTCTCGGAATTCTGTGCACGCCCATAATTAAACTGCTCTGAAAGGTGCAGTCAGGAAAACCAGGCACCAACATTATGGAGTGAAAATTAAAGAGGCAAAACATCAGAGTGTCTACTGTATGTGCCTGCTGTTAGACACTCAAGCATGGAGAACAGGATACACCTCCATGGATGGATAGTTTTCCTTATTAAAAAAACACAGTAGGACTCACAGTAGGGGAACACACTAAAACAAGGCTTTGTAGTAATTTCCTTGAAAGAAATTTCCCAAGATAGCAACTTAAAAAGCTTTTAATCTCATGACTGGCTGTATGGTGAGTTTTACTGGGGGTGGTATAAAAAAGTCCATTAGGGTACAGCTGATCTGGTAGAGCTGGTCTGAAGCCTCTTCCTGCCCCAGAAAAGGATTAGACTTTCCTTGCACCAAAACAAGGGTTGAATAGATAGATGTGGCTCCTGAATACATATGTGTCCAGTTGGAAGTTATGTGGGAAAACACAAACCTCCTTCAGCAGCTGAAATACTCGACCAGACTTGGTGCTTTGCGACACCATTGTCGCAAAGATGCATTAGATCAAGGTTTCTTCTCCAGATCTAAATGTGAAACTGCTGTCACTCGTGATTTTGAGCTGATATTTTACTGTGGGTCTCTGGGCACTGTCCTTTACCACTTGGGAGGAACATAAAGTGTTTCTCATAAATTCCTGAAGAAGTGTCTGACGTGACCGTGTCCTGCAGCAGCTCCTTGTGCTGTGACACTCCAGGAGCTTCCTCGCTGGACTTTGCCTGTTCTGTACCATCTATTCTATATGACTGTTAGACCTCTAAGTAAAAAAAAAAAACCAACACAAATCTGGATGAATTCCCACTCAAACATGCTGGAATCCTGCCATGTGTGTTATGGCTGTAACTTTTAAACCGGTGTGTCTGCTCCGTGCGGCTCTTGGTGCCCCTGTAGGTGTTGAGGGCCACCCTCTGAAATCCTGGAGCTCTTCCCCAACCACCTCAACCCTGTTTTGGTGCTGTGACCAGGGACAGGTGGCCCCAAAAGTTTGGAAGAGGAAGCTGGAGGCTGTAGGTGCAGCAGGAGCTGCCCAGCCAACGTGTGTGAGCGTCGGCAGAGATTTAACATCTTGTACCTATCTTGTGTCAGGGAGCTGAGAACAGGGAAGGAACATGTCTGATAATGTGTTTCACATTGAAATAATTAAAGAGAATTGTTGCTGGAGGGAAATATGCCTTTAAAAATTAACCCTGACATCTCTCTGACAATTCGGTGTTTTACAAGAGATCCTTTTTTCCCCTTCCTTCTTTTTTTTTCTTTTTTAGTTTTACTAAACTTGATATGCATTTTTCAGCACTTTAGAAAATGCAGAGCCTTTGAAAAGTTCCCTGTACGAACAGCCTGTACTTGCAGGAGCAGTCCCATCTATTTTCCACTGAACTACTCGCAGGACTGATGTTTCAAGGAACGGGTCTGAAGTAAATGACACGTTCTGCAATGCCTGGAGCCTCTGCTAGTTATTATTGTTTGAATCTATCTCTTGATTGCATATATTGCAGTCTTCTATCACACAGGGAGGCACTTTGGAAATCTCAATGTTGTTCCTCAAATAGCCATGGAGCAGCTCGCTGTTTTATTTCTTGTGACGGGGAAAAAAAAAAATCCTTGGAAATTGAAAGTAGTCATTTCCATTAAGCACTAAAAGTTTAAAGATGTTCTTTTTGATGGAGCTGGAGTGTTTGAAAACAAATGGGAACATCTCTAGGAACAGTATTACTTACTTTTTAAAATTCTAGATGTGGCAACAGCAATTATACTCATGTTTTTGTCATCTGTAGAAAGTTAAATATACAAGCAGATGCCAGTGTTCAGGGAGTTTGAATTCATTGTATTGTGGCTGTAACAGTTATTTACCAGTTCAAGAATTGTGCAACTTTTTATTGGGGCGAATCACTGTATTTTCAGTTCTGCATTTGATCATAATTTGTCGGTGCAGGGATAGGCAATGTGGGATTTCTCTCACTTTGATTATTTACTCACTAATTTGAAGGTGGATTTGAAGGTTGTGAAAGGGTGGATGAGGTGGCAGGATTTGTGCCTGATGCTCAGGCTGCTTCTCCTCTCTTTGCTGTGGCTGGAGCTGCCTCAGTCCCTGCGTGTGCCCGGGGGGAATCCGAGCCCGTTATTCCAGCCACGATGGCTTGGAATCTACACTTCCCTGGCCTGAGGAGAGGCTGAGGTGCTGCTCAGGCATTTCTGGCTTTCAGTTCTGCAGCTCAGAAAACAGACATGCAAATTATCCTTCAGATGCTGAAAAGTTGGGGTTTTTTAGTTTTTTTTCTCCCTTTTTTTCTTCTTTTGAGTTATGGGCGACCTCATGGGAGGCTATCACAGTACAATGTACAGGAGCAAGCTCATACTTTAAATTTATATTTTTAATTTAGATT
This sequence comes from Pseudopipra pipra, assembly GCF_036250125.1. Taxonomy (NCBI): domain Eukaryota; kingdom Metazoa; phylum Chordata; class Aves; order Passeriformes; family Pipridae; genus Pseudopipra; species Pseudopipra pipra. The sequence goes on from NC_087561.1 coordinate 16,721,418, forward strand.
CTCAGGTTGCAGAGCAGATTCCTGGCTGACACACTCTGTGTCCTCTGGTGCACCCCAATTTGGTGTAACTGGTCTACAGCAACAGAGAATTTCCTCGCAGGAGCCAAACCCTCCTTCATCCCTTAGTCAGGGGGAAGAGATTCAGCCTCATATTTCCTCCTCCCCTGAACTTTTAACAATTTGGGGATCTTGGGGCTCAATCCTTCAAGATGCTGACTACCCCCATGGGTGCTTAAATCAGGATAACTGAGGGCTCGTGGTGCTCCTTACGACTGGGAGCTTCGTTAGCTAAAATTTAAAACACAAAATACTTTAAAAAACACTCCTCAAAAATATTTTTTTTGGCTTGGGGAATGATTTTTGCCCTTTTTTTATAAAAACAGTAACTGCAGAAGTATCTATTAGCTGCTGTGATGTGCTATAAAGCTATCTGTACACAACATTGCTTTTTGGCTATTAGAGGCTCATTAAAAAAATTAAAGTCCCCACAATTTACAATATTTTCCATTGAAATAGCATGTTAACACATTTCTTTAATCAGTGTGTAACTGTCAAGGGAAAGAACAATTCATCTAGTATATGCATGCATTAGGAAAAAAAATTATCAAATTTAATTTTATTTGTTTTATATTCAGGGCTTTTTTTGAAGGAATTCCTGCAGGGAAATGGTTAATCTATTTTTAACTAAAGCTTACTTTTGTAATCTATCCAGTGCTTAGAGTTCTGTCATTGATCTATGATTTATGTGATTTAAACCACCTCTTGGCTGTAACATTGGTTTCTATCCAAGATGCTGAGCTGAATACTAATTACGAGATCAAATTTATGCTGTTGGGCTGAGCAGCTGAAGGAGCTTTCCAGGCAGGACTCCCTTAAACCAAGCCACCATTGAGCATTAGTGAAATATTTGGTGAGGGGGATGGGGAAAAAAAAAAAAAAAAGCTGGAAAAGGGGGAGAAAAAAAAAAAAAAGCAGGAAAACTGAAGTGTCCTTTGCAAGCTTTATTATTTTCAGTTCTCCTGCCCGAGTGTGTGTGTGAGCCTGTGAATATGCACATGGGGCTGTTTTTCCAGCAGAATCTCACTAATTCACCCTAACGATTGGGAAACCCACTGAGAGAAGCCAAATGGCACGAGTGAGCAAACAAATAAATATGATGGAGGATGTTTTATTCCGAGATGTATTTTCTGCCTTTATTTTGACAAGTATCACGTTGTCAGAATGATTTATGGTATTTCAGAGCGTACCAGGAAATGCACTGTAGGATGGGTTCTTACAGTAAGAAAGTCTTGGTAACAATAGCTTTGCTTTACCTCTCCTTAAGGCATTTTTTTGCTGAGAAATAAGCCAAACCCACCAATTTTATAGAAAACACAGGTTTTAGGCTTTCCTTCCGTAAGAATCAGTGACTTTCTTCCATTTACCTGCACCACCCTTGCAGAAGAGGTCGGGATGGCAGCAATTTGCTTGGGTATAAGGGGGTCAAAACATGTGCAAACAGCTTGGAATCCAAAATCCAGTCAGAACAAAAATGAAATTTGGAACTGGAATTTTATTGATTATAATAATTTTTGAGAGAAAACATGTTCTGACGCGTCATCTGACTTTCACCTCTGTTGGTACAACGTTGAAGTGTTTCATTTTGGTGATGCTGGAATGGTTTAATTTGTTCAGGGTTCATTTTAATTAATTAATTAATTAATCCTTTTCGTGTTTCCCATATGCTTTGTCTTGTATTTTTTTTTACCATTTGCAGCCAGCCAACGGCGTATCATTAAAACACAACATTTTCATAAAATGTTTGCACAAATTCAGTTTCGTCAAAATGTTTTCAAGTATCTTACAGATCTTTTAAGGATCTTTAGCCTTCTGAACCGGGAAAAACATTGGAATTTCTCACAGAGCAGGAATTCTGGGTTGTGGCTGTGGAGTGGTGTGTTCTGCCCTCGGGGCTTGGGAAATGCAACCTTGGCCAAGGGATTAAGGTGTAGGTGATGTCCTCAGACAGATCAGGGGAAGGACTGGGGTCCTGTTTTGTTTTCCCTGTGTTGCCATTGTTGTCTGGAGCTGGTTGGAGGGGCTGTGTGTGCTGACACCCCTCCCCTGGCAGAGGTTATGGAGCCAGCAGGTCATCCCGCTCCGGCCGCAGGAGGCCCTTTAGTGGGGAATTAGTTTCCTTTTATCCTTATTCTTGCTCGCTTTAAAAACAAAACCCAAAGCAAATAATAAAAAAAAAAAAAAAAAAAAAAAAGAGAGAAAAAAAACCCCAACCCAGAAACAGAAATAAAACAAACAGAAAACCTTGAAAAAGTTTCTTCCAAGGGCAATTTTAAATAGCTACCTTTGGTTGTGTGTCTATTGCTTGTGATCTTCCTCATTTCTTATTTCTCTCATTTCTAATGTGGAGAAATTAATATTTCAGTTAGATCCTTTTGCCTTTTAAACTGATATTATTTATAGTCCACTCGATGTCATATTGGCTTTTTAATGTGCATTGTTACAAACCATTTGCAATGAAAATAATCCCCATTGTGTACATTCGGGGAAAAGTTTCTGAATATCCACATGTACACGTGATGCCGGATGGGATGAGCCTGGGGACAGCTCTGTTAAGAGGAGCCACAGTTCCTGACCCCATCTGTGTGCTTTGTTCTGCTGTGATGCCCTCCTTACCCACCTCCCCTGTACCTACAGTAGGTTCATCTCTAAACGCTGCCAGCCGTAAATGCAATGAATTTCCTCGCAGTCTTAAATCTGCAAAAATTACTAAAAATCCTGGAGGAGCCCAGGGACACTGAAGACACCCCAACATCGTGGCTGTAATTGCAGTCAGGTCACTTTGCCAGCTGACAGTTAGTGCTGGATGTGACACATTCCCTCACTGCTTATGCGGGGAAATAATTTGCACCATCAGTGATGTTGTTGATCTCGAGTGATATGAGGTAAAACAACAGCAGTGAAGATGGGGCTGGAGTTAATTGCTGTCACGGTCTGAGGGACTTCAAAGGAAGGATTTTACCAGAAGCCTCATTAAATGGGTTGGATATTTTGCTGTGCTGAACAGGTGGCTGAAGTGCTCCAAAGGGAAGAGTTTGAGGATGGGAATCACCTCCGGGACTCTCCGTACCCGTGAAGCTGCCAGGGGAGTGAGGAGCTCCAGCTCCAGGGATACCCAAGGTGAGCCAAGGGGTGTCCATGGGTCAGGGAGGATTTTGGGAGTCACAGACCCCCAGATACCCCAGTGGTGTCCAAATCCTGAGCAGGTGCTGCTGTTTCTTGGAACAACTGGCTCGTGGGACTGGGGCTGTGGATGTCACATGGGGCTTGTGTGGCCTCAGGGCGGTGGCTGTGCCTCATGGCCAGGGCTCTGGGTGCCAGGGCAGCCTTTCTGCCCTGCACCAGGGCTGGCTCTCACCTCCACTGTGCCTCTTACACAGCTTTTACAGAGCAAAAAGTCATCGAGGAGGAGAGGAGTCCTCTATAAAATACAGTATAGTAACATTCTAGAGGAAACATATACAATATTATGTGTGTATATATATATATATATATATACACTAAGTGTATGTTCTGCTTTTCCTTTTCTTTCTTTGCAGAAGAACTGTTAAATTAACAATTGTGGCTTTGACAATGATCTGTGGAGGTTTTCACTGAAAGTACAAAAACTAAAATCACAGTGATTTAACACATAAATGTATATTTAAAATGTGATTCCTGCCTGCTGGATAAGTAGATATTGTGTATACCTTCACGTTTATATCAATAGTACAAAAGGGAATTTATTTCCTCAGTCATCATAAAATCAGAATAGAATGGTTTGGGTTGGAAGGGACCTGAAAGACCATCCCATTGCACCCCCTGCCATGGGCAGGGACATCTTCCACTAGCCCAGGTTGCTCCAAGCCCCATCCAGCCTGGCTTTGAACACTTCTAGGAATGGGGCAGCCACAGCTTCTCTGGCCAAGGAAATCATGACAAGGGAAATTCAGGTTTCCTCTGTCTCTGCTTACACAGGAATGCTCACTAATCCCACAGATGCAAAATGGTTTGAAGAGTAAAAGATTTTAAGTCAACTCAGGCTGCTGAACATCCAAGAAGAGAAAGACCCCCCCATAAAAATGGGTTGTTTGCCCTTGGGAATCTATTTATCAGCAGCATGAAAAAAAATCCCAGGAAACAAACATCAGAGAAATCCAAACCACAACAAGGCAAGATTTGGGATCCCTTCTTAAGGGAGTAGGAGCCCCAGAAGAGGTCATGTGCCTTTGAAGCACTGCTTGGTTTTCATGGAAAATGGACATAAGTTAAGATACAAGTTATAAAAAAGAGTAGGAACTCTGTGATTTCTGCAAACCAGTGGAAATTAATAAAACCCAGGGCTAGCTATTAGATAAACCCGAGCAGACAAAGTGTGGGTAACTATCCGTAGAGGGGCTGACATGATGAATGATGATGGATCCAAACTCATCTGAAGTTCTTTAGGAATAATAGCAGCCTAAAGTCATTTCTGTAGGGTACCTAAATGTGCCTGAGACACAACAGTGTATTGAAGGTTGCATATTATGCTGAGAATGACAAGTATTTATGATTGGAAGGTCTCTGGGTTGGGATTATCAGTTTTTGTGTATCTTTTCTCGGTTCTTTAATCTTTGATTTAAAGACCCATCCAGAGATAAAAAAAAGGGCTGATTCCTAGAATTGTCCCCCAGAGACAGTAAATACCCTCTTACCTCAAGAAAATCAGCAGTGCCTGGTACTACACAAGTGTTTTTCTTTTGGAGTAAGGAATGTCCTCCTTGAGCTGGGGAGAGGCACCTCACGGGCAGGAAGGAGGGTAGGTGAGGGCTCAGCTCAGCTAAGCTTGGCTCAACTCTCCTTCCTAGGAGTGGGAAAGAAAAATCCTACTGTGCAGTGCCAGTTGTGTCCTGTGAGTTTTATGTAAATGCAGTTGCAAATGTTGTTGAGTTTGTTTGGGCCTTTTTTTAAGTGTTTATTTTTTTTAAATTTATGGTCACAGAACTCGTGGTTCAATGTGGCAGCTGAAGAAAAATAACAGGTACAAGTGTAAAGAATCGGCAGAAATCTGTGTGATCACGAGGGGGATGGAGTTTTAGAAGCAAAATGCTCCTTCTGCAGAACTTCTGCCTCCCAGTTGTCTTTGTGTCTCTGGAGTGTTGTCGCCTTGTTCCAGCGAGAGCGAGAGATTTTGATTGCAGGTTGTTCTGCAAGCACGACAAACACAATCTGCATTTGTCTCAGCTTTGGAAGGGGAGAAGCTGTGCAATGCACAGATTGATTTGCAAGACCTTAAGGTTTCCAGCTTTCCCTAACCTTTGCTAACAAACTGCAGCAATCTGTTCTTTGAGCGTGTTCCTCCTCCTGGGTCTGTAAGAGCCTTTGAGACAGAGCTCATTTTTCCAGCGTTGACTATAGAGATTTGTGATTTTAGATGTGAATGTCCCTTTCTCAACCCTGCTACCAGTGACCCAGTGCATAGTAAGTGTCTCACATTATAAAGTGGTTATTCACAGAGGGCTCTGACCAGGGTGGGAGATGCTTTCCCAGCAGTGGGATGTGGATGTCGTGGGGCAGATCTTCAGCCAGGAGAAAAATCCTGCTTGGTCCTGCAGCTCAATGGGTGTCTGTTAATTCATGTGGAAAATTCGTGACCCCAGGGAGACCACAAAGTTCAGTGTCCTTGAGTGAGGGCCACACTTTGCAGTCAAGATCAAAATGTCTTTCTTCCCAGAGTTCCCTTGAATTTGGATTTTTCTGTAAGGCCTTCAAATTGTTTTATACTGAAACCTACAGTATTATTCAGGAACGGATTATTGAGGAATGATCCGTGTGTTCTCCCTTTCTCTTTTATTAGGTTATTGAATCTCCATACCCTTAGGAAGATGGAGCCCTGAAATCTCACCTGGATCCTCTGCTCATAGGTTGCACTCATCCTGTGTGGAGGTTGAGCTCTGGTATGGCCATTAGTACCCCAGAAAAACTTCAGGACTTCATTTGGTTATCCTTGAAGAGCCTCAGTCTTTGATTTTCAGTTCAGTTACACCAAGTTTTTGAGGAAACTCTCTCAGCAGAAGGATTCTGGAGGACATACAAGGGCCTGGTCTGCCTGTCAAGTGTGTGCTCCAGGCACTTTCCTCTTGTGTTTCAGTGGGAAACAGAGAGGTGGGATTGCCTTGTGCTGGAGCAAATCCCCTGAGCAGAGGATTTGCAGCTCCTTGGCAGCTCCTTGGCAGCCAAGACCCTTGAGGCAGTGCAGTTTTCCTCCTCTCCTTTTGAAAGCAGCCAGGTATTTGGAAAGATGAATCATCTGCTGGCACAAAATCTTTCATCCCTTTCTACAGGGGTGTTTGTCTTCTCTTTGGGGGATCAGCCTGCAATTAAAACTGTGGCTGTTGTTCACCTCTCAAGGTACAGGGAATTAAAGCAAACAAACCCAAGAGGACAAAGGGCTGTTAAGAAGAGCATTAACCTGGTGACAGTAGTGACATCAGCATCACTTCTTGGTTACGTAGGAGTTGGGTGGATGTGTGAAGTTTTGCTATTGCACCAAAATGCCTGTTTTCAGGCAGGGAACAAGCCTTTTGTCCATCATTCAGTCATGTCAGAGGATCTCCATCTCCCTTTTTAGCCCTTGGTCCCGATCCCATCAGTGCTGGAGGTGATGACAGGGTGGAGGGCAATGCCATGGGGCTCCCTCCCTCCTGGCTCATTAACACCTGGTCACTCCACCCTTCAATCCAATCACCAGTGCCCAAGTGCAGATGTGTTTCACAGCTCTGCCATGTTTGATTGAGTCTCTTATTCGTGTATGTAGCTCTCTTGTTTATTTATTTATATTTCATGGATGCATAAAAATGTATCTTGTCCCCCCTTCCAGACAGCTTCTCATCAAGTCTTCTACTGGGCAGTCAGGCAAAGTTATCTATACTGCTGTGGATTTTATCAATTCAAAATGTAAACAATTAAAAAAGAAAAGGAGTGGTTTCAGGCAGCAAAGTGGCCCTTGAGCACCTCAGTCAAGTGTTGCTTTTAAGTGCTGAATTTTTCATTCCTTTTTTTTTTACATTACTTTCTTCCACCTGTTGCTTTATGTGAGTGCACAGAACAGATGAAATGAACTACAGAGGAGGAAACGTGGAAGTTGTTGGCACACAAAATGCTGTCAAAGGCAGAAAGCAGGCAAATGGACAGAGGTTTAGTATTTCCCTGCCCATCCCTTCCAATCTCTTTGGTTAATAACAACTTGCCTTATTACATAAAGCAACTGCAGATCTAGAAATCAGCAGAAAAACTTAAGTTTGAAAATTTGACTATTCAAGGTGTGATAAAATTTCCCTCTTGAGAAGGTCTGTCACCTTTCATTTGACTTACAAGTGGTGTCTCTCTGGGAAGGTGCTGGGGCCATGTCACAGTCCTGAGCAGGGAGTGTTATAAATATTTGTGAGTTACTGGGGAAAACACTTGTGGGTGGTTGTTCACAAACAATCTATTGCTCTCCAGAGGAGGGAGGGGAACCTGCTCTCTGCTCTGCACAGGTCCTGGGGTGCAAACCAATCTCTTGTGTGCTGCTGACTCCCCACAGAGGGGTATCCCCCCAGCATCCTGGTGGTGACAAGGGCCATCTGGGCCACCTGTGCTGCCCCTTGCTCTCCATCAAGTCCCTTCTCTGGGTCAGATCGAGAACCTGAAAGCCAAGGTCTGTTCCTAGCAGTAAACCCATCAATTATAAACCCTGTACTTATCTGAGAGCCATTTGTGTCATTAACAGTTGGACTCAATGATCTCAGAGGTCTTTTCCGACCTAAATGATCCTATGATTCTTTGATTAGCAGGGTACTTAGAACCAGTCATTTTAGCTGGAAATACATAATTATCCTTTCCCAAATCTCACCCCAGTTCAGGTATTCCCTCCGGAATGCTCTCCAGGTCTTTCTCCTTTTCACGAGCAAGAAGCTTTATCTCCAAGCAAACACCAACACTGCTGTCTCTCCCAGTTTACCCTGCATGATGTATTTTCTAATTTGTGCTATTTTGACCTTCTCCAGCAGAAGGTGTGGTAGCCCTTCAGTGGAGCACTGTGGAAGTACCCTTGGGTCCTCCTCCCTCAACCAATGAGTGCCCTGCTTCCTTTTCTGTTGTCCTAAAAATAAGAATTACATTGCTCTGTGCAGTCACATCCCTCGGTCAGAGCTTCTTGAAAGCAGCAGGCTGTACTGTAGAGTCAAGCTTCCTGGATTCCATTAACATTTTGTTAATGAAATAGTGCTTTGTCAAAGAGTCTTGAAAACTTAAAAGGGTATTTAAGCTTCTTCCATGAGTCAATACCATGTAATGTCAACATTACCACGAAGGGATAATTCAGAGATGTCACACAAAGCTTGTGTTATGCCATTTGCAGTCTAGCAAAACAGCTCAGCATTTATGTTGTTTAATCCATCTTCGAAAATCTTTTGTTCTGAAAAAGTTTGAGATCAATCTTGTCAGTATTTACTGACACAAAGCTGATGTAAGTCACTGCGCTCCTATTGACTCCATCCGAGTTGTAACGATTTACCCCAGCCTGGAATTAAGCCCAAATTAGGCATATGAAGAACTCAATATCAAAGTTTTAAGGAACATGGAGCTGAACGGAGCAGATCCTGGAAATGACAGTGTGGATAGAAGTGGAGTGAAGGAAATAGTTTGCAACAATCTGGGGCGGGAGAGACACAACTGGAAGAGACTTCAGGAAACACAACATTATCTAAAACTTTGCATTGGTGAAATAATGGGATTCCCTGGCTAGAGGCAAAGAGGAAATACAGAAATAGGGAGTTCAGACGTGAGTGCTGGCAGTGACACGAGGGACGTGGGGGCTGAATTCCAAACTTTGTGTGCTGCAGTGCCCCGGCTTTGTGTCACTGTCGCAGTGAGTCTGCTCAAGGTCCATGAAATCCTTCCTTCCAGTCCTCTTTCCCTTCTCTTTTTAGCATTTCTGCAATCATACCTACCACGGAAGGGAGTGGTTTTATCCTACTGGACACTGCAGCAATGCTGTTTGTTTTACCTTTGTACTTTTTAATCCTTTTCCAGTAAAGCTCTGTATAATTGATGTAGTTGAACGTAGCGAACAGTGGCCTCAGCTTGCTTTGTTGAAAATAGAGTGCCTTACTTCATCCTTGGCTGAATCCAAAATGCTCTCTGTGATTATTTCTTGGCTGTGTTGAATCTACTTCGGTTTCAGACTTTGCAGATATATGGGGTCAATTGTGCAGTATGTAAAGTGACGTGAAGTTCTTTGGAAATAATTCCCATATTTTGCTGGCAAAGGTTTAGTATTTCCCTCACGTTTTGGATTTTTGTTTCAAACCAGGCACTGTGCAAGCAGGGAGCATCCCAGACCCGTGGAGGAGCTCAGCAGGAGAAGAATCAGTGGGGGAAAATAGTCCTAATGCTGTGTTGCTGCTGGTGGGTCAGGTATGCCGAGGTAATTTGCAGGTTCTGTGGGAGTCAGGGATACTTTCTGGCTTGATTGCACACAGCAGGAAGAAAAATATCATGAGGCTCCTCATTTGTACTTTTATGCTGTTTTACAACCTGGGAAACATTTGGGGAACAAACCAATTGCTCTTTCTGTGAAGAGCTACGGGGCCTTGCAGCCTCTTGCTCCAGGTGAGGTCACTGCCAGGGCAGCAGAAGGGAGAATAAAATATGGACAAAAGGAAACACAGTGCAAAACCAGGGTTTGAAACCATCTGAGAGCAGGTTATACAGCACAGTGTGTGTTCCACCTGTCTTGTATGGAAGGGTCTCAAAATGCTTGGCTTTTCCTGGGAGATGCCTTGTCCAAAGGAGGCTGTACCTGTGTTTATGCAGGACAAGCATAATTTTACAATTAAATTAAATTTTAGCATTGTCTCCCCCATCCCAGTATATTTGATCAGGTGCTTTAAAGGAATAATATATTTGCTAAGTAGGAAAATGTGAAAAAACCACAAATGTTACATAAGAAGTGGAATCAGATATAAAGTTTTGATCCATCTTGGCCTGCTGTTATAAATCAAACTTGGAGGGAGCACCACAAACCTGAAACACCTCAGTCAGCACTGCAGCAAAATGAGCATGGCAATGGAGGGGATGTTTAAATTGAGGTTAAAAGAAAAACAAACCCAGGTACTTCTAATAAAAACCAAAATAATAATGATATGGGGAGTAATGCAACCGTACCTGTGAACTGCCATTCAGACACAGACTGGCCCAAGGGCTTTAAAGCTTTTAATAAAAATATAATATAAATAAGGGGAGTCTGACAAAGCAATGCAGGATCGTGTGCATTTTAATCTAGTATTAAAAAAAAAAAAAATAAAGAAAAAAAGTCCTTGAAGACAGTTGAGACTGAAGAACTGCTTCAAGAGGTAGAAACTGTGTCCAGAGATTTGTATCTGTGGCAGTGGAGGTTTGAAGGAGGAGGGAAGTGGCCACATCAGGTGTGTGATGGCAGTGGGAGCAGGGAGAACCTCTGCTAACCCAGGGAAAAGGGATCAAATCCCAGAGATGCAACTGCCCTCTCCCAGTAGCAAAATGAGACTCCCTTGCAGATGCAGGGCTGATACATCTTACAAAAAAATCAGGTGTTACAAAAATTTAATCTAAATTGTTCTTAAAAACGTCAGGTGCCTGATACAAAGGCTCTGCAGATAATCTGCAAGACTATTTATTATGCTTCTCCTTCTCTTAAAAATCCTTTTCTGATTTTCTTTACCTCATCAAAGACATTAAACATTTGTAAATCTGCTTGTACATGAACCTGCATCTCCCCTTGTCTCAGTTCTCCATGTATAAATTGAAGAGCAGAGTATTTTCATCTGTACTTCTCTGTATTTCCTGTGTAAAGGCTGAATTCTGGGGGAAACAGCTCTGTATTGCTCTGTGTTTAGACAGTGCCCACCCAAGCAGAGTCCTTTTGTTGTCCAAGGGCTCCCAGGTCTGACCAGAGAACAGGTAATTTCTGAGCCAAACAGAATATTTCCTCTAGATTGCATTAACCTGGGTAATTGAAAGAAATCAGTGTTTTTACCACTTTATCATGTGTTGAGCAACTGCTGATTGCAGTTTCCCTGTTCCAGGCAGTTTGAACAGAGGTCTGTGGTGCTCCAGCTCGTTGGGAACTTCTGTGCTCAGGCCAGGAGGATGCTACAGATGGAGCTGATCTGTGAGTAAGTTTCTGGAGGCCATTATGTCTCCTACAGTTTTGGGGTCTTTTTTTTCTAAAGGAGCCATTGCTCTGTCCCTGTCTGTGTGTGAGGGAGAGAGAGGAAGAGCATCGCTCGAGGGTTTCACTTGTCACGCTGCCTAAATACCCCTTATTTTTAGCTGGAGTCTTCTGAATACGAGATCCCACTACAGGTAGGTGAAGTGACCTCTTTGGGTTTGAATCTGCTCTTCTGTGGCAGATTCAAGGCTGCAGCTTTGAACAGGAGCCCCCTCCTGCTCCGTGCACAGCTCTTTGAATTGCCCCTGATCCGCTTCTAAGGCTCCCCGGTTGCGAGCGGGGCCCTTTGAAGATGAATGTCCCAGCACAAGGCAAACATGAAACAAAACCTACTCCCTTATGTCAGAGTGAGCAGCAGATTCCTCAAAGTCCTCCAGCACAATGGTGGCTCTTTGGTGGGTGAGAGGAAATAGGCTCACCCGCTTGTGAGAGCAGAACAAAATTGCACAGGGCTGCGCCTCGGGAAAAGAAAGGGGATTTTGGGGGGCTCTGCAATGTTCAAGTCTGGCCAAACTTATTTCAGCTCGACTTCTTTGGATCTCACTGATGAAGGCAAATCTGCAGTTATCAGTTTTCCTCCCCCTTAACGTTTGCTGTGTTCAAGGGGACGGATATGCCATGTCTTCTTGAGGGGGAATATTCTTTGTCTCCATGAAAATCACCACCACAGCTCCTCAGACTGTGTGTAATCATAATTTTCTGGTACATTTGGGACACGATGTAGAGCCCTGGGAGCTGAAGGGCCCAAAGGTCCTTGGGAGAGTGGTACAACTATAGGAAGTGTTTTGTTATCTGTCCTATTCTGAATATTTCAGTGACAATTGACACTAAACTATCCATCGATGTGTTTTTTAAACCTGATGGATCCGTTCTTCTGGCCCAGGTGAGCGCTCGTGTAAGATCCAAAAGTTTTCATTTCCATCAGATGATTGAACCCATTTCCTTGAGGGGGTTAATGGGCTTGTAATGCAAAAATTGAACTGATGTCCCGGGAGAGACTCAGTGTAGGAACAGAATGGAAAAGAAACAGTAAAACAGATGAAAAAAAAACCAACAAAACAAAACAAGAGAGATTTGTTGATAGTAATTGGGGGACATTCTTCTCACCTGTCCTGGATGACTGTGAAAATGCAGATGTGTGAACTCCTCTGAAGTAAATGAGGAAAAGCAGAACCCTCTGGGCCATAATTCTTTTCCATATGTGATAGATCCCTCTTCCTTCCAATCAATTAATTGCATCCTAAAAACATCTATTTCTCCCCATTGACTTTAAAGGGATTTTAGATGACTGGCTCAGATAGAGCTGTCTCCACAGTCAGTGATTAAAGTTGGGTTAGATGAGCTGGCAGACTACAACGGGGTTTTTTTCTCCCTTCATGCCAACCCTAAATCAAAAGGCATCTCATCAGAGTATTATAAAATACAGCCTTCAGAGGGAGAGTCTTCTACTTCCATATTCTGGCATCTGAAGGGAGGAGGGAGACTCCCATCAATTTAGAGAGAGGTAAAGATTTCATCTCCCTCTAGAAATCATGGCCATAATGGGAAATTCAGACATTTATGAGATTTGCTTGACCAAGGCAGAGCTGAGCATGTGAATGTTTCTGTTTGTCTTTGTAGTACTGCAGCAAAAGCAGAATAAAAGATGATTTTAGGGGTTATTTTCATTCTTCCCCCCTCCCCTTTTTCTTATGCTAATAACCCAGGTCTGTGTGACCTTACAAATTGAAACCTTTACCAGCCCTCTCCCTGTGATTGGAAAATAGGGACAAACTGTGAAATAGGGCTAAATGCAGGTGTTTATTAATGGGGAACCTCCCAAAGAAGTATTTCCTAATTCACCAGAGAGGAATTCTCACCAAAACCTCTTGCAAGTTGTGCCTGGTTTAAGTTTGAATGTCAAAACCAGGTAAGATTGGAAGAGATTTAAACAAGTTGCTGGCAATTGGTGAATGTTTTCCTTGGGTTTCAGAAGTTGGCAAACCTGGTATGTACTATAAATATATATGTTTTAAGTCAATGTGGATTTCAAGGACAAGAGAAAGCAGAGCAAGAAGTGACTTATTTTAGGTTTAAATCAGAAAGGGACATTTATTTGTTTCCTCTAAATCTTAATCTCTTGACACAATGGGTAAAGTATCAAATTATTATTTAAACCTGCAAATAAAGTGAGAGTCCATCTTCCCATTTATAAGTAATGTTGTTATGCCAGAGGACAGACATGACCGTATTTTTTCCTAATGGAATCTGCATATCTTTTCCCTGATAGCCCACTGCTGGATATTGATGGTTGCAATAATTGGCCTTTTATTGGTATATTGTGTTTTCTCTGAGATCTTTCAACTTTCTGCAGTAAATCCTTTTCAAGTTTTCCTTCTTTGCTGGTTTAGTGCTTACAAAAGTTGAGAATCTGGAACAGCAGGACTGTGAATAAGACTCACTATTTTGATCTGCTGTATAAATCACATATTGGTAGCTGGTATCTCTAAATTTGTATCTTTTTTAGTAGAAATATCTCGGTTGTTTTTGACTATATTTAGCAAGAAAACTCAATCTTTCTCTGCTATTTTTTCCTCCTATTTGTTCCTGGCTCAGAGGCCTGGTGGCACTCAGTGGATAAATGCAAGAAAATCTAATAGTGCCTTTCTAATATACCCATTTATCTGGTATCATATTTTATTTTAACTCTTCATGCAACTCTATAATCACTGCTCTGTTGCTATAATTGGATTTCCAAGTATATTTGTGCCATTAAATTACATCTATAGCTTCTCTATAAACGTATTCAGAGTAATTAGTAATCCTCTAATTTTTAGTGGAGTCATATTTTACATCAACTGTGCTCATTTTTCTCTTCAAATTCTTCAACACATTTGTGCCGATTTTGCTTTTTACACTGGAATTTCTGGCACAAATAATCATTAAGGGTTTTTTTTTCCCCCACTGTGAATCTGAACGGAGCCTAACCCAGCTTTCACTGAATTTAATGGTAATCTTTTCACTTACTTCAGTGGAAACTGGATCAAACCAATAGGTTGCAAATTGCATTCAAGGCAAAGTCCCATCTTCCCGTGGAAATAGTTGTGTAAATCACAGTGTTTTGATGGAAGGTGCAAAATAGCTGATTATTTCTATTTTTTTCTTACCAGATAATTTATAGGTTCTCCTACCCCACTTTATTAATAAGTTATGATATTGCTGTAATATTTAAAAGATTATTTTTAACTTGATTTTTCTGAAAACTTGAAAACCTTTCCACGTGAAGATTTTTATAAGCAGGTCTAGAATTTTGCTTTCCAGACCTCAATTTAACTATCTATTAATCTCTACTAGAATACCTGGAAATTGGGCATTTTTAAGTTTTAAAAAATATTTTGTCTTCGTTTTAAACTGAAAACTAAACATTTGACTTTTTGTTTTTTACCAGCTCTCTGTTGTGTCACTTCAGAACTGTGTCAGTTCATTAGTATAATTACTCCTCTTGCTGCTGAATATGAAAACCTGTAAGCACTTCCCTCTAAAAGTGTAATTCCAGCAAATTATGTTCCCAAGTAGGCAGAAATTTATGATGTTCACTTTTTCCAGCGTTTTAATTTTGCTGCTGTGGGGTGGTAACTATATGTGCCAAATAAGATTTTGATTTTTTTTTTAAAAAAAAGCCTCTTGCAACTTGCTTTTTAAAGAGTTATTTTGCTCTTCTGCTCTGCTCCCACTCCCTTGATTAGAGGTTTGTTGCTTTGGTGATGTGCTTCTCCTCCAGGCAGTTAATGATCACAGACAACTCTGTAACCTGTAATTTTGGGGGAAGGTTATTGAGAAGGTGATATGGCAACAATTGTAATTGTTTCTATAGCTTAGAAATGTCCTTAGTCTTTGCTGGCCACGTATCAGGACTTGGGACTTTGAGTGGAAGTGGTGCCCAGGATTAGAGACACTTTCCTGTGTTATTTATGCCCAAATTGTGCCAGTTTTAAGGTTAGAAGGAACATTGTGAAAGGTGGTAAATTGTTATTTAACTCTCAATAAAACACCAGTGCAGACGGTGCCTGTTCCATCCCAAACAGAAGGTGACCTTGGTAGGCTTGAGGATGGAGCCCCTTGGATATCCAGGGAAAGATGCTCAGCCAGTGGAGGGTTGGCCCTTAATTCCTGGTGTGATTTTTAGAGCCTCAGGAATCTTTTTGAGCTGGAGCATCTTTGCTTTTAAACGGCAGGATAGCAATCACTTATTTATCTAGCTTTTTTGACTGAAAAGAGATAAATTGAACTGTTCGTATTGGAGATTTATTTTATTTTTCCAGCGTAGAGGAGAGTTGTTTATGAGTCTTAAATGGAATAAAACTCCTTAATATAGTAATTTCCGTGCTAATAATTTGAATGGAGCACCAATGCACCTAAAATTCAACCCCTAAATGCTGCAGTTATTTGCATATTGTGTGGAGGTGCCTCCCCACTACTGGGGGCCACATTCCCACCTCACAGGGACACTCCTCCTTGGAGGCTGGATTTTTCCAGTGGATGCCTACAAGCACTTTGTACAGAAATTTTGTCAAAGAATGACTCGTGCCTTGCCACCTTAAAACCATGGAAACATCACAATGTTCTTTTAGAAATGACTCCAGGAATTAATTGCAAATGACTTATTAATGAAACAAATATTCAGCTGTCACTGGAACTAAACTCCATGATCTGCTTAATGATTATTTTTTGAGAAAACACTTTTGTGTTTGTTTGATCTGCCTCGTGTTAACAGCGGTAGGAAAAGGGGAAAGCGTTTGGTGTCGGAGTGGAAACTTGAAACGGGCAAAAAGGAGAGGAAAAACATCAACCAGTGACTGGAAAATGGGTGAAAAGCCCAAAGAAATAGCAGATCCCCCAACAATTATGTTGGAAAGCTGCTCCCCCAGGCAGCCCTGGTGGGGTAATGAGGGTTAAATGTGGGGACACAGGCGGGGGAATCTGGCAGAGAAGGGTTTCACAGGAACATTAATTCGTGTTCCACGGCTGCAAAATGAGCAGGAAAAAATTCACCTCACACGGGCTGGGGGAATGTTTGCAAGCTGCAGAGAGGCTCTCAAATGAATGTGAAATATCAGCTGTAGTTCTGCTAATTTTATAATGAAAATAAGTGCTGCTAATTAGGGAACATGCATTCCTCCTGGCGCTGGAATCCAGGACACCCCACCAAACTTCCCTGCGTGGTGGACCTTGGACCTTCGTGGTGACCATGACCCAAGGGAGGTTTTTCCACAGGCAGCAATGCATTTTTCCACGTGTTCTCCTCTGCAAGGCACAGATACAAATAGGTAATAAAGCCTTTCCAGGGATGGTGTTTACAAGAGCAGGGACACGGGGCAGAACACGAGCGAGGCAGATCCGCCCGCCTGGGGAATGCAGCTCAGGTGTCCTTCTGCTGGTGCTGCTGAATTATTTACCACTCAGCAAGTGTGTGCCTGTGTGAGAGATTCAAAGGAGGGAATCTGAGGTGAAACCCCATCCGTTTACCCAGAGCTGACACTGGAATATTCATTATCACATTAAACCCAACCGCAGTGAAAGGGAAGGCTTCCGTTGATTATGTGCTTGCATAAAAGGCTTCTTTGGTGGCAAGCCCATGTGCCAGCGTTCTGAATATAAACCCTAGTAAGTGGAAACCATCCTCTTTAGGGTGAATTTGCCTTCTTGGAAGTTATGAGACTTGGCAGGTTTAAATTATGTTTTAAACCTGCGGTGGATTATATGATTTTTCTAACTGGCCACAAGCAATACTAGATGAGCACACACCACACGTGCCCAGTCCCAGCCACAGGCATGAGCCAGGATTTCCAATGCAAAGTAAAAATAAATGCAGATTTTCTATCCAGAGGATGATGCATATTTATCTGGGAGCAATGGCAGTTTGGCAGGGCTGGTACGAAGGTCTCCTCTGGAGTGCAGGGTCTGCTCACACCTGCTTTTCCCTCTCCCTCTTCATCCCAGGTTTGTGCTGGAGCAGAGGGAGCAGCACATCTCAGAGGGGTTTGAGGAGCCCATTGGATTTAGGATTGTGGAGAATTACAGTAAAATACATAGGATTGCCCATAAAACAGACAGGAGGCATTTCCTCTCTCTCTCCATCCATCCCTTGCTTGCTCCTTCCCTGTCTTCCCCCTTCACCAGGGATCCTGCTGAATTTAAAGACTCAGTTAAATCTTCTTCTCTGGGAGGCACAAAAAACAGTGAAATGCTGAGCTGAAACACCAGCACACGAGATGAAAGGCCACCTCTGGAGCAGGTTGTCCCACTGGGAAGCAGGAGGGCTGGAGTTCCAGCTTAGGTCTGTAAAGGAGCTTCAAAGGAACCCGGCACAGTGAGGGCTGGGTTTGGTGGACGTGGGCATGTGCAGAGATGTGAGAATAAAACCTATTTCTGTTAGTGCTAAGAATGAGGATTCGCCCACAATTAGTAATTTATTGAAATATGCAACGATTGCATCAGCACAAATAATTTAAAAGGATATAAAATTAAGGTTTCTCAATCCCATAATACTTACAGAAGGCTTTCTACTTTGGCAAACGACAGGGAAGAAACAAGATGATCAGAAGCCAGGCTTGCCTGGTCATAAATAGTGATGGATAAAGCTTGATTTGGAGTGTGGTTGCAATGAAATCCTGAGCTTATTTTCTCGGAATGCTGGAGATATTTATGGCACGTTCTTCCCTTTATGCCTCCCGTTTTCCTCTTTGGTTGGAAATGCATTTTGTGAGTGAGAATAAAACATAAACATATAGTAGATACAAAAGTGTCAAACACCTTCAGCTTTCACTGATCTTCGGAGAGAGCAGGGACAGAAACCAAAATGATCTGTAACCATAATTGAGAGGCAAAAAATTCCGTGTTTAATAAACACTTAAAGGAAGAATTACACATGCCACAAATCCCCTTTTATATTGCACTTAAAATCTCCTTACCTGCCCTTTAGTTTTCATGGTTTTCCTTATCTTCAGTGTCACTTAATCATATTTCAACAGGATTTGCTTCCCCACTGCCCATCTGCTCTTCCTTTCTAGTGCTGTGTTAATGCCAGAACACCATCCCAGTAGTTCCCTTCTCCCAGGCTTTGATGTCAGACACCCGGGGATTCAGGGGTTTTTTTTTCATTCAGGTTCAAACAGAAAAAAAAAACCACACCAATACCTGGTTTGTGGGAGTGACAGATACTGTTTTCAAATGCAAATGTCCAGAGTTGGGGCAAGGGATTAACAGGAGGTGACACAACTCTTCTTTGAGTCCCACTGATGTTGAGTGTTGGGACCTGATGGCCGTGCTCTGCCCTGTGCTGGCCATGGCAGGGCTTCTACATCATTTTATTAATCCTAAAAGCACTGAATTAGTAATCTTTGTATATATATATAGGTCTTTTTTTCAGAATTAAGGAAGACTTTGTGTATTGTGTCTTAGTTGAGGAACCTAAAGGTGCGGAAAGGTCTCCTTGAAAGGGGAGAATATTTTTCTTCCAGTGTTGACAGGAAGTTTCCCAAAGTAGTTATGTGCTGCCTCCTGCACTAACAAACTTTAAAAAAATTATATAGATCCATTCTAATTCATCATGTGACTGTGAATTAGTCCTTGGGTCACTGATTGGAAGAGGTCTGTGAGTACAGCAGGGGATATTATTCTCTCTCTCAGTACTATCTTTGCAGGACATTAAGCTCTCATGATAATTCATAAGAAAACTTCTGTTTTCAAAGATCAGTTTCTGCAGCAACCAATATTTGAATCTTGGGGAAAGCAGGAGACAGGACAGAGGAACACCTGGGACAGACCTTAGAGGACAAGTTTGGAAAGAAATGGTGGCTTGGAGGAAGATTAAAGAGGTGTCTCCTTCAAGACAGGGATGTGACAGCGAGAGGGGAGGCTGGGGGAGGCAGAAGCAGGTAAGGGAGACAAAGAAAGGCTGTTGCTGAGGCTGAAAGCCTGAGTAATAAGAGGAAAGGGTTTGTTCAACTTTGATTTGTTCAGTGAACATATGATGAAGACAAAAAAGCCCAGATTGATTGTCTGGGAGGGAAGAGGCTTTAAGAGGACACATGGGCAGGTGTCTGAAGCAGAGGAGAAACCACCACAAGGCAGGTCATGGGACCAATAGAGAAGAAGGGGTTAGAAAAGGAGGGGTGGCTTTAGCAGTGGAAACAGGAATTACCAAGAAAATGGAAAATGAAGACCAGTAGGAGCTGTATGGAAAGCATTGTTTATTGTTATTACTATTAATTATCATTACTATAATTATTATTATATTAACTAAAGGCTGGCTTGCTTTGAATCTTATAAGCAGCTTCTGTCAGAAAAGTAGAAAACAATTTTTAAATGTTGATTTTTAATTCTGCTTTGGTTATTAAAGACTGTTAATTCTGTTTTATTAGTATCTTGTAAGCAAACAGAGTGAGAACATTCTGTGTGATAGAGATGATTAAGATGATGAACCATTAAAATTTGGTTCAGCATTGGGCACATATGGAAGAAAAGGATTCCAATTAATGCATTACTGTGATGGAAGCACTGCTAAAAGTAGTAATAATGGTTCTCTATTATCTATGGTTGATTTTAGAAGAGAGAGGGTCCATGAGCAGTCAACATGAGCATTGAAGGAGGAGGAAAAAACCCCTTTTAACCAAGTAGAAATGTCAGTGGTGAGCAGTGAAAGGAAGTTGAGCTGAATATTGAGGAAAATTCAAAAAGATAAAAATGATTTCAATTTGGTAGTTCTTCAGTGGTGCTGCAGTTTGGCAGCTGTCAACATCTCAAAATATCATCTCACCCAAACTGTTGAAAGAAAGAAACCCTTTGATTTTTCCCTTGAGACTCCCAAGCTGAAAATGGACTCTTTGTAGTCTCAGACTCATTTCAGACAGTTTTTTTTTTTTTTTAAACATTCTTGCTGGCAGAAACAACTAATTCATAAATAGACTCTCTGTTAATTAAATAAGTTTTATCTTTTTAACTTGCCTTTTAAAATGAAAAAGAAAGTAAATCTCTAACATTTCCTCCTTTATTACGAATCTTAGGGGACTAAGCATCACATTTCTTGCATCATTAATAATGCAAATTAGTTTTTGTTTGCATCTCCTATAAGTTTATAGTTAGAAGTAAATATTTAATGCACAGATCGGGGAAATCAAATCTCGGAGAGCGGAAATTTTCCTTTATAGAACGTTAATGTAAGAAAGATGGGAGGCACTGTGGTTTCTGTTTATTTAACCTTTTTGCTCTTGCTTTTCTTTCAGTAGAACTCTTTGTAACTTGTCGTTAAACACTGCTCTGTTCTTGCAGTATCTGTTTTTACTATCTTTACAGTAGCCACAGCGTTCAGCGTTTAATACCATTTAAAGGAGAGGTTAAACATATCCATAGCCTACTTAGGGCTATAAGGATTATATTTTTTGATCCTGACTATTGCCAGGAAAACCAGGTGATTATTTATAATAATAATAACACCTAAAAATTTGTTGACTTTGCAGCAGTTTTTCTTAGTTTGCTTAATGAAGCAACAGTCAGCCAAATCAGATTAAACTGCTCAGGGCCTCTATATCATGCCCAGTTTAATGACTCAGGAGGGTAAAATACTTGGAGTTGTTTATTTGTTAGCACAGGGCAGACTGCAGTTAGTGGATATATCCTATACTGGGCTTTTCCCTCCTTATTTTCACACATTATTCTTGAAAATGTCGTACCTCCCTCTGTATGAAATGTCTATAGGAATGAGACAAATTACAGATGTTTCCCCACATCTGTGCTTTCTGCAGCCGCTCCGTTCGTTTGTGCCGTGGATAACAAAAAATAATAAGTGTCCTGTTATTTTGGGCGTGAAATCTGATAGTGAAAAAGACACCAGAGAGAATTCTTGGGTGATAAAAATTTAAATAGACCCATTTATCAATATGACAGAGATTTGACCTGAAAGTGAAAGTGTTTGGGAGTTAAGTGGGGTTGTGTAAAGAAAGTTGAGGCTGCGCTACAGATAGACCGGAGGGTTCGTAAGTTATTAAATCAAAATAAAAGGTATTGACAAAACAATAAATTGCCTGGATCACCCCATCTAATAGATTCTGGGAGCACTAAGTACATTCTCCACACCAAAGATGTGTGAAGCCTTTTCCTTTCTCGTACTTTTGTTCCTCTCCTCGGAAACATTCGCGCCGTGGTTGGTTTTGTAGCAGCCTTGGCACCAAATCCTGCCTGGGAATGCTGTGCCAGGGAACTGGCTCGGAGCAGTGTGGTGGGGAGCAGGAGAGGTGGCATCTCTGCTATCCTCAGGATTGTTGCACTTTGCAGGTGGGCTCTGAATCACTCTCTGGGTGATTAAAATAACAATAATAATAACGATGGCAGTAGAAACTTCACTGTGGAGGTATTTTGCTAATATCTTTTAAGGGAGAGCACACCGAGGGGCTCTTTGCTCTCCTTGGGAGTCCTCAGCAGCATTTCCATGCTGGAAATCTGTGGGGTTCAGAGGGGGAGCAGCATCTGGCTGGGATGCTTTGGGGAGCAGTTAATGCCACCTGCTTATGTCAGCCCCCAAACCTTTCACAGTGACCATCAGTGTCATCACCTAAACCTTTTACAGGGACCACCACAGCGCTTTGGGCAGCAGTTAATGCCACCTGCTCATGTCACACACACCCCCCCCCCCCCCCGAGCCTTTCTCAGTGACCATCATGTTCCTCAGAGAGGGGCTGAGTTTGCTTATGGAGGGGGAAGGCAAAGGGCTACGGGACATGCTGGCACCAGAGGTTTGGGGTGTGGGTGATGGGGCAGCTCTTCCCCCCAGAATCATCAGCTGGGACCTGCTTTTTCCTGACTCCACAGGGCTGGGGGTGAGTACCCCCCACCTACAGCTTCCCCGCCGAGGAGGGAATGAACCTGGCTCTGTTTGCCTGGAAAACGACACAGATTTGAGACTATTTCCCCTCCTGTGGATTTTTTCCGTGGAGAGGAGCATGGAAGACATTACTATTTATAGTGCACAGTACGTGTGCACAGCGGGACATCCCCCGGCTCTGCCAGCAAACATCCTACCAGTTTGGAGGGGGAACACCTCCCAGCCCCGTGTCCCCGAGATGCCCTGTCCCCTCTCCCAGGGAGGTGGGAAATCACACAGGGTACCACCATCTCCCCCCGTCTCCAGCTTGCTTTCACTTCTTTCGAGATGAGATGCTCTGCCCCCCTGCCGTGGAGCTCATCGTGAGGCTCCAAGTCAAAGCAAGTTTTCAGCACAAATAGTGGGAGTTTTAAGGGGAGGGAGAGGAACCCAAAAAATGAAGGTGTGAGGGGGGTTGCAGAGCACCTGCAGAGCGTGGTTTGGGGATGGACAGTTTGGGTGTGTGTTTGAAATGAAGATGGCAAAGTGTGTTGGTTTAACCAGGGGGTTTGGGGAGTTTTCAAGCGAATGAGGGACTCCGGATCCCTCAGTGCCCACTCCCTGCCTGACCACCCAGGTTTTGTGTTCCTGCACGGCTTTGGGATATCAGAACCTCCTCATCTCAGCTCAGTTACTGATACAGAAAAGATATCTGACAATGGCAATGAAAACAACAGTAAGCAGTTGGAAAGGCCCAGCTCGAATCGTGCTCTGTCAACAGCTTTGCAATCTGTATAAATATGAGTGGAAAGACAAACAGCTCTGATTTCTCTTTAAGAATGTGAGTATCCATTGTCGTAGATTGAAATTAGGATGTTTTACTTGTACTGTATGTAAATTCCTTCTTGGCAAATAACCCGTGTCCACTAATGTATGTGTATTTTGGGCCTGTATAGTTTGGGTCTCTGTGAAATACAATGAAATTTGATAGCACACAGAAATACTTGCATGGAATGTCAAATTTTTTTTTGTGTGTGCTTCTCACATATCCATAAAAGAGTTTACACATTTCTAATTACTCATTCAAAAAGAGACTTTACAGCACTTTTAAAAGAGAGCCAATTTTTTCCCTACTGTGTTCTGTTTTTACAGCTTGTGCAAAGCTTATTTAACGAAAGTTTAAGTAATCAGCGAAAGTCATTTCTGAGCAAAGACTGACAGATATGAAGCCTCTTTTCACACTTCATAAGAGGTGGAGAGGGTAGCCATAAAATTTACAGCTGAATAGTACTCTGTTCAGCTTGACTTTATAGAATTATTAGTGTTTCAGGTCTGTGATACATTTTATGATGGTTAAATATTTTAAATTATTCTATGTGTTTTGTGGAGCTGAGCTGTAAGTGCAATAACAGCGACCTACCCTCCCAAACCCAGGGACCTGAACGCTCCCTTGGGGCTGGTGTTGTGCTAAAAATGTGTTTGCAGCTTAACTGAGCTTCATGAGATATTAATAAAACACCAGCGATATGTTCCCTTTGCAGAGACTCACCTCTGGCTATGGAAGTATGAATTCCCAGGATATGGAAATGAGCAGATGGGGACTGTGGGTAAGAAAGGAGTCAGGAGGGAGGTGACACCTTCAGCTTCTCTGTCCCAGCTCCTGTAGCACAGGGACACGTTTTGCTCTATGAGAGACGTGGTGGAGAATAAGTGACAGCTTAGAATCCCAGAATGGTTTGGGTTAGAAGGGATCTTAAAACCCATCCAGTGCCACCCCCTGCCATGGGCAGGGACACCTTCCACTAGCCCAGGTTGCTCCAAGCCCCGTCCAACCTGGCCTTGGACACTTCCAGGGATCCAGGGGCAGCTGCAGCTTCTCTGGGCAACCTGTGCCAGGGCCTCCCCACCCTCACAGGGAAGGATTCTGAGGACATGACCAATTCCGTGGTGAAAAGGCTTGGCTGTATTTTGAGACTGAGAAATGAGAAGTCTCCATTTCAGCTGCTCTAGGTGAGCATGGCTGTCAGTCACAGGCATCTGAGTGTGAGTCTTTCTAAATGTCATGAGGTGCCCAGGTGTTACAGTGAGGGGCAGCACATACAAATATTTATCACACAATGGTTTGGGCTGGAAAGGACCTCTAAAGGCCATCTGATCCAACCACCTGCCAAGAGCAGGGACACCTTCCACTAGATCAGGTTGCTCAGAGACTCATCCAACCTGACCTTGAATGTGTCCAGGGATTGGACATCTACCACCTCTCTGGGCAACCTGTGCCAGTGTTTTCTGTAGCAAATTTCATCCTTCTGATAACGTATAACTAAGCAAACAAAAGCAATTACTAAAGGTATTTAAATTGTCTGTACCCTCCTTTCAACCTTTTTTTTTTTTTTTACTGCTTCAGCTGTAACTGTTTATCCAGGAACAAACAACAGAAAGGCTTTCAAAATTCTTTAAAATAATATAAATTATGTGAACTGGAGTAAAGTCCCACTGCAATTACTTTGAGGTTGGCCAAGAACTGAATCAGGGAGGCAACCTTACTGCTTAGCCCTGGTAGAACACGGACACAAGGAGGTGACTCAGTTTATACCTTATATCAGCACGTGGTTTAAATACATGTAGTGTAAGGTTTATATTTTTAAATTCATTTTTATGTGAGCCTAATACAGCCTCATGAAGCTCACTCTTGCACCAGATGAAAGCAGTGTCTTTGTAGCATTTGCTGTGGTTCATAAATCACGGTGGCACTTTGTTCCTGTCCTCAAGCTGGTTTTTGTGCTAAAGGTTTCAATCATTAGGATGTACAGTATTATCTCAGGCATAGTTGTAGTCCTACAGAAATTATGCTGAGGTGCTTTTGGGTGCCTGAAATTTGTGGGAAAACCTTAGTGTACTAAGTGCTGTTGGAAAGCTGAGACTCAGGGTTCCTGTAGTTGCTGCACTATCAAATGCTGATGCTCTCAGCACATGGTGTGACTCTTGGGGATGGTCCTCTGGGGTTGGACTCAGTGATCCTACAGGTCCCTTCCAACTCAGCATGTTCTGTGATTCTGTAACTGTGTGGAAAATTCTCCTGTGTCTTTATGCAATTCAGGAAAATCACTTCCCATTTCAGTTCGCAAATTCCCAGCGTTTGCCTCCGACATCGATTTCAACTGAATTTAAGCTTTTCTGGGTGCTGAAACCCAGACTTCAGGTAAAAATTCTCAGGTCCAGGGCAGTGTTAGGCCCTAAAGGTTTTCCTTTTTGGTTGTTAATACCAACAATTCCTAATCCTGCTCCGTTGACTCCGAAAACCGCACTGGGGAGGCGCCGGGTGATCCCGCACTCAAACGGTTAATTTGCACTACGTTCTGTTAAAGAAAAGGAAAACTGTCACCCTGTCATTTTAGAGTCTGACACTAAGCTTGTCAAAAGAGACAGCTGTTAAACTGAATTACTGTTGACATGCAGAGAAACGGCCCTTTGCCAGATGTAAAGGACATCTGCGGCAATGAAGTGGTACAGGGTGGCTTTTAAAATGTGGTCACACTGGTATTGAATGGGGCGTCTATGGCATTAAAACGTGGCCTTGACTCAGACAGTTTAAGGCAGCGAAGCAGAGCCACTGCCAAGCACAAAGAAGTGCTGATCTGTTGCTGTATCCATAACTTATGCATGAATATGAAAACAGAGCAGTGTCAAAGCTATTAAGCTCTTATCGTGTCTCCAGGAGGATGTGGGTTTAAAACACACAGTAGGAAATATTGTGTGTTTCTGGGCCCTTGAATGTGCGGTAGGTGAGGTGTGAATTCATGAGGTGGATTATGCAGGGAATGAATAGAAATAAGTCGTCTTGTCTTCAGCTAACAACTGCTCAGACAAGAATTGCAAAGGGCATTAAGCTTAGGAAGTGAGGCTGGATGTGCCTCGGCGTCTCCGATAAGGCTCTCGGCGTGTGGAGTACGTGGTGGGTGCTGGGGAGGGTCCCCTCTGGAGAGGGGAGCAAAGCAAAATGGAAATACAGGGGCCTGTAAAATCCTGTCCTTGTATCTTCATGTGATTTTCATAAAACAGGCAAGATGCCAAATTAATATTGTAAAAAAATACAGTTATTATGAATATTTTATAATTTAGCGATTGAACCAACAGTAGGGAATTCTGCACATTATATAAGAGTGCAAGGCTTTGATTTGCATGTTTTTAGTGTAGGAATAAAGCTGTTTGGGGGGAAAAAAATAGTATCAGTTAAGCAATTTTGCTAAATGTATGAAAAATGAAATGTTATGAGGCAGAATACGTATTCATTACAGAATGAAATTGATGTTTGAAGCTAAAAAAAAATATATTCTGGCCAAACATCCTTTTGAATATGTTAGCAGATCATATCTTGATTTATTTGTATGTTTAGTGGTGGCAGAAACTGAAGAGTTTGCCATGTTGGGGGAAGGAGGCAAATGATATTTCTGATTCAGACTGGCTGACCTGCTCCTTTCTGCAGGAAAACAACACCAATTTGCTCTGGATGGGGAAAAAATGCTGGAAGAGGTGGGTGTGAGAGGGGGTTTCTTCTTTGAAAGAGGAAATTTTGCTTTCCACCTCTATGCAGAAATGCTGATGCCAGTTGAGGTGGACTCATTTCTCTACAGTGTGGCAGAAAGACCAGGGGTTGTTTAGGTCTTGAGGTGATTTGGGCTGGTGCCCTGCACTGCTCCAAGGGAACATCCCTTTCCCATGGAGAGCATTTGGCACCTCGTGCTGCTGTTGCCCTCCACCACAGTGCCAAGAAGTGGATGATCCATGTCCATGGTCCAGCTGGATGGATTCCAGACTGCTGGAGACGTGTTGCAGTGTGTGATTTATGGGGGTGGCTCTGGGCACGTGGAGGGAGGCCGGGCAGTGCTGCTGCCAGTTCTGACCCGAGGGCCACCAGCACATGTAGCCAGTGGTGCTCCCACTGGTCCATATGGCCGTGGTTGGCTGGAGCACAGCGGGACACGGCGCTACCAGCGCAAATATCTGGGATCTAACACGGCCCGTCCTGAGATCTCATTTATCAACAGCTCCAGAGCTCTGCCATGTGCCTGGGAGGCAGGAAGGAGTGTCAGTGCTTGACCACCGTGGCACAGACAGCAGGCAGAGGGTGGTTGTTGTGTTTGTGCAAACTCTGGGAGTCTATGGCTCGTGCTCTGTCCTGGCCTCTGCGAGAGGAGAAGACAGGATGACTGTGCTCCCCTGGGATCAGAGAACATGGGTGTGTTTTGGGGTTCATGGTGTTGGCAGAGCTGTTTCCTCAGGAATGGCTTTGATGAATACATTTTGAATGCAATTTACTTTGTGGAATGCAAGAGAGCAGGTGGCTGCCTTGCAGGACCTCCACCATCTCATGGGGGTGTTCCAGGGACTGCTGGAAGCCACCGGAGCTTCCAGCCTGGTGGAGTAAGGGCAAGACAGGCTTAGGAGGAAATTGCTTTACAGTGAGGGTGATAAAACACCAGACCAGGCTGCCCAAAGAGCTGTTGGATGGCCCATCCCTGGGAACATTCCAGGTCAGGTTGGACAGGGCTGTGGGAGGACAGGGCTTGGATGGTCATCTCCACCCTGCCTCACACAGGAGTTATTTGGGCAAAACATCACACACATCTGCAGAAGGATGTTGGATTCTGCCATAAAAAGGGCTGAAACCCCAAACCCACTTCTCACAGGTTAGGCAGAGCTCAGTGCTGCTGGTTTCAGCCAGAGCACACTCACCTATTTCTGTAGGTTTAACTCTGCTGTAATGATTAATTTCTTACAAACATGTACAAGGTGGAACATTTAAATAAACAGGGACAAGCTTATTATTAGATGGCAGGTTTTTCTGTGATAGCTCTTATAATGTCATCATGAGTTTATTAAAGCTTACCATGAAAAATCTTTCTCCAAATCTAAGCTCTTTCATACAGCTTCCCGTTTTGATTGACACCAAAATAAAATAACTAACCTATAAATTATAATGTGTGATTTAAATGATAGATAAATGCATTATTTGTAAGGTATTGCGAGGATCAACATATGCAGCTTTAAGAAAATAAAAAAATATTTTACCAAGATAATAATAGGGCAGAACTCAGCTCTTTTTGTGAATATTCCCACTGCATGCTGATATCAGATGATCTTTAAGGTCCCTTCACACCCAAACCATTCTGTGGTTCTATGATTACTTTTAATAATCAAACAGATCTGGAAAAAAAAGGCTCAGTGTAAACAACCGTTTCAACTTCATCTTGTAATTGTCATTTCAACTTCATCTTGTAGCCAGTCCAAGGTCAAAAATGTAAATCATGGAATCACAGGATGGTTTGTGTTGGAAAGGACCTTAAAAATCATCTTCTTCCACCCCCTGCCATGGGCAGGGATACCTTCCACTAGACAAAGCTGCTTCAAGCAACACTTCCAGGGATGGGGCATCCACAACTCCTCTGGAGCAACTTGTTCCAGTGCCTTCCCACCTCTACATTCTCC
The DNA here is from genome assembly GCF_036250125.1 of Pseudopipra pipra. Taxonomy (NCBI): domain Eukaryota; kingdom Metazoa; phylum Chordata; class Aves; order Passeriformes; family Pipridae; genus Pseudopipra; species Pseudopipra pipra. Next base: position 16,750,010 of record NC_087561.1, read on the forward strand.
TCAGAGACACCCCCCAGCTTTGTGTTGTCAAATAAGCAGATTTGTCTCATTGAAATGACCCCAAAGTTTGTAGATCTGTTCCCACTCACCTGTTTGCTGGCGTTGGAAAGGCAGGTTTCTTGTCATTATTTGTTTTTTTCATGCCAAGGAAATGAAACTTCCTGAGCTCCCTGTGTTCCCTGGGAGATGTTCCCTGGGAGATGTTCCTGGGAGATGCTCTTGGACACGGCGAGCAGGGCTGAGTTACTCCTCTGCAGATCTGCCCCAGGCTGTGTCCCACTGCAGGCAGCTCATTGACCAGCAGAAAATAATACACAAGGGCTCCTTAGAACCCATCTCTTGGGAAAACAGGGATCTCTGGGCAGGGAAAGGACTCCTTGCTACTTTTTACACCCCCTATTTTAAATTGAGCTTGTAAGTCGGCTGTTCTGTAGCCTGATAACTGCTCCCTGCTGTAAGCAGGAGCTCAGACAGATGGAATGTGCTCTGTCAAGGCTCAGACTTGGCTCAGTGAGGCCATCTCGCAGTGCTGGTGCTTGGTGAACACCATTAATGGGCTTTAAATCTGCCTGTGCAGGTCCCAGCATGGAAAACGTGGCTTTTGTCCCTGGAGTTTTGCAGCTTAAAATGAGTTAATAGCACATCTCAGGCTAGATCTGAGTGCATATTATAAATGACTAATTTATTTCTTGAATTTAGCGTTTCCTCCCGCTTAGAGTGTGATTTCTATGAATAATTTCCTATATAAAGGTACTTCTTATCTCTTTCTTTCTGGTTTGAATCGAAGAAATATTTGGAAACTGAGGGGGTTGTTACCTTTGTGCGCTTGGATGTTTGTGCCCTGTTTTTGGCCATCTAAAATTCAGTTTCCAAGGCTAAAGGGCAGGTCTTGCAGAGCCAAAATGAGACTTCACAGCACGATGGGAACCCTTCTCAGCATTAAAAACCATCAAGATAGGCATGGATGCTGCAGCTCCGTGTGCAGTCCAAATGTGAGGCAACATTTCCTCTGGATTTATACAGTTTAACACTGCAGGGAGTTTGGGATCTCCATGAACTATAACCTCACCACCTCTAAGGTATTTTAGTGCAAAATCCTTTCTGATCCCAGTGGGTTGGCAGTGGGACTGGTCTCAGGGCAAGGTCGGGAGGGATTATATTGTTGCTTTAGTGTAGTTTTGCCCTGTGTGTAATTCTCAAAATCTTTGCTGACTTGTTGGATAAACCACATCCTGCATAAATACATTGATAAATACCTGATATAACTTCAGCTGAAGAAGAATCAGAGCTGTCCCAAGGAGGAAGGTGACTCCTTTTCCATCTTTGTTTGCATTGAACGTGTTTCTTGTTTCAATGACTTTTTCATGAGAATTTAATCTTTTTGGAAACACTGGGAAAAGCCAGGTAATATATCCTTAAATATCTTTAGTCTTGTCCCATGCCCATATTTTAAGATGAATTTCACAGGTACAACCAGCTCCTCCAAACGTCAAGTTTTTTCTTTTTAACCATAAATGTAGTTATTTTACTCTTCCTTCTTTGTTTTCTTTTTAAAAAGGCCATTTATTAGTCTAAATGAACATGCACCAGATAGAAGTTTTCTCTAAATTAAATGGAAAATCCATTTTTGGCATATATTTTCTCATGTAATTAACTATCATCTTGTCTCAGTGAATGTAATTTTCAACAGAGGAACTGAGTTTTGGTTATATTTGCTTTATCTATAGGGATTTTTCATATTTTATAGAAGGTGTAGGTGCAGGTAAAGAGGAGGGCAGGTATTGGTGTACTCACTGAGGAGCTGATTTACAGAAATGGGGCTCCCCTGGGCCTGACTTGCAACCCACACACTTTGCCTTTTATTTATTTATCTGGCTACTTAACGCTTCTTGCTGTTTCTCTTAAATGAATTAATTTACCCTACAAAGCACTCCTTGCAATAATCAATGACTCATTACACTGAAAACCCGCAGGAAATACTAATTAAATGAAAAATGTGCAAGAGGAATGTTCAACCTCTGTATTTCTAGCCAGCCAGATATTCAGTGCTTTCTTTTTTCCCAAGTTCTCCTAAGTTACAGGGGAGGTTTTTACCTTGAGCCCCAGGGAGCTGGGATGGCTTAGAGTGTGGGGATATTTCCCAGACATGCCAAATCCAGTTCATTCCTCATCAATATCCACAGGAATAAATAATCTGTTTATACACCACATTTCTCTGAGCTCTGCAAGGTTCTTGTTATGAATTCCTTCCAGCTGCTTTTCTCATTCCCACAGCAGAATTGCATGGGAAGGGTTACCCCTCGTCCATCAGTTACTCTAACAATTATTGACTGATAACCACTGGTAATTCCAACCCTCCCCCAAGCTTTGATAAGGATTTTCTGTAGTTGTTATGCTCTAAAATGTCTCCTCACCCAGAAAGGTCTTGAACTTCAGGTTGAGCAGGTGACACAGCCACCTTTTTGGGGTGCTTGAATAGACAGAGGTTAATAATATGGAACCTGGAGGTTTTATAGCTATAGAAAAGCTGAAACTGAGAGTGGGTTTGAAACTCCTGCTTTTTGAACCCTGGGAGGGATTGTGTTCCATTACCTTCAGCAATGGTGGGCAGAAATGGAGGTTTCTTTTATGCTGCTCAATCATTTTTGGAGAAAGTGTGTTAAGTAAAGCCATAAAATAAAGGGGTTAGAACAAGATATAGGAAAAGAAAAACAAACAAACAAAAGAACCAAAACAAGAGATCACCACCACTAACAAAAACAACCAAAACCTAATAAAGACAAAAAAAGCTGTGGCAAAAATCCTCTCCTTGACATCCTTTGCATTCCTGGTTTTGTGCACGTTGGTTTTCTGTTCTGGTTGGTTCTCCCCAAATCAATTTTCGCCTCTCTGAGTTTCTTTGCATGTGTTGTAGATTTATAGTTTCTTTAAAATCAGTCTAAACCTGAATTCAGGAATATTTTCACCCCAGAAGAGCAAATGAGCTGCTCCCATTTTGGTTTAGCGAGGGATCAAACGCCAGCCTGGGACACTTCCCATCCTGGGCAGGGTCAGGCCACACACACCAGCTATAACTACTTCATATTTAAGTAATATGGGAAAAGTGGGAGAATAAGGAAGAGAAGGATGAATTACTTATTCACTTTTAAGGCAGCAAGAATTTCAGTCAGTTTAGCTCCTCATGATAATTAATCTACCCAAAGAGCTGTTAAGTGTAACAACATCGAGGATGAATTCCTTAAAGTGTAATTGACCCACAGAAATATGGATGAACCCATGACACTGCCTTTAGTTTTGCTTTTCAGTGATAAATTGCATTAAAATGGTGGCAATGCATTGAAGGTTTTTGTAATACTTTGTGCTCAAGTTCAAGGAGGTGTTGTTTCTGTAGATGTTGGACTGTGTTGTAAGACAGGGAAGGCAGAACTGGAAGGGTAAGTTAGAGGGGGAAATATATTTCAATCCCAAATGGATGAAACTTGAAATAGAAATACATGTTTTAACCCCTAACTATGGGGTTTTAGGGAGAAAAAAATTGGTATTAGTAGTGTACTGAGTCTATTTGTTCTGCAAATCAAAAGCTGGATGTTTTCCTCGCTCCTTTGTAATTTTATTGAAGGAAAATTATAGAAATCTTTGGCTTTTACTCATCCAGTCCTTTCAGTGCTTCAAGGCATTGATACAGGTTACCCAGCTGGCTTTTTGTCTATCTGTCTCCCTCACCAGCCTTTGGAATTCAGTGAGACTGATGGATTATAGCACTTTGGAAATCAAACTCTATATTCTGATGTCTACAAAACATAAAAGAGGTTGGAGTGTGTATATTTTGCCCTCAATCTACAATATATTCCTTGAAGACAAAAGGAAAAAAATCACATAAAATTGTCTCTTTATTTGGAGGTACTTTAACATCAGAGGGGATTTGCTTCCAGCTAAGGAAACATTTGTTCCAGAACTACAAATGTTTGATATGCTGCAGTATCAGATAAACTTTGTTAGTGCACAGTGGCACAGAACTGATAATTGAAGAACTCTCAGGATTTTGGGCAGTAAAATATCCCCAGTGAGTGCTGAGCTCAGTGGGAAAATGGGATATATAAATCTGCAGTGAGAGGAGAGGAACAGGAGGGGAGAGTTCTGCACTCAATTTTGGGAACTCCAAACCATCAGTGAAGGATGTTAAACAAAAGTGAGGAGGTGATATCTTTGGGCACAAGAGTTATTTTTCAAAGAATTTTCTCATTAAATATAATGTTGGACAAGAGCCCATGGAAATTCTCAAGTCACTGGAGACTCCTGCTGTCGCTTGGCATGGGGGGAGATGATCTGATCTAGTGGAGGAATCAGCCTCTAGCCCTGCATAGTCCCAAAGTATCTCCTGCAACACAGTGTTGGGCATTTCATTCAGTAGAAATGGTCACTGGAGGCACCAAAAACGATGGAGAAAGGTCCAGGTAAGAAACCCATGGCCAAAACTAATGGATAATCTGGTGTCGTGTGGTGGGACGTGGAACAGGAACCTGTGAAGAAGCACTGATGCCTGAGATGAAGGTTTATCACATGCAGAGTGAGCCAGCTCTGCGTGATTTCAGAAGTAATTATGAACCTGGGAAGAGCAGGACAGGGAACAGCAAAGCCACCAGAGGAATTTGACAACAAACTCCAGAGAGCAACCGCGGTGCCATGAAGGGGGAGACGCTCGGGCACCTGTTGTGACAGCTGTGCCTCAGCATCCAATGACCAGATCAGGGTGGATAACGAGACAATCTGCTCATTTAAGAGTGTATATACAAACCCAGCAGGGACATGAAACTGTTTTGCTTTGTTTTACTGATAATGTGTTATTGGAGTCATGTCTCTGACTGTGTCCTAGAGTGGGTTCAAAACAATTACTTATGTAACACAGGATATATTTAAGTCAGAGAAATGTGTGTATCTCAATTTCTGGTTAAGAAGCAAAATGAAATTATGTTTTTCTGAATAGATTTATTGATTTCCGTTTTTCCAGCACAGGGATATCCATCTCAAGGGCTGGATGCCCCTTGCAAAACTTCAGCTGTAGAGTAATCAATGGACGAGACTAAGATGCATCTCTTGCCTGCTGCTGGTTCATATTTTAATAACTGCATTATTCTAAGAGTAAACTCCTTGAAAATAAGCTCAATCAGTGCATTCTCCAAAAGTTGGAGCCCATCTCTGGGTGGCTCTATCTGGTCCAGGGTGGCCAGAAAATATCTGGTGCAGCCCCTGCAGTGTCCTCTTGTAGTGCTCTGCTTCACAAGTGGTCAGGCATCTTCTGGGGCAATTTTGGCATTGATTTCGTGGTGGCAAAGGCACAGTTTCAGCAAAGTTTCATCCATATGTGAAAGAAAATTGTATTTGCTGCTCACTTACGGAGCAGAGTGACAACGTCAGGGAAAACAAAAGGAAAAATAAAACTCACAGAGCAGTTCTTTGGGCACCAGGAATTAGCAGAACCCGGGGACACTGCCCACGCTGCAAACCTGGCTCACAAATAATGGCATTGCATGCAAGGGTGACCACTGCTGCTTTGATTTTGAGTGAAAACCGTGTTGAGAAACTCTGAATACAAAGACAAGACTAATGGAATGTAAATACCTGGTGGGTGCAGCCAACCAGCACAAAATGTATGCAGAGGGAGCTGGAGTGTCCCTGCTGGAGTGACTGTGCTTCCAGATCATCGTGTGCAAGGAATAATTACAGCGGGGTTTGTCAGCTGAGTTGGTGGAGGGGGGAATTCTTTATCTATTAATCAATGCAGGGAAGGATGAAGCACCTATAAACCATTCATCTCACTTTAGCTTCTTGTTTAGATTTAATTAGAGTTGTTCTGATTTTGATTGGGAAAAATGGGGGTACCTTGGAATATAGAACTGTCGGATGGAGCACCTTGGAGAGCGTTTCCTGCTGTGAGATCCTTGGGGCAGTGGGTCCAGTAGGTTGGACTTTTATCTCCAAAATGAGCATCTCTGAATTGCTCACAGGGTAGGAGCCCTAAATCACGGGGAAATAAGAGATGGTCACAGTGCCAGCACCTCGCCAGTGTGAAGGAAGTTTTTAGAAGTGGGAATTAGGTAGTTTCTTTCATCCCTCTTGCCTTGATTTCCCCATTCCTTTATTATTATATATATGTACACGGAGGATATTTAACAAAAAATTCATTTCTCCCCTTTTTTTATAAACCACAGTCAAAACAGAGTGAGACCAATGCACTTCTTACTATTATTTTTTAATCCCTTGTGAAATTGTTTACCTTTTCTTCCCATAATTTCCATGGGGATTATAGATAAGGCTGCAGCACCTACACATAGTTAAGGGATGTTTTATAACTCACATGTACTGCGTGGTGCAGAGAGATGCCAACTGCAAGCATAGAAAACCCCAGTGTGTCACTTGCGTTTCATTTCATTTTAATCTGACTTCAAATCAGTGATATTTTCTCTTTTTTTTTGTGAGAGAGTTCTTTAAAATGCTTTTATAAATCGAGAAGTTATTGCTAAACCTTGGAGTCCCACCTACCAGCCTCCAAAACTGCAGCTTCACTAAAAACCACGCAGTGAATGTGACATTCCTTGATGCATGCTTATTATTATGGTAAATATTTCTCTAGGTAGTGCCTGGTAATGTTAATTAATTTCAGATCCGCCCTTTTTTTGTCCACGTATGCAGATTTCAAATCTGTGCCTCCACCAGTGTTGACACGGTGCAATGATGCAGCCGAGCTCTCAGATGTCTGGCTCGAAGAGTTGTGAAATGATCAAGCAGACAAACCCAACCATTTCAGCCTTGTCAATCTAGTTCTCAGTGGACAGATGCCCTGGTGCTGGAAAAGCAGCATGCCCTGCAACACCTCTTGGCAGTGTGGAAAAAGAGCCAGAGATGTCCCAGACACGAAGTACGACCGGATTCTCAGCTGAAAATATCAGGTTTGTGGCCCCACTGGAGCTCCTGGGTGAGGCTGTGTGGGGACACGTGTGGGACCTCTGGTTTGGGCATGAGGAAGGGATTTCTGGTCTCTCAGATTGTCCATCTGATCTGCTTCTGGAGCAAGTTGTCTTGGATTAATGGGTGATGATCCAGATTTGTGCATTGAGGGCTCTGGAGTGCGCCTGGTTCATTGCTGAAGTTTGTGGATTGCATAATTAATTAATTAAACGGTATAATTTAAATATTTTGTTGGGTGCTTATCCAGCAGGAGTTGACTAAACTGTCTGAGGAAACAGGAGGTTTTGGGTTTCTGTTGCCACACCAGCAGGGACAGCCCTGTCCTGACTGTCTGTGGTCATGTCCCCTTGAAGGGCATCACTGGAAGTCCCATCCCAGGTGTCCTCTCGGGCACAGCAGGGGAGGGGGATGAGGCTTCAGTTTGCCCTGTCCATGCAGCCCCTGGGCATGTCTTGGTAGGCACAGTTCCAACAAAGCCCAGCCTGGTGCAGCTGAACCCACCTCGGTGCACAAAACCTGGAAATCTTTCAAGGTGGGTTTAAAACCCTGCAGAACCCACTGAGTTCATGGTACAGGAATCTGGCAGTGACTGGGATGGGCAGGGAACTGTTCTGGTACAGAGGAGGTTTTCTTTTTGGCTAATGAGTTGTTTTTAATGTCACACGTGGCATCACAAGATCTTGCAGCATTGGGGCATTTTTAATGAATTCCTATCACTTGCATATTAGCAGGAATATTTCCACTGCAGCAAACCCCATAAACAGTTCCCACACTGGGCTGTGTTATACTGCCACCAGAATTGGTTCTTCTGATGGTTCATTTCTTTTATGCTGAGAATTCAGGACCAATTCAGCTTGGTTTTATGCATCATTAGAGATTTACAATTACTTTGCTATAGTTTCTTTCTGGAAGCCTATCTCTCATGGTTAATGCTATGGGAGTCCTGTTGTGTAGAGACTGGTATGAGCCACCTTATAGCAATAAAGCGTTTGAGAAGGATTTAGAATTATGAGGGGCTAAATTCTCCGTGCACAGACTGTAATGCTGTTATCCCTTGCTGAGCTTGGGTTGAAACCTTTTTTTTTTTTTTTCCTCTCCCCAAATTAGAAAAAAAAAAAAAAGTGCTCTTTCTTCAAGAGGTTTTGAATCATTTACGTGTAATTTTTTTGTTGCGCCGCTGCAGTCGGAAATGAGGAATTGTGTGAAATTCCATTTGGATTTCATGATGCTTAAAATACATTTAGGTTGTATTAGTATCTAACGAAAGGAAGGCCTCCTCATTTTTTTTAGATCTCGCTTTTAAAAAGTCTAATCATTATTTGGGATTTTATTTGGATTTTTTTAATATTTTGGGGGGGTTGTTAAAGGCAATAACTTCACAAGCTTTGCCCTTGCACAATAAGCAGTGGCTCTGTATGTGTTATAATCCGCATAATTCACATTTTACATAAATACAGTGTTGCACTGAAACAAACATGATATGCAGTGAATAATATGGGCCTGATCTAAAGGCCATTAAAATCAATGAAAAGATTTCAAATTAACTTTTATAGCCTTTAGATCAGGCTCTAAATGGGCAAATTACAGTTATGGAGTTTCCCATTTACATACCTGTGTGCTGCATTTAATGTATTTTATGGAATTGAAATTACTTGGTCCTCTTTTTCATGCTTTTTTAGGCTAAGAATTTGCCAAGGGCATCAACAGCAGTTTTCCCAGGCTTCAGCACAAGGATTATATAGTCAATCCACAAATGACTCCAATCTTTGAAGAAAAGGACATGGTTATCAGAGGGGCTTTGACGACAGCAAGGACCGGAGCACAATCTACCTTTTTCCATCAGAGATTCCCATTCCCTCTCATTAACATACTCAGGACATCAGCACAGCCATCAGTCCCAGGGGAATCACCTCAAACTTCTCAGGGAATAGGCACAAGACCTGGCCCTGTGTTCTTTCAAACAGATCAAACCAGATGTGCCTTGTGAAAGGTTTGGAGAAAGGCTGGGGCACAGCAGCACTAGGGGAGGGATTCACAGGTTGCAGGGAATTTTCAGATCCATTGTTATATCTTGGTAATCTTTCTTATTTCCCAGGGTTTTTCAATCCCAAAGAGGATGCAGAGCTGCTCTGTGATATCTGCTGCTGCTGTAAGTGTGAAAGGAGGTGCCTCTACCTGCTCCTTCCCAGCACCCTGTGATGAAAAATGCCTTTGGAGGAACACTGGAAACAAGCCATCAAAATATCTGATTAAACCTCTTAGGAAACTCTCACTAATCACCTTCTCTGCTCTTGATGGAGTGTATTTATGCATTATAAATATACTTACTATGTGTGTGTGCTCCATAAATCACATCCAGCACTTGTATATGATGTATAAGCACATTCTATAGAACACACACAAATACAGATGCCAAACTCCCACAGAGTTCATCACTGGAAAAATGTTTGAAGGATCTGAACCTTAATATTTAATGAGCAAGATGCTATTTCCTTCCTCAGCTTTTATCTCTGGTTTGGCACAGTCATTAAATTCGTTGTTTCCTTGCAGGATTATATAATTTATGACCTAATTTTAGGCTTTTGCGTAACCGCGTTGAAACACTCGTGGCAGATCCGGATTTCTCTGTACGGTGTGTTCCAGCATCAGACACCAGCTCAAACATGACTCCTGTGAGCTGCCCATCAGCAAGGAGTTAGAGGCATTAAAGGCAAACAGCCCAACAATATTCAGGCAGCATTACAGGATTAGATGGTGGCGGTTTTTTCCCTGTAAAAATCTGATTTAGCAGCACTTCCCAAGCCGTGCGCAGCGGCCGCCAGGAATCCCCAGGTACCACAGTCAGCACCCAGCAACTCCAATTACTGACTTTCAGACCCCTCTGGGATAAATTCGTTGTAGGGAAGGCTGGAGAAGGCAGGTGAAGAATGATTTTAAAGCCACTGCCAGCCCCTCGCCCTCTGGAATTTCCCCTCAGCACCAGCCTGGCTGCTGGGCTGTTTTTTTGCTGCACAAGGTGTTGCCAGATAACCCCTAAATGAATTATTCTAAAGCTGTATCCACATTTTTTTGTGTGTCTTCTGTGTGTCCAGGGTAATTCAGTGGTGCTGTAAATAGTACTGTGAGCTGCAGGTATTTTGTCAATTGAAACCATATTGTTTGGACCAGTCTTTCATCAAATTTAATCTATTGCCTATTGCATTAATGCATTTTGAGAACACTTTATTCTGGTGTCCCATAGGGAAGTGGCTTGTGGTTGAGGAGGGTTTAGAAGCTTCCTTTGTGCCTGCAGTGCAGTTATGAGGAATTTTTCCTGGTTTTCTACCTTACCCTGGGATATCCAACACGGATGACAGAGTTGAGATGCTGCATCCTCAGAGCAGCACCTGGAGCTGTAGGAACCACGTCCCTGCAGCCCAACACCTCCCTCTAACACAACAACCTAATGCACAGGGTGAGGTGGGTGCCCACATGAAAGAGAAAGCATCCTTAGGAAAAGCTGATATTATTTCTTGGATTAAGAAGGATCGGAGAGTGTCTCTGTTTGGCTTTAATGGAGCAGTTCCAGGAAAGCAGCAGCGACCAAAGTATTTTCAGGAGCACATAATTCAAGAGCAAAATCATAATTCCAATTACCATTTCAGGCACTCCTGGCCTTGGGAAACCTATGCTAATATTTATTATTATATTACTGACCTCTGATTTCTTCATCATTTACATTAGCCACCCTGATATTCTTAGTAACATCCTTTAAATCATATAAGCAGGTGTCAACAGTGCACGATGAAGTCACATCCTGCAGCTTTTTTATTTACTTAGTCCATTTTTTTCCTGGTAAAATAACAGTGTGAGTTGCATAATCTCACCTCCATGGGGCCTCTAGGGGGGTATATAATCACAGAATGCATTTTCTATAATCTCCCAATATGAGTCAGTCCTATCAGAGGTACAAACAGTTGTACAAAGTCAGTGTTTCGCTCCCATCACTGCCTGACATCATCTTCCACATAGCACAAGAAAATATTTACTCAGCTCTTTGACATTAATTGCCACAAAGCCTTTGAAACAAAAAAATTGTGGAAAGCGAGGAACTGAAATGGAATAATTTGATTTAATGAATTTAGCCCATTTTCTGTGTGCAGGAAATAGATTCAGATGCTTTTTTATAATGTCTGGGATGGCCAAGGACACCTCCAATCTCTGTTCTTCAGCGAGGTGCCCAGGCACAAATCAGAGCTGCCCAGAAAAGCTGGAAGCTGATCCTTTTCTCCATTGTTTTCTTTGCATAAGTGACCATTTCTCTGGGGGAATCAAGACACTGCATTTATTTTCCAGGTGCAGGTGAGGTGCCAAAAGCAGCCTGAGGCTTCTCATTGCCTTCAGCAGAGTTGATAAAATTGCATTTATCCACAAAAAGACTACAATTTTTTTTTTCCAGATTGTTCTTGTGATGTGTCAAAGTTTTAATTCTCTGTTTGTCTCCTGTACCCACTGCTCATCTTCCTGCCTCAGTGCAGCTCCTGCTGTTCCCCTCCAGAGAGCACAGCCACGGGCTTTTCAGCATCTCCTCAGGAAACATCTGGAGCTGGGGAAAGTGGGAGCCATTGGTGCCACCCGGAGAGGGCTGTCCTTGGTCATCTGCATCTCTCATCCATCATTTTTTTACTGAAATTAAATCCTTCTGAACTTACATTGCCTTAAAAGGTTTACCTGGCTCGGCAGGTGGCAGGGTTTCACACAGGTCTGGGATCATTTTGGCCACCTTTGGAAGGTTTGTGAGCCTTGCACAGGTTGTCAGGCAGGTGGGCTCTGCTCTGCTCTCTGGGCACGGAGCCCTAAAAAACCCCTCTTGATTTCCACAGGTCAGGGGAGGGAAAAGGGTCAGAACAGCCCTAGATCATGTTTCTGAAGGCTGTAAGTGCAATAATCCTAATCATTAGCAGTTTCTGTAACAACACAGGTTACAGACACGGGACCAAACACCTGCAGGGAACCTCCTCAGGCGAAATTCTCCTCGGCTTCAATCACGTTTTTCCGGAGAAGAGACCTCTGGCTGCGCTCAGGGCCATCCGCCTGTTCCTGGCTGAAGAGGCTCTTCTAATCTACTGCTAAGAGACTTATTAGCAATGTAAAAAGGAACGTGAAGCAAGGAAAGTGTTCTTCCTAGCAGAAATATGTTTTGTAAAATTAGATTTGCTGACAGAAGTAATTGGGCCGACTCCTCATGACTATGGATGCTGTTTGTTGCCCCTTATCTTACCAGAGCAAAGGGTACCAAGTGCTTCGAACTTTGTAAATAATTGTTTCCAAAGTGTTTTCTTTTTTTTTTTCTCTCTATAAATTCTTTAGAGAAAAGCTGGTTTGCTGGTTTCTAATCCTTTCTCTTCCAAAGCTTCTGAAGCTCAGCCCCTTCCCACTCTAGATATCTTTTATTTTCCCTCTTCGGATTTTAATATTTGTTAGATTACAAAAATCACTTTTAAGGGGAAATGCAGAGCTTTTGCTCAGATTGGAAAAGTCATTCTTAGAGCTTTAACAAAGTGGTGAAAAGAGAAAATTATCAAATAGAAGAACTTTATGCCAGACTCTGGCATAAAGAGTGTGGAGATGTGTGTCCAAAGCCTGACCGGTGCTCAGAGCAGGGTCCTGTCCATTGATCTGGCTGTTTTTTCTCACTCCAGATTCCTGCCCAGTGAAGGGATTAGCCCTTTGCTGGTTATTTATTCCTTCTAGGCTGAATCAGAGCCAGGACTTACTCTTCCCTACCCCACCAGGGCTCGCTGTCTCCTCCGGTGCCAAACAGAGGGGCACTCTTTGCTTGCTAACAGCATTATTTCTTAGTTTTATTCCACTTTTTCACCCACAGCAACAAATATTAATGCAGAAACAGGACACAAACTGTCCCAGAGTGTGTGCTATTAAAGTAAGGTCAGAGCCTGCAGGAAATCCACACTTATTTGCATAAAGCCAGGCAGACTCACGGATGTGGGAAAACTGAAGTGCTGGAAAAGCAAGACGTGTCTTTCTCAATCATCCTTGCAAGTTGAACACGATTTTTTTCCTTTGTCTATCTGCTATCTATCTATTTTTTCACTCATTTTGGCAAAAGACACAAATAATGAGAAATATCTGTCTGTAATGGACAGTTACCCCCCGTGGGGTCTCGCAGGTGACACGAGTGGGTGAGGTCTGGGCAGAGCTGCAAGACCAGAGAAATAAATGACAGCTGCCTGTGCTCATGCTGCCATTGGAGCATGGGTGGGGGTTAAATCCTGGTCTCCAACCTCAGGCAGCAACATAAAGCAGGGAGCAGAAAAGCCCAGGAACCCAAGGTAACTTCTGGAGTCGCAGGAGCTTCAGAGCAGATCCCAAAGGAAGGATCCTTGTTGAGCTGCCTTGTGTCAGTCTCAAACCCAGCACACAAAATCCCATGGGGTGCCTGGTCCAGGTCCAGCTGCTGTTGAGGAATGTTGATGTGTTCATGCCATGCTGCCATTCCCCAGCTGTTGTCCAATGCCAGCAGGGGGGGAAGGTAGTTCCTGGGAAAGGCAGCTGTGACATTTACTTCTTGAGTCTTTAAACTGTAACATACGTCTTCCTTGGTAGCAGAAGGCTCCACCAAGACTGATCTTCTCTCCTTCTCCAAAGCCAGAGGTTTCAGGTCTTGGATGCCATCAGCAGATCAGGTGCTTGGCTGATGATTTGTTCCCTTCCCCAGCTGAGGTGGGAAGGAATTTAGAATCACAGAATCATAGAATCACGAAGGTTGGAAAGGACCCTTAAGATCATCGGGTCCAACCATCAGCCAGCACCACCCACATGTTCACCACTAAACCATGTCCCCAGGGGTCACATCCACACAGTTTTTGAACACTTCCAGGGATGGTGATTCCACTACTGCCCTGGGCAGCCTGTGCCAGGCCTTGACAACCCTTTCTGTGATGAAATTTCCCCTAATGTACAAACTAAACCTCCCTTGGTCAGCTTGAGGCCATTTTATCTCATCCTGTCACTTGTAATCGAGGAGAAGGGACCGACCCCCAGCTAAATACACCCTCCTGTCAGGGAGTTGCAGAGAGTGAGAAGGCCCCCCCTGAGCCTCCTTTTCCCCAGGCTGAGCCTCTCCAGCTCCCTCAGCGGCTCCTGGTTCTCCAGCCCCTTCCCCAGCTCCGTTCCCTTCCCTGGGCACATTCCAACCCCTCAAAGTCGTCCTTGTCGTGAGGAGCCCAACACCGAACACAGGATTTGAGGCGTGGCTGGGATTTTTTTTCCCCCTCAAAAAAACCCCCTAAATAAATCCATGATTTTTTACGAAGGCACCTTCCAGCAGAGCCCAAATGGGAATGTTTGTGTTCCATACCATCCGTCAACGCCGCAGGAGCGGCTCCTCCAGCTCCTCTTTGGTGGCCAGAAGGAGCTGTCAGGGAGCCACTCGGCCGCGGCGCCGGGCGGGGTGGGAGCCGTGCTGGCACGGATCCCTCTGCACAGGGGATTTCTGCTCTGACAATTTTTGGCTCCTTTAGGTTACTTCGGAGCTGCACGGAATTTTTAATGCTCTGCACTCTCGCAGGGGCTGACAGCGAACTTAAATACAGATTGCAAAGATAGATCATCTCCCAGCACCACTTTGTTTGCTGCTGCTCTAAAATCATTCTACTTGTTCCTGCAGCTCCTATAAAGCCAGAAGAGCTCTCTATATTTGCTTCCCGGATGCCTTTTTCTCCTCTGCTCACGACTATAAAAGCAGCTTTTCATGCTCCAAATCAGAGATAAATTGAAATCGCTGCCGAAGAAATAAAACACAAGGCTAATCAAATTGTGGCACAGGAAACAGCCTTCAGCCAGTGCATTTTTTTGAGAGCTATTTTTAGCCTATATTTTTATTTTGTCACTCCATATGGGAAGTCAAACCCATATGGTTTGGGAGAATGGAAGGTTGTGCTTTTATAGAGATCTTGCAAACCATCCCTGCCCGGCCTTGTCCTTAAACAGGGGCTTAAATCCAATTGTCTGCCGTGGGACTGGAGCACTTAAATGCTCAGGCCCTGCCTGAGGTTGTAACAGCACAATTCCCTCCTGAGGTGTAAAACTATTCTACATTCCTTAAACCAGTCTCCAGTTAACTTGGCTCTTCTTAATTAGAGCTTTTCTCATCTGTACACCTTCCTTTTTTTCCTTTTCCTTTTTAATTTCTCCATCATTCCAATGCCCTGATGGATGGGGTTGGTCCAGTCCCATCCAGGATGCAAAGCTGAGCATCCACAGCCATCACTCTTTGGAGTAGATGTTTGTGCCCTCCAAATGCCCAAATTAATGTGATTTCTGGGAATATGACTTTTTTCTGCCCACAACACCGTGGCACCTTCTGAGTATGTTGATGAATAAATACTTGGCTAGAAAATGTCCTGCCTTTCTGATAAACTAAATGTATAAAATTAGAAACATGTCCTCAGTGTTCATCCACTAGGATATCCACTTTACTTGTGTTATAGGTTGTTCATGATACTGAGTCAAAAATTATGTGTTTTCTAAGGAATTTTGTGGGATGGTCAAAAACACTGACAGAAAGTTTTTAACCTGGTGAATTCCAGAGGATCATTTTATGAAATTTTTAATTGTAATCCCGGAATTTCTTCCCTCTGCAGTTTCTCAGAAGGTGGAATTAAAAACAAAAATGACATAACAAAATGCAGCTGGATGCTTTTATAGGTAAAGCAATGAGCAGAGGCTCAGAAATGTGGGTGATAGGGTTTAGTGGACATTCAACTGAAAGTTGGATTTGATGATCTTGGAGATCTTTTCAAACTTAATGATTCTGTGATTTTATGGTGTGAATTACAGAGGCTCAGGGGAGCAAACACCTCGTGGAACCGCTCTGACTGAAGGAAAAGTCATTTTCTGCATTACTTTTGATTTCAGAGTTGTATTTAACCTCAGTGTGGAAGTAGAATTGAAATAAGAGCAGGGTTTTGGCAGGTAATATTTTTACACCTTTTTTTTTCCCCTTAGGAAACAATTATCCCCCTTTTTGAGGGGATAAAGTGCAATGGAAGTAGAGAATGTTCAGTGGAGAATTCCATGTGGCAGCAGGACGGGCAGCATGGAGATTTCTGAGATGGTTTGGACATCACTTTCATCAAGTAGAAGAAATATTATACTAAAATATTTCATCAAAACTGAGATGTCATATGGATTATATATTGGAAAATCCAGAAAACAACTACTGAGTTTTTTTTCCCAGAGCAGAGATCTTGTGTTAGAGGAGACAGTGTTGAAATAACCAAGCCCCAGAAGGGACTAAAAGGAAAAACCTGAGATTAGAGCAGAGAGAAATTATCAGAATCTGTAAAAGTGATTTGATGAAGCCTTGTTTGTGTTCAAAATCTGTGCTTGTTTTAAAATCCAAAGAACTACTGTTAGGTGCATTATTTGCTCAAAGGAACTTTATAGCCAGGAAACACCCAACACTTGTATCCCACTTTTAAAAAAACACTTTATACCATTCTGAAATCCCAAAAGACAGTGAAAACCCCTGGATTTGTGATGCTTGGGATTATTGGAATTAATACAAGTAGTTGGGCTTTCCCTGGGATGTTATTCTGGAATATTTGAATAATAGAACTTCTGGCCCAGGTGTTTGGGGGGTGTGTGTTACATGGGCACATATAACTCACAGGAGCACTGCAAGGTGGACTTGTGATGCCACTGTGATTCCTGGACATCCTTTGGCACCCAAGTGACTTCAGAAGGGCTGGAATTTCATCCCAGGCCAGGAGCAGCTGATGGAGGTGAGGTGGAGCAGCTTCAAGTCAGTGATGTAGAACTGAAAAAATTCTTTGTCATATAACTGATCTCATCAGCAGCCCAGGGCACCCAAATGTCACTTTGGATTTTCTCCTGAGATTCCATTTACATCATTAATATATAGATAATATGTTAAGGTATTATCTTCAAAAAAAGGAAAGAAATAATTTCTTTATGATATGGGCAATTTGTAGAAGACGTTCGTGTAATTTTGCATTCTAAATGTGATTTATATTTATAAATAAATTTGCATCAAACCTCCAGCTCACGATGTCATAGTTCTATTTTATCTTTATTTCAGATGCTCAAGAAATGTAAATTATTTTTACAGCTACATAAAAGCTATCCAAAGCTGCCAGGAATAATGAGATACACGTTGTGCCATGCAGCCATGAGAAATCCAGCAGTACCATGGTTACAGCCAAACTGGGAAGCCATGAGAAACCAGGGAATATCAGCACATATAGACTCCTCTGGGTCCATTTTGCAAACTAATCTTGACTGGGAAAATTCATATGAGAGAAAATATTTACGTGAAGGATAAACAGGCCCCTAAAATGAGGAGGAACAGTTCATTTCTATGGCAGGGGTTTATTATATTTATTATATTGTTTATGGAACATCAGCCACAGTTGGGCCAGGCTCTGTATATGTGCAAAAATAAAGATATCAGCATTCCTGGAACACAGAAGTGAGGTTTGCAAGTGTTTGGTGGGTTTGCTGATGATGTTTGGGCTTACAAAATATGGCTTGGCCATGAGCGTAACACCAGAGAAGGGACATTGGTGTCCCCTCAGTCACTGTGGTAAAAGGTTCCAGTGCCATGGCTTGGGGCTGAATAATAGATTAAAAAATGGGTTCCCCTCATTAGCAATGAACTCAAACAGGTGGAGATAATTAGGGCAAATGAGGGTGTGAGAAACCTGAGCTGATGGTAGTCAAAGCAAGGCAAATAAAAGGTGCAGTGAGGCAACAGGTTCCTTCCCCATGAGGAGCTTTAAGGAACAAGTTCCCTGGATTTTGAAGAGGATTATCCTCGTTTTCCATGACTGACTGTGGCTGATGCAGGTAGGCCTCATCATTCTCTGGTTTTATCTCATCTCTGACTGCGTTTCCCAGTAAAACTGGGGGTTTGGTGTGAATTTTTGCTGTTAGTTTGCTGCTGGAAGTGTCTTAATCCACCCTGCTCTTCAAAGCTAGAATGAGAAAAGCTGATATGCACAGCCCTGCTGACTTGTTGCCATTCCCTGTTTGCTGAGTTACAGTGGTCTTGCTTTAATTAAGCTCAGTATTAAGGTCAAGCAGTTCCAAGGGTGACCTGATGATCTTGGAGGTCTCTTCTAACCTTTAGAATTCTGACAGTGACTGTGTGGCTGCTCCAAGGCTTTTTGCAGGAGAAGGGATGCAGAAGGCCAGGCAGTGATGACGGGATGTGTCCCGTGTTTTCTGGATGTTTAGAGGAGTCAGCTGTGATGAGCTCTTGGGTCCAGCCTCAATTTTGCAGAATGCCTGTTCCAGAACTGTCACTCCCATTTTATTTTGTGGCACCAGCCACAATCACCTGGTGACTTGGGATCTGCTGCTTTTCCCCTTTGGGTTTCCTCTTCCAGACAACAAAAGAAGCACCAGTTTTGTGCTAATTTTTATGCTGGCACCAGACAGGACCATGTGTGGTGCTGAGCCCCTCATTGAGAAGGTGCTGAGCTGTTTAAGCCCTCCAGGTCCTCAACACCCTGGAGAACTGATCCCTGTGATGCTCAGCTCTCCCCAGAGTGTGGACAGCAGCTTGCAGGGAGCAGGGACAGCCTCAAACTCGAGTCAAAAGCAACTCTTTGTTGTGCTGAATTGGGGCAGTGAATGTTTGTGCATCCCAGAGAGCCTGGCCAGGCCTGTTGACTCCTAAGGACCACTCATGTGCCTTAATTGGGGCTGTGCATGAATGCTCAGCTGGGTGGGAGCAGCACAAACATCCCTGAATGTCAAGCTCTCTTCTGTGCTATTTTGTAAAGCTAATGACCAGCAGGCATTAAAAACCCCTGTTCTGCTCTTTGGAGATGCTGAGGCATCTTGTTTCATATTTGTAAAGGTGAATACCTTCACCTGAAAAGAAAATGTCTTTATTTTGGAGACGTCGGAGCATAGAAAAATGCAGCGCTGTAAACTTAATGCCCCTGGAAGCTTTAAGATGTTTTAATATGTCCATAACTTTAGAAAACGGAAAATAAAAAGAGATAATGCTGCTTAGAAACATTTAAAAACAAAAAATCATGCTCAGCAGACAGCTCTCATGACAAGGCTCTGCCCAGAGTGAATTTTTATGCTTGAGTTATAAACCCTTGAAAAATGGGGATCCTAATACAAAAGCTGACACAGCTTTAACCAAAGCAGCTCTAGTAAGTGCTGCTGTAATTATTTGCTCATTAATTACAAATTTTGCAAGACATGAGAGTAACACAAATTGGAAAATAGGAATAATTATCAGTAATAATGCCACAGAAGCTGGACACACTGGAAGTATCTTCCTCTTTAAATTTAATAATAGCAAGACAGCTAGAAAACTAATAAGAAATACATAATTGAAAATTAACCTTGCAAATCTGCTGCTAATAAACCACGGTCCTCTTGTGCTGCAATAATTTTACACAGCCCTTAATTTGCATTTCAAGTGTTATTCCAGGTAATACTTTGTGCCTTCACAACAATTAATATGTCTTTGAATTCCACCAAGAATGCAACGGTTGGATTTAGCCCAGCTGAGGAGTAGGGAGTGGGATAGACTGGAGTTTTTAGCAGCTCAGGGCTGAAAGGGCTGGAACCCCAGTGTACAATGGTGATTTTTGTGCTGGCTGTGGTGCCTCAATGCTGTTTTGTTGCTGTTGAATTCGAGTATTGTAGTGTTTCATCCTTCCCTTGTGCACAGACATCACTTGGGCTGTTGGATCACTTGCACTTTCTCGTCCTCAGAGATGCAAGACTCGGTTACTTGGAGATGATTTAAACGCCCATGTGTTGGTAGCAGGGGGTGGGTGGTCCTTGAATACTCTGCTCCAGCTTTTCCTGTGGTGTTCGAGTGGTTTTCATGGATCTCATGGAGGCAGGGCTGGATACCCTGCCCAGCAAATCCCAGTGTAAGTCAGTGTAGCCTCTGCCTTAATGGAAAAGTGCTGCTTCACCTCGTGCCTGTGGTTTTTCTCCATTCAAAAGCAAGTGGCACTTCCTTATGGGTGTTTTATATCTGTTGCCAATTGACAAAAGTCTTAAATCAACCAATTTGCAAGTAAGGATGAAGAGAATTGTTTACTCACAACGCAGATTGAGTCAACTGCTCTTGCTAAATATCTCCCACTCATAAAATAAACCTGATATATATCTCTGCCTGCACAGAAAAATCACAGCCAAGAAGTGTTTCATAATTTTGGAGCTCGTATCTAGTGAGCTCTGAGTGCTCAGCTGAGGGAAAAAAAAAGATCCTAACAAAGAGAATTATCCCTGAGTGCAGGCTTGTATTATATTGCAATAATAGTGGCAGTGAAGGTATATGCAGGGATTCAAAGTTGTGCATGACCAAGCAGCTTAAAAAAAACCCACAACGAAATAAAAATAGAAAATAACCCAGAGACCCACAGTGTTTGGCATCAGAGAGGAGGAACATGGTACACAAACAACTGGGTTAAGAGTGTGCACTCCAAGCAGTGTTTCTGCTCAATTCCAGACTCCATCGAGGGCTGCATGTAAAATGTTGGCTTCTTTGTGCAAACCCACAAATCCCAGGGAAAAGGCCATGTGGGGTCAGTGTTTCAGCTGTTTGTGTGCTCACTTTATGTAAGAGGTTAGCAGCAGTGTGCTTTTTGTCCAAAGCCAGCAATAGCAGGAACAGCTTGTTTCTGAAAGGGTTGTGGCTCCCCTAGTAGTGTTAGAAGGGGTCCTGAAATAAACCTCGAATGGGGATAGTCTTTGATTTGACCTTTCCTGCATTTATTTGGCTGTAAGTGTGTGCTCAGTGCAGTGTTTGACTCCTGTCACTGCCTTCAGCTTGTGCAGCTCCAGCAGATATTTTCCCTCCATCTCAGAATGTTTCAGGGAATTTAAAAAGCATGGCAGTGTGGGACAATAAGGCATTTTGGTTGCCCAAGGTCTACCTGCAGAGGAGCTCGTGGGGTTGGATTGAAAAGCAAACCTGGGTGAAGTCCCAGCAGCATCACAGCTCTCCATGGCTTCAGCCCATGGAGGGAGAGGGGGGTGTTGTCTCCCTCCAAATGCCTTTGAAATCAGATATATATCAAAAAAGAGAAAAATGAAACATATTTTCCAATCTCTTCTGCTTTGGGGCAAACCATGGAAAGCTGTTGGAGCAGTGGAGTAGAGCTTATTTTGAGGGTGGGGAGGCCCTGGCACAGGTTGGCTGGAGAAACTGTGGCTGCTCCATCCCTGGGAGTGTCCAAGGACAGCTTGGAGCAGCCTGGGCTAGTGGAAAGTGTTCCTGCCCAACTCCAACCATTCCATAATTCTCTGATTTGTGTGAAGTCAGTGTGACCATCCCTGACTTCAAGCTCGTGGATGTGAGGAAAGTTTCACTTGACCTGTGAAGATTTGGAAATGGAGGGGAGGAAGGCTGGGTGTTGCTCAGCTTAACCCTGGTCAGGATTTAAGCACTGCATTTATAAATGCAAGACCTGATGAGACACAGACAAGAGATGACCCAGTGAAGGGCTCTGGAAGACCCTTTGATGCAGCTTCCATTCCACACATGTCTTTAGGTCCTGTTGGAAGTTCCCTGCAAGAGCAGAGCAAGTGCTGGGGCTGTGCTGGGTTTTCCATGGGAGTTCAGAAGCTTGTCCAGCCTCCCAACCCAAGAGGCACTGAGCAGAGGCACATCTTGGGTAGAGAAAGCTTTGGGAGCCAAATGGATGAATATGAGTGGGGAATTTGCAGTCACAGCTCCAACCTTAAGAAAAAGGAGATGGAAAATACCCTCTCCTTCTGAAAACTGGGAGCCTGTGGGAGAAATGTGCCTCTTAATGATGCTCCTGAGGCAGCCCCTGTCAGTGAATCCCAATCAGTATTCTGTTCATCCCTGCTTTCTCAAGGAAAGACATGAAGGAGCAGCATAGCCAAAAGGAAGCTATTTTTAGAAGATGGAGAGATGGTTTCCCCCCCCCCCCAAAACCATTCTGCTGTTATTTATGTTGTGTGGTTCTTGAGTTATTTATTTCAGTGGGAGCTGATGCAAAGTGGGATGGGTTTTAATGTGTGGAGGGATGGTGAAATCCATCCTACAGCTGTCCTTGTTATTCAGGGCTGGCTTTGAAAGTCTTTCCAACCTGCAAATGGGATGGGGCTTTTTGGACACTCTCGAGGTGTTGCTGATGGCCAGGGATGTTTGTTGTCCCAGCCCCTCCAGTTTCCAACACACTGACCATTCTCCCATGGTTGTCACTGCAGATATATTCTAACCTGCCACTAAACTTGCCCATATGCATTTTTAAAACACTGAAAAGGAGCCGATAATTCCAAGTGCGCTCCAAGGTAAAAATAAAAAACGTTAACACTTTGCATCGATCAAAGCTAATTTATGCAAACTGGGCTCTGCTGGCAACTGCAGCAAGGTAGAAATGGTGACATCATCGAGCTTGAGCTCTGCCAACCTGGGTTAGTGGTGCAGTGACAGTGGAGTGATTTAGATATTATGATCTCACTTAATATTTCATACTTAAAACGCAGCCTAACCTGTAATTCGGGGTTATATGAAGTGCACGTTGTGGAGTTGTTCCAGAACAGATTTTGACACAAACTTTGCAGTGAAAGGAAATGTTTGAGTGACACACATATTGCATGTGCTGTTACTCTGGAAGGCTGCTGAAAATCCTCTCAGAAGGGAAAACTTACTGTGGAATGTTTTCTATTTTATATATAAGTGTGCGTGTACATAGACACATGCACAGCAAAGGGTGGAAAATCTGGAATGCTGGCTTAAGCTTTCGGCTATGAAATCATCACAGGAGAAGAAAATCACTTGGATCAAGCAAATATAGCTGCAGGTTTTAAATCCCAAACCCTGCCCCTCTCACAACAACGACAACAAAACACCGGAGATGTGGTGGGTCAGGAGTTTGAACTTTTAACACCAATTTTAGAGTCCAGGCTCTCTTAGAGAAACAGTGCTGAAGTGACCTCCCATTCAGTGAGGGAGGGATTGCAGCTGGTCTGAGAAAACATCAAGTAAAGCACCAGGAAAAGAAAAGCTGCTTGTACTTGATGCTTTGGCTCCCCAGGTGTGCAGCTGATGGTAGAGGATGTGCTTCTCCCCAAGCCTCAGTGGCAGCCCCTGCACTGAGCTGGGAGCCTTCCATTGTCTTGCTCATCTCACTCTTATTTATTTTACTATTAATTGTAAGAGAATTGGAAGAACAATGGGAATAACCACGTTTTCCTAGTTTAGCTTGGCTGAGTGTGTTGGTGAGGAACAATATCCAAGATAATTGGTTCTAGGCTATAGGACAGGCTTGCACTCAAAACCATAGGCATGATACTTATAAATATTTTGGATAAAACACTGTGGATGTAGGAGGGATAGCCTTGGCCACTGCAGTAGGAATTTGGGACAGATGAACCATGAAAACATTTTCCTATTTGTGTGGGTTTAGTCAGCCCTGAGGCCCTCTAAAGGATAGGAAGGAATGGTTTGGGGCAAGTTTTTCTCCAGGAATATGGTGGTGTTGGCACTTGCAGTTTAGTTAAGTCTAAGATCTGCAATAATTCGTTCTTGAAGACCTTAAGGATCAGTGTTGCAGCTCGTTTTTGGAGAGAACAAGGACAATGAGTATCCCAGAAAGAACATGGTCAAGCCTTGAGCCTGTAAACTGCCTCATTGTCTGGGAAAATGGCCTTTTTCCTCCTCCAAGGCTGTCATGTTCATGTCCTGAAGCCAGGTCTGGTTGCTCATTGTTGGCCACCAGCAGCCTGTGTTTGAAAGCACATTTTGGGGGTTACTCAGCGTGTCTGAGGCTGAGACATTTCATACTTAGGGAGGGTGGATTTCATTGGTAAAGTTGTTTGCACCCAGATTTGAGAATGTTTTGCATTGATGTTTTCTAAACCAGGGGAATGACCTTGTCACTGCTATAAACACTTATCAAAACCAATCAATATTAGTTCAAATGCTTAAAATACAGTGACATAGGAATTATTCAACAATATATGATTCTTTAAGTTGAATTAGGATGAGGGGAGTGCCAACCTGGAATTCTAGGATTTTTGGTTTACTTAAATGCTACTTTAGGAGTTTTTTCAGTCCACAATGAATTTCTACTGTTTCTTATAGCTAATAGGAAATTTTATGGGTTTTCGATCAGAATTAGTTTAAGCCACTAGAAAACATCCTTTGTTCCTATATTGATAGAAACCCAGTATTCTCCTTTCTTCCTGTTTGGCCTCCTCTGCCCTGGATGCAACTGGAGTAAACACAGTGGAAGGATTTGTATTACCAGCAAAGAAGAACAATTGCAGCAGTGTTTAAATTCACAAGGTTTGAGGATTGTAATTGGAGTTTATTTGAGGGTGGGGGGAGGAAATGTTTATGCCACTTCATTTTTAGAGGTTCTCTATTTGTGTTCCCCGTGCTTATCACACAGGGACAAACGTTTTCCCATCTAACGGAAATAATTCTGATTCTATTCCAAAAAAAACAGCCTGGAAGCCATGAGATCCCAGGAATAGGTTTCTCCCTCTAGTGGCAGCAGAAAGGGAGATACAGAGCTCTTGGACCAGGTAGACTCATTCTTTTTTTCTTTTTTCTTTTTTTTTTTTTTTTTTTTTTTTGAGAAAATCACATGAGGTAAAAGCTGCTGGTTTTTTACAGCTTCAAAGAAATATTCATATGGCACAAAATATCTGCAGCTGCCTCGTGGTTCTCCTTAGTCATGGAAATACTTGTAAAACCAGATACTGAAACAAGGGTGTTTAATTTTTTAAAAGGCCTCCAGGCTCAAAGTACAACAGAGACAAGTTGATAAACAAAAATTATGATGACTTCGGTGTCCTGCTCTGTCCTGTTGGCAGAACTATGGAGCAGACACTGTACTTGGGAATAACTCCTGGAACTAGCTTAGCACCCCTCCCTGCAAATAATGCCTGACATTGGGTAACTTGTGGAGGGATGGGGATATTCAGAGAATTGTCTTCGTGGGCATTTGAATCCTATGTGAGGCCACTGTGTTCCTCTGACATGTAAAATGCAACCCCACACGTGTTCTCAATGACTAAACCTTAAATTCAGTATGTGTCCTTCAAGCTCTAATGCTGAAAATACTGTTCAGCAAAGGATGTTCAGCTACTATAAACAGAAAATCCAGTAAGACACCCCCAGCCCCAGTATGTCTGGGGTGCAGCTCAGGTTTCCTTTGAGGTGCGGTGATAACACAAGTCCATGTGTTTAAGTTTGTCTGTGTCCTTGGGCAGCTCCAACTGGGCTCTGGGAATGAAGAGCTCTGCCTTGGGAAGTCCAAAGGAGTAAAATATGGCCAGAGTCTGTAGGGCACCTTATTCCATGCATGGAGTCCCCTGGGACACAGGAAACATCCCCTGACCTGTGAGGTCATGTGCGTTAGTCCATGAATTGGAAAGTCTTCAGCCAGGGAGGAACTTGGTGACTTCAGAGTGAAATGCAAACTCTGTTTCTTCCAGCTGGGGTTGAGAATTACCAAGGCAGCCTAATTCCAGCTTCTTTCTGTAAAAACTACCTATATTTCCTGTGCCCTTTCTGCAGGCTGTTGCTCTGGGACCCATTTTGTGTTAGGACTTGGAGGAGAGGACTTACCATGAGAAATCTGGATTCTGGCAGAGCTGTGTGTGCCTGATGGACGGTGGTGGCTGTCTGAGCTCACTGAGGTTGGGAGACCTCCTAGCAAAGGGTTGTGTTTTCCTGTCAGCTGGTCCTCAGGACCAGCTCAGCTCATTCCAGAGTTTGCCCAGGAGCCACCATTGTGCTGGAAGGTTCCTAAGGGCACTGATCACCAGCAGTACAGAAAACTCATTGGGACTTATTTCTTCCATGTCATCTTCTACGAGATGGCTTAAATATTAGTTACTTTCCAAATCATAAATCAATATTTTAGGCTTTTAACACTGCCTCTACTTTGGATAACACCTTGCCCTCACTGTGGCAGATACCTGGGCTGATTTCCAGCCTCTTGTTTCTGTACCATACCTGAAAACAGTTCTAATTTTATTTTACCTCCCTGTAAAGTTTCTTTTCATTCAGTGCCTTTGCTTTTCTTATCGCTTTTTATGCTCTCAACTTCATTATGCAACTGTTCCAACCCTGCTCTGTACTTGATGTTTTATAACTCGTGGCTGCCTTTTCTTCCACTGTTGATTATTTTACATTATGATGTTCCTTCACACTGGCTTTATGGAAAAAAAAATAGCAAAACCAACTTGAACATTCCCTGTGCAATTACTGGGAGGTGGCCCACGTAACCCTCGGGCATACATTCATTTATCTTTGAACACTTGCTATTTCCTCTGGGTCCTTTCTCTCCCCAGCTTTATCATGCCAAATGTCACCCTGCACTTGGGCTCCCAACTTTCCTAAAATCTAATCTACTTGTTTACTAACTTCTGGTTGAACATTAATCCCAGTGAAATCCTTCAAGGCTGCAGCCCTGAGTCTCCCCCACACTCACATCCCACTTTAATTGCTGCTGAAGGAATTACTGCTTACAGAAACCCGTCCTCTTCCCAGCCACACTTCAGATGATGGAAATAACATCTGCAGTTGGAACCCCCTGCACGTTAAAGAAATAGTTTTTCCTGACATCCACAAGTGTTGCTCACATCTTCTCCCCCTCTCCAAATTTTAGCCTTTCCCTCTGACGTGGTCTCAGCTGAACGTTTAAGCTTCTGCCTAATTTTAAGCAACTGGGATGTGGGTCTCAACACAAGTACTGCAGTTCTGGCACTTCCATCAACTTCCTTAAAAAAGAACCAACTTGGGTTGATAAGCACAAACTCTTCATGTTAATAAATATGTTAATCAACAAAAGTCTTGAAACAGACTCCACATGTGCTCTGGACTTTTCTAGACTTGCAAAACTATCTTTTGGAAATTCTCAGTGGCCACTTCCAGTAAAAGTATTTCTTCATACCCACGTAAAATCAATTCCCAATGCATATAAAATGCTTTCAGCATTGAAACTTTCTAAATGCGTTTGTCTTGTTCTTACAAATCTTTGTCTAATACTGAAGTTATATGTAATTAACACATTTAATATTGACTTTATTGACCTCATCAATGTCACGGCTTATTAAGTTTTTTATCACGTAATGCTTCCTTTTCCTCTCTGTTGAATGATCACATACATTTGTTTATCATAAATTCTGAATACATATATTTTGGAAAATAAAACTGAAATGCCAAGTGGTGTTGAAAAAAACATTTTCAAGAGCAGTAAAAAGATGTGTCTGGGTGTAGTTAAATTTTTATAAAGTGCAACATGAAAACATGTCTTTACCTTCATTGCTTTTCCTATCTCCCACCTACTGCTTTTTCCCTCTGAAAGGCAGCAGACAAAAGTAAGAAGGAATATTTCTTGTGTTAAATGAAAACAACTTAAACATCTTTTTATTTATTTGGCATTTAATCTCAGGTGAAAACTGGCATTCAGAACACGTGCTTTCCATTCAAATTGGAAAAGTATCCTCACAAATAAGTATTTGTTTGGAGGGGGAGCAATGCAAATGTTGCATTTCACAATAAATATTTCTGTAGTGAATTTGAATTGATTCACCTGTCACTTTTTTTTTCTTTTCAGTAAAATGCAAAATCAGATCAGCCCAGATCTTGCTTATTTACACGGTCAGCTTTCATTTATCATTAGTTCTATTGAGTACTAAGGCTTTTAGTGCAGGAGATACCTCTTCCACTTAATGGATAATCATTTAGTGGAATATAATTTAAAAGGATTTATCTGGTATCTCTGCCATGCTCTAACCTCACCCCAGCATGATGAACTAGCTCCAGGAAAAGGATTAGCACTTTCTGGGGGCTTTTGCCTGGGTATTTGTTCAGTCATTAGTTCAACATCCAGCTTGGCCAAAGCACTTTGTGATCCACAGTCAGGGACTTGACACAGCATAAGTATTTCTGGGTTTGGCTGCACTTTCCATCAGACCACTTTGTGTCAGGTAATTCAATAGGATTTCAATCCAAACCATTGCCTCTTTTTAATTAGAAGATAAGAGCAAGCAATTGAAGGCAGACCTGGAGAGGCAGCGTGTGAGACGAGGGGCTGGGAGCTGCACCTGGGGAAGAGACAAAAGAGTGAAGGAAAACAAGTTCTTGAGCAAGTTATGGGAAGAGACTGGACAGATCAGGAGAAGAATTTTATTTTGAAATACAGTGAAGGGCCAAGAGGGGAAGAGGTTATTTTTCTCAGGAGAAAAATCTTTTGCTTTTCTGGGCACCGGAGCTGTATCTCAGAGAAGAACTCTTAATTAGGACTGCAAGCTTGCTGTTGCTTCTTTTTACACTCACAGAATCTCACATGATGAAGAAATCTGACTTCAACCTGTTTTCCTTCTTCCCAGTGCCCTCCCAGTGCAGTCCTACAAGGTGTCAACAGTGGCACAGCAATGTTACAATCCATCTCCAATGCCTTTCCAGCACGGGGTGGGTGGTGTGACAGGCTGTTTGTATTAAAGGGGTGAAGGTTCCCCCAGAAAATTCTGCAGGAGGAACAGAGAGGACTGTTGTGTAGGTCCAAGTATGTATTTTTTTTTTTCAAGGAATGTCTGAGGATATTTTCAGAAATGTTTGGACTGAGGTGCTGGGGCAGTGACAGCTGCTCATTGAGCTGAAAGCTGGACCTGGACTCCCCAAACAAAAGTTTAAGGGCAAAAACTTTGAATTAATACATCTTTAATAACTGAACAAGTGCAAGACTCTGCAGCAGCATGGCTTGACTCCACTTTTTGTGCTAAATATGGAAAACCCAGGCTTCCTATGGCTTTAATTGGGTTTTGCTTCAGCCAGCCTGTGTCCACCTGGGTTTCTGAGCTGTCACTGCTGGGGAGGAGGATCTTCTCCCCAGCTCCTGCTGAAGCTCAGTGTCAGCAGGGCATGGCCAGGGTTGGAATTGGAGGTGACAAGAGGGCTTTGATTTTTTTTTCTTTATTTTTTTTTTAACCTGCTATTTTCCTCTAATTTTTCTATTCCTCTTGTTGCTAAAAGAGAACTCCTAAACCCCAAAATAACAAAAACCACCCACAACACCCCCCTCCAAAACTACACGTGGCAATTTTTGTGATCTCTTATGTTTGTGTAATAATCCAAGGCAACATTTAGAAGCTTCATTTTTGGAAGGGATTAAGAAAGACTGTTTTAATCTTTCCTGTAGCATAGAAAGTGCTGCAGAGCCAGCCAGCAATCCAGAGGCTGTTATGTTTTCCCTGATGCCTGGAATTGAAATGCTGTTTGATTTTTATTTTATTTTTTTGGCAACTTTTCTTCTTGAGGAAAGAACTTGAGTGCAATCAATTAAAGAAAGGATCTGATTTGCTTTGTAATTGTTTTTCTGTCTGTATGAATGATGTAAGGGCATATTGGAAGAATTTACTTCACTACTCTGTCTTTTCCAAAATAACAGGTTTACTGGTTGATTTATGGGTTGTTTGTTTTGTTTTTGTTGTTCTGTCTGTAGGTGAGAAAAAGGTTAATTTGCTTGAGAAATCATGTCTATGCCAGAGAAGGTCAACTTGTTCCATCATCATGTTCTGCCATTGGAGGCTGACCTGGACCTAAACACGAGGTTTAAGGGAAGGATTAGACATCCTGTTTTTCTGCATGCTTTTCCCACCATTTGTTTCCTCCTGATTTTTGGTAGTTTCTCAGAAAAGGCAGGAGAATGTGACTCCCAGGAATGGTTTCTGCTCCCTCTGAAGTTGTATTTTTGACACGAAACCTCCCAGCCCTGCAGTGGCTGTGTCAGCTGTGACTGACCAAAAGTCAAAATATCAAGAAGTCTGTTTGTGAGTTGTGTTTAAAGCAGTGGAGGGCTGTGCAAGAATAATAATTTGGGAAGACAGGGAATATTAAATGAGTCCAAGAGCTGTCCATGAGCATAAGAACAGAGTGGCCATGTGGCTCCTGGGGATGTCCAGCTCCTCTTCCTTGGCTCCTTCACTGCACTATTCCTATGACTCATAGGATGCTCATCACAAATGCTGAAGGACCAAGGCATTGTTGGAGCTTAAACCTTATGCAGTGCCATAAAAGTACTACAAAATGAAGGATTTTCATATTTTATTGGGTTTTTTTTTTTTCTAGTAGAAGTTGTTTAATATTAATATACCAGACCTGGGTGTCTGATTCCCACTTTGTGCTTTTGTGGATGTGACATTGGTGTCGAGGTACAAGAGATGCTGCAGGGGGGACTAGAAAGAAAATAAGCATATTTTTCCCCCTTCCTTTTACTGGAGAAGTATGTAAAATGTGATTGGAGTTTGTCAGGATGGAAACAAATGTCTTACTTTGCATGCAAGACTTCAGGATCTTTTCCAGGTGTAACATCCCCAGCACTAAAGGGGATAAAAACACTATTTTACATAATTTACAGTTTTTGATGAAAGATAGCATCGAAGTGACACCTGAGGCACCACATCCATTTCCTTTGATAAGAGATGGAAGTTGGTCAATCCTGGTTTTGTCATTTATTTGTGCTGATTCACAGGGTGGAGGAATGGCAGGAAGGGTTTGTTATCCAGTAACTTCTGAGCTTTAGGAGCAGAGCTGGTATTAAAGACTCCTGGATTTGCTTCTGGCTTCCTGTACATCAATATAAAGCTGTGGTGGGCTCTTCATATGCTTCCAAGTCAAAACATATGATATTTTTTTTATTTTTGGTAGTTTCGTTTTTTAAAATTATTTTTCTTGAAGTAGCTGTTAAAAGCATTTTCAGTATAAGTGGTGAATTTAAACACTTTGCATTTGTGCATCCACTTTAAATTTTAGGAATACACAGCACAACACACAACAGTTCCTGCTACAGCTTTTAAAAACCTGCAGAATTGCTCTTTGCTTTCCCCTCCTGTGGGCAGATCATATATCGAGCCCTGTTTAACTCCGAGAAACACATGCAGAAATCTCCCATAAACAGAGGCAATCAGGCCTCCCCCTGCCCTTGAGCCTTCACAGAAAGGATGTATGAGTTGGAATTTCCAAGTACATATTATGGAGTTTATTGCCAGCGGAGTCTGCATAGATCAATATTCAATATAGCTGCAAACACACGTCCTTCACACACGTGCTGGATGCCCTTTGCTGGGGCAGCCTGGCCAGCAGCTCCTGAAACACCCTTTACAGCAGCCCAGAAATAATAAACCATCATCCCTCTGCTTGCCCCAGCTCAGGGTTTGTTCAAACAGATGCTCAGAGGTGAGATTTTTGCACTTCTGAGCCACCTCCTATTTGATTTTTTTTTTTTTTAATGTGAGATATTTAGGGTAGGGGAGAGTTTTTCCTCTATACTTTATGGAGTTTTTTCATTGCTGGCATTTATTGGGAATTGGTGTTTTCAGTTTGTTGGAGGAAAAAGCCAAACAAAGTGCTACTTGTGGATCTTTTTGCTTTGTTGGTTGAGACAGCCCAGGGATAACCAGAGAGCAAGGTCAGCTGGGGCCAAGGCATCAGTCTGTTAATTGGCATCTTTCAAGAAAGTTATCCAAAGTCTGAATATTCCCACTCAATAAACTGCAATAATGCCAAATCTTTGGGAGGAGAGTTCTCCCAACCCCAAAAAAGGTCTTTATTTTGCCTCTGTGTTGATTACAAATCCCTTTCATACATAACTTAAGGGGAAAATTTGTGTTTGGTTATTAAAATGAGGGTTAAAGTGCTGTGTATGGGAATTTTTGTCTATGTTGCTGTCTCTGGTTCAGTTCTTTGGACTGAACAGGGAGTTTGCAGGGATCTGAGGGCTGTCAGTGGTGGGAAATGGGATTTTTATAATGCAGAAGAGTCTTTATCCGATTGTTTATGATGTGTTGGAAGGGCTGTGCATGAGGAATAATTGTCAGGGAATAAAACTGCTGGCAGTTCCCTCTTAACCCACTTCCACAGCACATACTTGAAGTGCCATGAAAGCCTAAACAACCCTCAGAATAAACCAGGGATTTGTTTCCTTCCGTGTGAATTTCCCGGTTTGAGATGGCAGGCAGGCAGGAATAATTACTACTGGGAGAAGATGGGAATTCTTCCCTCCAAGATCCTCATTCCTTCGTTCACCAGGAGAACAATTAACCACAACTCACTAATGGCTGCAAGACTTGATTTTCTCTTTCCAGTGGCTTGTGCAGCCCCAGGTTTCCCATTGCCTGGGTACTCCCTGGCCCAAATTGCTTTGGCAGGGATGCTTGGGATGCTGCAGGGACAGGAGCTTCCCCAGCAGCAGATTCCCAGCCAAGAATAGGTTGGAGCTCTTGGCACTGAAGTGATGTCTATGAGTAGCAGAAATCACAGCCTGACTCCAGCAAAGGAAGAGCAGTTGTGTTTTTAATTGTGTAACTAATTACCACGGGTTTGGAGGGGGACAGAGGAGAGTGTTTGGGTTTCAGGGCTGAGGAGAAGGATGGGAGACTTCCTAACTGAGCAAATATTTGCTGCAAGATGAAACGAAGATGGGACAGGGAAACAGAAGGATCTTAAAAACAAACAAGCTCTAAAACGAAAATAAAACTGAAATTGCTCTGTCTAGTCTCTTTGTCATGGTTTTTGCCCTACCTGTGGGTAGAGCATTGATTATTAGAGGGTCAATCTCTCAGAATTTAGCTTTTACCATTTTTGGAGTGATTTACCCAGCTGTAAACGTGCACATGAGATGTTTGGTGGAGCAGAGGAGTTGTCTGAGGTGGGGTGAAACAGGTCTGTGCTGTGATAAACTTTAATACAGGTTCCACGACTTAAGGTTGGCAGTGACCATCGTTCCTTGCTCTGTTTTACTGACATGGTGGCCCAAAGATGCATCTTCCAACCCCATCACCAGGGTAGGGGGATTAAACAACATAAATCAGAGCCTCCTGTACTGCTGGTGTGGTGCAGTGGTGGC
The DNA here is from genome assembly GCF_036250125.1 of Pseudopipra pipra. Taxonomy (NCBI): domain Eukaryota; kingdom Metazoa; phylum Chordata; class Aves; order Passeriformes; family Pipridae; genus Pseudopipra; species Pseudopipra pipra. The sequence continues at coordinate 16,782,880 of NC_087561.1, forward strand.
AAGCACAGTGACTTGGTTGGGACAGCACTAAATGTGTCCAAAACCTCTTGGATAAATTCAGTATCTTAATATCAGGGATGCCAATGAAGGCCAGGAGCTGAAGCCTTTCACATCCATTGAAAATGGTACTTTTAATGCATTACCCCTTCAGGCTTGAAAGGAGAAAAACCCAACAGTAGCTAATAATTAAGTGATTAACTGTAATAATATGCTGCACATTTTGAAGTGAGCACTATAGGTGGAGATGAATCAGGAGTGAATTTATACATTAATGCATACACAAAAGTATTTTGATTTCATTCTAAGAGAACCAACCCAGGGAAGGAACAGAACACCCCCATGTTTGCACTACTCTTGCACAAGAAAACATCCAAAGTTTGCCTATAACTTACATTAATTGATGGAATATGTGTAATTTATTTGTGTGTGGACTGCCTTTTCCACTGTGCTGCTATGGCTGATCTTGGGAAGTGGAGGAGAGACTGAGTTCAGGAAGGAATTGCTCCTCATCCCAAAAGTGCTGCCGTAGCAGAAAGAGCCTTTGATCCCAGAGAGCTGGTTGTGAGATTTAGGACTCGCAGCGTTCCCATTGCTGAATATGTAATTTAGGTCACTGAACTATGTTTTGGTGGAAGATACTTATCTATTCCAGTTCTTGCTGATGTCATGTGCTGGGAAATCAGATGTTAGAGTGCAAAAATACATGAGAGGCCAGGCTTAAAATGGCATAAAACATGAATGTCTCAGTGAGTGACTGCACTTCATAAGGTGGTTTTAGGGTGAGGGTCACATCCTTTCTTTTGTACTTTGTTGTCCTTTTCTATCCAGATTCTGATAAAAATAAAAAAAAAATCCAATTTATCTCTGCCTTTGACTTTGGTGAGTGGAAGATCCAGAGGAAATACAGTCTCCTCCTTACTCATCTCTGTTGCAACACCCCTGTTCAATTTAGAGAAGCTGAGAGGGTGTGAAATTCAGGTGTTTCCTTATATCTCCAACAGAGGTATTCACTACCAGGGAGAAAGGCTAATTCAACCCAAAATATCCCTCCTGAAGGGAATGAGGGATTTAAAACGTGTGGATACTTTATTTTGGAAAGAATGAATTAAATCATGTCGTTTAACTTTTTCCCTTTGGAATCTGTTAAGTTTTTACTTAAGGGAAATTGTTAACAGGGAGCAAACTTGCAGGAAGATATGGAGGGGCTTATCTCAGCTGTAAAAGTAGTCAGAAATTCAACTGATAATAGCAATCCAAATTTAAATAAGGAATTAAAAAAAAAAAAAAAACAACAACCAAACCTCACCCTTGGGTGACAAAAGGAAAATCTGCCCCTGAGATAATTCATCAGGCAGTGCTCAGCAAACAGCAAGAGAAAAATACGTTTTTTTTCTCCTAAATCTCTCATGATACAAGAAAAAAAAAAAAAGCAATTTCTCTCCCCCCTACAAAATTTCAACAACTAGTGATTAGCAGTGCAGCTCTGAGAAATAGCAGCTACGTTTTCTAGTCAGTATTTGAAAATCCCTAATTTACAGCAGCAGCCAAGCCAAGATAGGAATCTGGATTTTACAGATCAGTCTCCTGTAGTTGGTGAGATCTGAAGTATCAGACCCACTAAATTCACATTTTCTGTATTTTTCTTTATCAGATTCCAGCCTGACTGGAATCTATAAAAGTAACCAGCTTTCTAACACTGTGCCTATTGAACAGTATAATCCAGTGAACCTACAAATCATTAGTAGTTCACCTTTACAGTGAAACCTGGAGATTTGAACAAGTCAGGTGAAGGATTTTCCTCACTTATGACCTTCCCCCTGTTCCTCAAAGATGTGCACACAAGAATATTTCTATAAATAATGTCTGTATACAAATATATAAAATGTCTGTATACAAATATACAAATATATACAAATGCACATATTTATTATTACTTGAATGTACTTATTTGTGCTTCCTAATGGCAAATTAATTTGGGAAAACTCACAAAGGTAATGATGAATATTGCATTAAACTCCACACTAAATCAAAGATATCACCCTAGAATTTGCTGAGAGGTGGTAATTGCTGAGATTACCAAGTAGAAGGTATCTGCAGCTTGGCATAATTTGTCATTTATAACAACTCTACTCTTACTAAAAGTTCCAGGATTTACAGATGAGTTGATCCAGATCACCTTTGTACAGCAGTTAATTATTAGCTCCTGCACTCCCGGCTTTCACTTGGAAATTACCTCCTTGCTGCTTCAGTCTTGCTTTTAAAAACAGCTTAAGGTTATGGAATATATTTGCCATGAGGCTGTTGAATTTATCTTGGGCACTGTTGACTCAAACTCCACGTTCAACTCTTCTAAGACACCTCAGACTGAAGCTGTGGTTCTGATTAAAGTGATAATTCTTTAGCAGTTCGGGGCGTAAACACCGCTGGTGATTTCCCTTACGGACAAAAAGACACAAATAATCACTGATTTCAAACCAACTTGCAGATTTCCCCCCTTTTTCATTAGCTTACCCTTCTGAAATAAAAAATCCTGCCCAAAATAATCAGTGACTCGCAGGGAGATTTCCCAGGTCGGTGCAAAACGCTGCGGAATCCAAACAGCAATTCCAAATATTCCTGAGCCTCTTCAAACACCCTCTGACTGCACAAACACCAGTACAGTGAGGTGGAAAACAAACACTTGAGATTATTCACCAAACAGAAATTTAAGCTCATATTTAAGGAGATGAGGGTGTCATTTTGCTGTCAGGGAGGGAGATCCGGCACATCCAGAGACTTTCTGTTCAGCACTGCAACCTTATTTCTAAGTTGAATATCCACAAATTTTCTGTTCAGCACTGCAACTCTATTTCTAAGTTGAATATCCACAAATTTTTTGTTCAGCACTGTAACTTTATTTCTCTATTGGATATATGTTATCTTGCAAAGAAAATGTATTTTGCAATGCCTTATCTCTCCATCATTTTTTGTTACTTTTCCTGGATTATAGTAACTTTTTGTTTGCTGGTAGTTAGTTGCTTTAGCAAGTGAGATAAATTGAGACATAATTCAAAATGACAGGACAGGAGTAACCAATCCACGGGGCACAAATGAGTGCCTGTTAACATGTCACGTATTACATCCTTTATTAAAACCAGCCCCTGCTCCGTGTTGGCAAACAGCATTTCCAGCCTTCCCCCAGCTCAGCTTTGTGATGGATTGTCTTAGAGCTTAGTAGTATGTGGAGTAAAATATTCTTAAATTTAAATTTTTATTTTTGCCTTTGTAGGGATTTCCATTCAAACAACCTTTTTAATCACAGCTAGTTTTAAATAGGCTTCCCAAGGCAGCCCAGGTTCCAAACCTTGGAGGTATCTCAGCATCCGTCTCCTGCACAATCAATTAATTTGAGGGCATACCTGACCAACTGCTCTCTGTCTGCCTCGGGTCTGCAGCTTCCTTTCATCCCTCCCAGTATCCTGAATTTTTGTACAGCTTCCCTCCTACCTGGGGTGGTAACTTCTCAAAGAATATTTCTCCTTTTAGAGTGTTTGTTTCTTTTGCATAATTTATCACTTGAATTTTCATTTAAAATAAAAATAGAGCTGTGCATAAACCCCGAACTGATCTATAAAGGATTCAGAATTCCCACATGCCCTGCTCAGCTTTACCCTCTGTGCCCAACTCAGTTTTCTTTTGTGCTGGAGCTGGAAAATCCCGACTGTTTATTCCGGTGTCAGTGCAACAGATGTTTGAGCCCATCCTCGGCAGACTTTGCTGAAGCAGCCAGTGAGCAGAGACGCTGTTGCTGCTGGATAAGGCAGGACTAAGTAATACAGGGCTTTTCAAAGCCCGAGTGTGGATTTGAGGTGTTGTGTTTACACTCAGCACTGTTTAAAAGCTGTTCCTAAAAACAAGTGGATGTGCTCTTATTTATTGAGAATACCCCTCATGCATCACAAAAGCTTTTATCAGGAAAAAAACCTGTAGGGCATAATCTTTACAAATATCTATAAAAACAAGCCCTGAGGGGTCTGTGAGTGTGGGGAAGTGGGTGGGAGGATAAGCAGAGGCAGCGGGTCTGGATGCCACGGGCATCCCGCCCTCGGGTCTGTCCCTGGCACTTCTCCATCCCATGGCACTGGAAAAATGCCCCGTTCCCTTGGTGAGAAAGGTGCTGGTATGTTTATCACGCAGCCAAGAAACAAATGGGAGCCATTACAAAGGTGTATAATTCAGCAATTACAGTTATTTGTTTTTTACTGACACCCCCCCGCAAACAGTTATCGCTTCAGTCAAACATAATCAAATTATCTTTTTTTTTTTTTTCCCCTCTTTCCTGGTACTGGATATTAACAGGGCAAATAAAAGGGAAAATAGTGCAGTCCCTTGTAATAAAGAAAACAGCAGCAAACTATTAATGCTCTTTGAAAAGAGTAGTTTTAACAAAGTAAGCAAGAATCATTTTCTTTGGTTGAGTGTTGATTCCCCAGTGTGCTCTCAGTAAGTAATTAGAATGGCCCAGTGAATGTCAGCATCAGCTTGTTTATTCTCATTATTTTATCATTTTAAAAACCCTCTAGGTGATGAGACATGCAGTATAGAACATAATTACCATTATTAGCATACTAATTGGACACAAAAATAGGCCAACTACAAGGTAGCCAACTGAATAATTTCACATTAATCAAACACCATAGTGAATAAGCCCATTGTTAAATTGACAGCTACAATAATTGGCAATATTTCGCTGTGCAATATAAGAAATTCCTTGTAATGTCTCTGCCACGTTATATAATTTAGTAATTTCCCATATTTCCAGCCTTAACTTTGTACACCTAGTTCAAGTTCAAGAAAACATGATAAGATTATTAGTCTATTATCAAGTGGACAAAGTATATAAAGACCTGCTTGTCAGCATTCAGGAGTAGATTTGCTCGATAAGGAAACAAAAAGGCTCCCAATTTAGTTACTTGTTGCTTCAGCACTGAATATGTATAAAGGTTCTTGATAAGATTTTTTTAACTGCATATTAAAGTCCAACCTGCCTCTTCGAGAAGCAGAGAAAATGGTAAAGAAATTAAAAAAGGCAAGTGCTAAAATAAAATAAAATAAAATAGAACCCAGTGGGAACTGTGGCTTTGATCCTCCGGGATAATTTTCTGGTTGGGAATTTGCTGGTGCCGTCCCCGTCTTGTTGAAGGGCGAGCTGGGAAGTTGCAAAGCCACCACCAGAAAGTGAGGATTCCTGAAATGCTCAATTAAGGAGCAGGCAGGAAGGGAAAGCTGGCCCTGGCTGTGCTTCCCTTTGAAAACCTTGGGGGAAATAAGACAGGAAAGGCGAGGAGAAACAGAGATGGGGAAGGTGCGAGAGGGGGAAAATGAGGGTTGTGTCCGAGGGAAGGAGAGCGATAAGGAGAACAGAACCAGATGGTGAAACAGGAGCAGCAGAGCTCGGAGAAGACGAGGGGAAAGAAAAACAGTGAGGAAGAAAGAAAATAGTCATCAAGAAGAGGGAGGAAGAGAAGGTAAGGTGAGAGTCGGGGAAGGGAGAGCAGAGTTGGAAGAGTATGAAACAATATTCTTCTTTTAAGGATTCAAAGGCGAGGGGGGGAACAGGCATCGCGCTGAAAGAAACGTTTCCTTCCCACTCCCCAGGCTTCGGGAGCTGTGGAGGCTGGGAAGGAAGGCAGAAAAGAGGCACTGAAGTTTCTGTTTATTTCAATAAGGAAAATGTTTCAGAAAAAACTCTCACACAAAAATGGTGTTTCTGAGCCGCTCCCGCGGGTGTTGGGCAGCCCTCAAGGATGGGGAACGTGGCGATGGGGCAGCTTTGGAACCCCCAAATCCCCCTGGGTGGGTTCCTGGTTGTAAGTGCCTTGATGAAAGTCAAAACCAAGTGGTTAAGCTCGATGGCATATAATTGTAAAGGAATTAATAGGAGGGTCAGAAAAAGAAATCAAATATTGTCGTGGTTGGTACAAAGCACCGGTTCTCCTCACAGATCCGGGTCTGGACACTCTGGCAGCACTTGGAGAAGGGAGATTGCATTGAGCACAGGCCAGCAACTGCCTGAAATATTGTTATTTCAATGAAATAATTGAATTATTTTAATTTCCGTTGCCAAGGAGGCAACTTTTGTCAATGACTGGTTCTGGTAGGAGTGGCTCTTGAGAATCTGCTGATTTAATTAAAGGCAGAAGAAGCTTTCTGGGAGAAGTGACCTCTAAGTTTGTGTTGAAATTTGGCTGCTTGTTTTGAATTGAGCTGTAAGGGAAAAAAGCACTGCTTTACAAGCAACAACAACGTATTTTTTCCAGCTGGTCTTTGCTTATTAATCTGATAATGGGTAATTCTCTGCTAATGGTTGGGGATGCCTGTTAATATATCACAATCTCAGTGTATTGATTATCTGCTCTATTCCCCTTTGCACGGCCAGTCTCTTCAGTGGCAAAGTCATGGTAAAAGAGAATAGGTAAGACTGTGCTTCAAATATCTTCTGGTACAGAAAGGAGCCACCATGGGACATATCAGGGGGTAGTAAAATCAGCTAAAATATGCAGTATGGGCTCAGACTTTTTTTTTTTTAAGCACAAGCTACAGCTTTGATTTACTCACTGAACTCCAGAAATACATCTCTGGGCACTCATTGCTGGGAAGTCTCTCCTTTACCTATAAATGACCATAATACCTGAGTCAGGGGGTCCTGAAAGTTCTCTCCAATATAAGTGATATAATCCACCTTTTAGAGAGGAAAACTTGGAGCAGGAAGAGGGAAGTGTCCTGTGCCAGGTTTACAGCAGAGTTAAGGATAACAGCCAAGGCCATATTTTTTGCTAATACATTAGGATGGCTCCGAAATGTGCCAACTCCGGGGCTTGGGATAAAGAAAACGACAAAACTGAAAATATCCTTGACAAGATGTCTCTCTTAACACATTAGGAGGCTGTCCAAACTGCGAAAAAAATCCTCAGCAGTTCCTCTCCTTCTGTCACAGAGTCTGTGCCTTGGTGGTGGTGGAAGTTGCAGGGCTCCACTGGGATGCTGCATGGCAGGTGATCCAGGAGGAACAGCTCAGGGGCAGCTCTTTGAACGTGCAGTGCCTCACCTGCTCCTTGAGATGCCAGACACAGGGCACTGCAAAATCCCAAAAACACCCCCAACACCCCAGCGAGGTCTGGGCAGGGGGTTTGCCATGGGCACTCACACCCACTGTACTTCAGAACTGTGCCTATGATAAGACACCACAAATCTGCTGTTTTCTCATCCCTTAAATACACCTGGGTGATTAATGAAAACAATCCCCCACCTCCTACCCCCTAAAACTCCCAGACCAAACCCCACAGCTGAAAGCAAAAGGAAAGAAGGGCATTAAGCACATTCAGGCACAATAAACACGGCAGAAAAACACTGCGAAGAATAGTTGTTGAATACATTTGAATAACAAATACATTTGAGGAAATCCCAGTCTGCTTGGGGACAGAGGAAGGGAAAATAAATTCATCACATTACTCATTGGAAATTATTTGTTCAGCTCTGCTCCTTAAAGTGTCAGCTAAAGATGATTTCTGCGAGCGAAGATTTTCTTTTCTTGCTTCAAATGACTCCAAAAGAAATGAATATTCCAGCCACCAAGTGAGGTTAATATATGAGTTTCAGAGCCATTTACTCACCACCGCTGTTCCCTGCAGAGTAATGGCACTGAGGTGCATTCTGGGACTGCCAGGGGTGAAACCACAGTAGCTGCTCCTGAATAATTTAGAGATGTATGAAAGCTTATTTCATCATCATCAACACAGTAATACCTTGCACCAATGGAGTGCTTTCCATCTCTGGGCTCCAAAGCTGTGCAAGTAGTCACATTCCCATTTTTCAGTTGGGGAAACTTGGGATTAGAAAGAAAAGAAATCATTTTCCAAGGGGAGCAAAGACTGAGATAAAGATTCAGGTCTCTGCAAAGAAGTACCTGTAGTGTCTGAGATGTGTGGGTGAAGATGCTGCAGTTGAGACCTGTTTATGCTTAGTGAAAGATCTAAAGAAAAATATTTTTCTCTTTTCCTTTTGTGCTAAAATAAGAATTAAATGATGCATTAGATTTCCAAGATCAATTAAATTTAAATATATTGCTATTTTCTGTGCACTGCTTACTCTAAAGTGGCAGAGCAGGTTCACATGCAATTTTTGGAATGGCAGGAGGCTCCACTTCCATCATACAGTGATTATTTCCATTAGTCTGAAGGGCCAGAGAGACCCTTGTCCTCTCTTTGGGCTATTTACACATGTGTGTAGCTGGGAACTTTTTTTGTGTTTAAAGAGTCTAACAGCTCATCAATCTTATTCTTCCCTGAATGTAGATTGGTCTTTAATGAGATCAATGAATAGTGCTGGTACTTTGCTGGCCAAAATTGTAAATGTGCTGTTCCATTTCCTATTTCCCCTGTAGCACAGGGATCTCGGCGTGTTACTGCTAATGTGCTTTGCATTCTATTGCTCTCCTACAAAATTTATGGCCAGAGAGAGACTGCAAGAACAGTGTGGGCAGCCAGTTGTATTCTCTGTACTGCACTCAGATTTTTTAAAAATATAGGGGTTGGGAAGAGTTGAAGGGCAGGGAAATACAGAGCAAAGAGGCAACTGGGGAAGGATGCCAGATTAGTTGCATTAAAACAAAGCTTTGGGGTTTGAGATGCGTCAGAGACAGAAAAAAAAGTGGCTTAGAAGAGCTTTAATAAAGTGATTTTAACAGTGGGATGCAATGGAAGTGCCTTTGGTCAGCCTGGACCAAGGCAGGAGAGAGGAGGGTGTTGGGCAGGGCAGTGAGCAGTGGGACAGTGGATGGTGTTAATTAGAGCTCTGGAGTGCTCTTAGTGCCCTTCCAGCCCAGTCCCTTCTCCTCACTGTCCTTGTTAGCACCATGTTGGGTCCTGTTCCAGCTGGACATTAACCTCCATAACCACCACCCCAAATACTGCAGGTTTTGTTTCTCTGAGGTGGTTCCTGCAGCAAGAGCTGCACAAACAGCCCACAGGTCTGACCCAGGGGGTTCCCTCTTTGTGCAGAGGGCGCAGGTTGGTGTTGAAGAACATGTGGATCTGATTCTATGCCTGTAAAGTGGTGATTCCTGTGGTTTATTTTCTGTTTTGGAGCTTTTACCCATGACCTCTCATCCTCCAGCAGCTCCCAAGGAAGTCGTGTCCCACAGGGATACACCCAGAAAGTCTCACTGAGCCAGGGAAAGGACTTACTGGGCAGCCTTTATATATTAATCTGTTTTTCTGGTGCATGGTGGTCCAAAGCCAGATAAAAGCTGTAGTTCAAGGCTCTGACTTGAGTCTGTGTTAGATGGAAGTGCAGAGAGCTGAGGCAAGCTTTGACAGGCTTCTCTTGGTGCATTTGGGACAAGCTGTGTGCTGAAGGACATTTCCCACTGACCAACAGCTTCACCCCTGTGTCTGTGCAGGAGTGATAATCAGAGGAGAAAACATAAAGGATTGAATTCAATCAGATGAGTTGGACTCTCTGGAGGGAATCTAAATGGTGTGCAACCTAAAGTGAGTTGTGGGTAAGACCCCAAAACCCTGAAGGAAGCAGTTCTGTGGCAAAACCTTAGAAAAGTGAGAGATATGCAACAAATGAGGACTTGAATGTGTCAAAGACTAGTTGGAGACCCTGCTTGCACACTATTGGTTCTGCCACCATGGGATGTTCTCCTGAGCTTGCCCTTGGGGTGAGCAGTTCATCCCCCTGGAGCTCTGGTGTTTTCCAGCTCTTTGCCATTTCTAAACATCATTCCCCTCCCTATTACTGTACCATTCTCAGTGATGCTGCCTGTGAAATAGTATCCAAGAGGTGGTGGTAAGGCTGGAAAGGCTGGTTGATTAACTCAGGGAAATGATTTCTGGAGCTCCTGCCTTCCAGCTGAAATGCAGTGTGGCCCTTCAGGGACTCTGCAAATACACAGGTAGCAAAAGTGGTATTGCTCTCCCACGGCATATTGTGCATATTAAAGCTGAAAGATGGGGAGAACCCTCTCTTTGGAAGGCAGGGAAATGCTCAGCCACATAAAAACTGGCGTGGGAAACTTGAGAGAACGTTCTTGTGCGTGGTATCTGTCAGAAAAAGTGATATTGCTCTGAAAAGGGCAAAACTGCCGAGGAGAAGTGACTCTGCACATCCCAGAGCCTGGGTTGGCTACAGACAAAAGCAGCCCCAAAAACCAAGAGCCTCTTGGAATACTTCCATGGGGCTTAAAGGTGCCAGGCCTCTATAAAGCCAGTAGAGGTGATTTTCTGAGATATCCCTCAGAAGCAAAGAGCAGCCTGGTATTCTCTTGGCTTTTCCAAGGGTGGGTGGCTTGGATGTAAAGGATAAAGCACAAAGCTGGGGCATAAAAGCAGGTTCTGCATCTTCCTGCTGACTGGAAGGGTTTCAGTGGCAAGTGGAGGTTCCTCCATTTGTGGGAACTTCAACACCTTCCCTGATACTGGGGTCAAACTGTGCCTGAGCTCAGGATTTCCTTTCCCAAGCCAGCAAAGTTGGGCTCCAGACCATGTCATTTCAGGAGGTGAGTGGAACAACGTGGGTGGTGACAGCAGAGAGAAGAAAGATAAAAATATAAATAGATTTTTGGGGAGGTGGCCCAAATTCTGCTCCTTTTTACTGTGACATAAATAGGGAATAACTCCATTTGGATCAAAGGTTTCCTCAGATTTCATATTAACTGATTCTAATATTTAACCTTTATGCTCTGGACAATATGGTTTTCCACGCACTTCTTCCATGTTAGACATCTGTTATATCTTCTACTCTTACCCAGATTTCCTCTGCAAAGAACAATTTTTCTCTCTGCTGCTTTATGCAGGATTTAAGTGCCCATCCTCCTTTAATTCTGCACACTTCTCTTTTCAAGTCTGTCTTTCCATCCTTAAGTACCAGTGAGTTGCCAGATAACACAGTTATTGTTCATATTACTAGGAGATTGTAATGGATTTATATAAAACTCAGACAGTGCCATTGTTCTTGAAGTCCATTTTATTGTAATGAAGTTTCACTCTTAATATTCCATGATCTTCAATGTCCTTTACAAGTAACTTTTTATAAATTAATCTATAATAATCTAATTCAAGTCAGTTAAAGTGGATAACTATACTCCAATTATGATATTGGGAAGAGTTTTTACATAATGAGGGCTTTTATATAGATGGTTAACGCTAATACTGTAGTTTACAACATACTGTATGAATCACTAATTAAATGCCTAAGTAGCAATAATGGAAGTGGAACTATCAATACAGAGACGATATCAATGATGTAAGGCATTAATAAAACTTTATGGTCCCATTTAATCTTTTTTTATAGGTACTCCATTATGTCAGGGAAAAGAAAAGGCAGAAAAACAAGAAAGTGAGAAAGTGGAACTTAAAGGGACCAGGAAACGGAAACTGGAATGTCCTTTCTCTTGAATCTTGCCCAAATATGGGCTGGATTGAAGAGTGAGGAGAAAACTGCCCAGTAGAAATAAAAGTATCACGTTTCTATAAAAATATGGCTGTTCACTGCAGTGGGGTGGTTTAAATGTTACTGAAATAACCCCTATTCTATGACTTAAATGAAGGGCAGCTTAAATAATGTCTTCAAAGAGGGACACGAGTTTAGCAGAGCGCTGGCCCGAAAGGAACAGCTCAACCCTTGTGCTCCTGCTATTGGCCAGCAGAGATGACTAGAAGGGTAAATACACAAACATTTATATTGGAAGGAGAAACTATTAACAAAGGTATTTTATTTTTAAGCCAAAGCCCAGGCCTGGCTCTCGGGGCTGCCCAAGGAGCGTTCCCTGCTCTCCTGACAGGACATCTCCTCTGTGTTCCTTGGCCCCCAGCCAGTGTCCCCTGCAGGAAAGCAAGCTGCCCATTTGCATATCAAAGCAGAGGAATAAGCCAACCCCAGTAGACCTCGAAAGGGAAGTGAGAGTATATGGGAATTTTTAGTTTTAACAACTCTCAATAAGAAGAAGAAAAAAAAAAAAGACCACCTCCATTCTTTTCAGCAGCCCCTTCAAATACCTCTGCAACACATCTGAGCAGAAATAACTGTTTAACCCCTCAAATCCCCTTATGGGTTGTTTCAGTCCTGGCTGGGTTTTAGCAGAGAAAGGGAAGAGATTTTTTTTTTCCTGAATATCAGCCCCTGGAAAATCGTTGCACTGAGACCTCCTCCACACCTTGACATGTATTAGGAGCGTGCAGTGGTCAGGCTGGTGTTTCATGCTCACTGCTGTTGGGATCACAGGTTTATTTAGCACAAGATTTCCAGCCTGGTGCCTTTTTGTGCCTCACAGGAGGTATTTGACAGCACCTGCTTGGGGTATCACTGCTGAGGTTCAGCTCTGAACTCCACCTTTCCTGGATGTCCATCGCCGGGCAAACCAGAGCTGACAACCTGCCTGCTCCCAGCTTCTCCTAAAAATAAATCTTCCTGTATTATTTTAAGACTAGGACTTCAGCTGAGTAGATGAAGAGGCTGTGAAAATTCCTTGCCAATATCAGTGAAGATTAGATCCGAGAAATAACGTTTCAGTGTGATAAGAAATTCATTACTCCCCTTGCCCATCAAATGCAGCTGTTGGCAACTCTCTGCCTCCAGTATAGGGAGTGAGGACATCAATAATCCTGCAAATTTGCAAGTGAGACCAAACCTTTGTGCAGCCCCCCCCCTTCCTCCTGTGTGTTGCTCCATTTCACAGCCACTGCTGTCTTCAAATACCTCTGAAGAACTGCCCAAGTTTAACTTAACTATTACATTTCTGGTGTTTTCAGATAGCCCTACTGCCACTGAATGGGGATGGATGTGTTTTGTTGAGTGCAGATTTAGCTGAAATGCAGGAGAAAATACACCTCTGATTCTTTGTACAGCCTACCAGATCCTAGGCTTGTCATTAGTGATACAATCAAACCTAAACTGTAATTAAAAAGTACCTAAAACAGGATGTGGGGCTTTGTGGAAGTACAACATTGCCCTGCATCGTGGTGATTAAGTGAGAAGAACTCACACGTGGTCACTGGCTTTTCTTCGTGGGGTGGTTTGGGTTGGAAGGGACCTTAGAAATCCTCTAGTTCTGGTTTATCAGCAGTTACTTTAGAGCAGCCATTCCCTGCTGGCTGCCACTAACAATCAACCATGGAATAAACTCCTTGTTGGAGAAAAAACCACCATTCAGATGCTTTGGAGTTGACCACACCTTTTTCTAGACTTACACAGGAGACTGTGATTGTCCTTCTTGGTTTGGAGTTCAATGAAAGAACTTCTGCCATGAAGCTTCAAGTCCTTCGATGTTCTTTAGCCTTTTGATGGCTCTTTTTTTTTTTCCAGAGGACTCTTGGTAGATCATAACCAAAATAAGATAAAAAGATCAATGGAGCTTTCCTCAGTTTAATGATTTTAACCATGCAGTGCTCTCCCTTTCCCTGCTCCTGTCCCTCAGGACAGATGAGCTCTGTAAGGTCCCATAAACCTGGGACCTCTCGTGGCTTCGGTCAGAAATCTAGAAATGGCATTAATGGGCTATAAAAAATAATCAATGAGAGGCATCAGATCTCAGCTGTGTCAGCAGGAAGGGCTGGAGACCCTGAGCTGAGCAGAGGGAACACGGCAGGACCCAACCCCACATCCCCCTGCAGGAATTGGTGTAAATAAAACCAGGGTGTGCAGCCACACTGGGGACAACAGGCTGACACCTGAGCAAACTGAGGCTGGGACCTCGCTTTTACCTACAATTCTCACATTAACTTATTTTTTTGGTGTTTTATGGGGACTATCACGCTTCCTTCTGCATGGGAAGATCTGCAGGCTCCACACAGGGTGAAAAGTTACTGCAGGAACTGGGTTTGACAGCGTCAGAAACTTTTGTGCTTCCTTTAAAGGGTGTTTGGAGATATATTGAGACTTTAATGCTGCTTGTTCTGCTGCATCCCTGCTCCCTTTGAACACACCTACACATTCAGTGTCACCTCCAGCTGGTTTATCATGCAATAAGATGTCATGTTTAATTTTATTTATGGGCTTAATATTCAAGTTTTTCACAAGTTATTTTTCCCATATGGGCCTTTAGAAATATGTTAGAAAAACCATCATGTACTGCTGTTAGGAGCAATGCATTAATAAGTAGATGAGCCTCCTGCTGATGGGCAAAAATCTGCTCTTAGCATCACGTGAAGGCACTTGGTCCAAAATGAGCCATGAACCAAAGAGTTTAGGGGTTATGGATGACTGGAGCATTGTAATAGTTTGTGCACTAGCAAGTGCAGAGCTCCCTCCTGTTTTAAAATGAAAATATCCTCTTAATGTGCACTGTTGAGTCTCCCTGCCTCTGCTAATGGGTGTCTCAGCCTGATTTCTCCCTCTGGAGTGATCCTGTGCTCTTTGGGAGCCCTGTTTGGCTTGGGCAGAGCCAAGGAGGTGCCTCTGTGGTCGAAGGACTCATTGAGTTCAGCCTGTGGGTTGAAGCAGGAGCCTTCTGGGCTCTGAGAATTTGTACAAGAATGAATGAATGAAGTTTGCCTGATACTGTATTTTTTTTATATATATGTAATTCATCAAGAAGCCAATCTGGCACAAGCACCTCAAGTGATGACACAGATCAATGCTCTGTTCTGGTCCCTTCCCTGGCAGGCTGTGATATCTCTGCTGGAGCTGGTTGTGTCCCTGAAGGGTGGCTCTTCAGCTTCTCACCTCGTGGCTGCACGTGCAGAAAACACCACTTTTGGGGCACTTTTGGCCTTTCCTAAATGAAACCTGTTGCGAGTTTGAGCCTGGGATTGACAGGGGAAGGGGAACAGCTGTGATGTTCCTCTAGAGCTAAATGTTGCCGCTTTTGCATAATCTGCAAAAATATGTTGTCAGGAGGAGCGATCCAGCTGGCTCCCTGCCACCTCCCCTCCACAGCACGAGCGGGTGGAGCAGCTGGAGAGTGGAAGGTTTATCCCTGACACCGAGATGTCAACCTAATATAGAAAAAAAAAAAGAAAGAGAGAGATATAGATGTATATTTTAGGAACTCGCATTTCTTTTTGTTGCTTGGTATGGCTGCTAAAATGGAATCAGAGATGCAGTTCCCAGCTCTGGAGGGTTGGATGGAGATGGGATGGGAGTGGGGGGCTGCCTGCTCACTGTGTGCCACTGGGTTGGCATATGCACACCACAGCATCCCTAATACCCATGGTAAATCCTGCTGTCTGCTACAAGCTCTGTTTGGAACGTTGGGCTTGTTTGCTGTTTGTTTTTTAAGCTCATAAACACTTCGGGGCTGAAATTCCCCCAGAAGGTACCAAGAGCTACATTAACCCTCTGCAACGAGCTGTTTAAAGGAGATTATCTGGAACAAGTGGGGCAAAAGGACGGAGAGAGCAGGCTGGTGGCTGAGGAAAGGGTCAGATTTGGGACCGTGGTTACTCCAGATTCACGTTTCCAGCACAGCTGCACTGGACTCACTGGGGATTTATGGAAAACACATGAGTAAAAGCTGACAACAATTTTGAGTGATTGAGAGATTGATGCTGCTCATCTGCTTAGACCCAAAGGTCAAGAACAGCTGTTTAAACCTGAGTTCTTATTTTAAGCATCTTGCTGCTACTGCTCGTGGAGGCTGACAGGGGGTTTCAGTGAGTTTTCCAGGATTTGAGGATGCTATAAAATATTCCTGTGCAAAGGTCTGATGGAGATGGCAACCAAGCAGGTGTTTTGGTGTTCTTTAGTCCTGACTCCTGGCACCAGAAATCTTCTGGCTTTGATGGAATTAATAAGGAACCAAAAAACCCCACTTTGAAGCTTTGCCACAGTTTTTAAAGACTGTGTGAAGGCAGCATTGGTTATTTTTTAAATTAGCATTAAAAGACAGATATTCACATTTAATTTACATCTTAGACCAAAATACTGTTGGCTTCAAAAGATGGTAAACTTGGATAAAAACTGAGAAAAGGATGAGAGAGCAGGTGAGCTGATCCAGGCAGGGTGTGAAGGAGGCAGGTCTGGCTTTTGTGGTGAGAAACATGGAGAATAACGAGTGTAAGTCCTATAGGAAGGACTCAGAAGGGGTTAAGATCAATAAAAGATTGGTCTAGAATTTGTTTTACTGCTGCTAGTCTCTCTTAATAACATTTGTGAGATTGGGGAAGTTTGGGTGGGGGGTAGAAGCTGTGGTTTTCTGGTTTTCTCCTTGGTGTGGGGGTGTGTGTGTGTGCAAATATGGGCTTGAAAAAGAGGATGAGTGCAGGGAACAGGCTGTTTTCTGACATTTGGCCAGAAAATCCCTTTCCCTGGTCTATGGGACCCCCAAGTGAGGTGTTCCCAGCTTTTGTCTTCCCAATCCACCCCCATGGATACATCCCTGAGCTTCACATCCCTGCACACCTGCAAGAGCAGCAGTGCTGAGAAAAGTTGTTGAGTGATAAAATTCTATGAGACAATATAAACACCAAAGGTGGGCTCTGCTTTATCTCATCTGAAATAACAGCAAACCCCTTCTTTTCTTTTATTTATAGCCCTTTATACATAAAATGTGCACATATATATCCTGATGTCTA
Source organism: Pseudopipra pipra (assembly GCF_036250125.1). Classification (NCBI taxonomy): domain Eukaryota; kingdom Metazoa; phylum Chordata; class Aves; order Passeriformes; family Pipridae; genus Pseudopipra; species Pseudopipra pipra. The sequence goes on from NC_087561.1 coordinate 16,799,436, forward strand.
GTGAGGAGGCTGCTGAGAGGCTGCTTTCCTTGTGTTGTGAGCAGACTAATAGACAAATCTCCCCCAAATTTGTGCATTTGTCTTCTGGCATTTCTTGCAATCTGTTATATTTGTTACCAAAATATATCCTTAGTCTGATGGAAACCTGCATGGCCTTTTTTTTTTTTCATCTGACTGATTTCCCTCCTTTGGGTTGTTTATCCTTCAAATGTGTGTTAAAGGGATGAGGAAAATATTTACTGAGCTCTTAAAGAATGGGCCATAATCAGGAAAAAGTAAATTCCCCATCCTCCCTTGGCAAGTGCATTTCAGCAGATCTTTTAATAAATCACCTCTATGAATTGAAGGTGTGAATAACACCTGCTTCTCTACTACAGGATGATAAAAAGTAATGCTACCAGAAGTGGGAATTTTGGGATAACTGGGCTTTTAGCTGTGCAGAGAGGGTTTGCAGTGTGATGCTTTGACAAGGTTTTTTCAGTGCAGGCATTTTAGTTTGGAATTATTGTATCATTACACAGGTATATAATCTTAATATATTTTTATTATTATATAGTATTATTATAGCATTGTTATAATGCTATAACACTGTTATAATTATCTTGTAATAATTATATTGTTACACCAAATAATGCACCAATGATTGATTTAGAGATTTCTTTTAAATCCAAGTGCAAATGAATCTACCTGAGTTAGAGACAGAAGAAGGTGCCTGAGTTGTGTTGGAGGGCAGCCATGACCTTATGGAAGAGAAAGAAATAAGGTTCAGTTTGGACATCAGGAGGAGTTTCTTCCTGGAAAGGGTGGTCAGGGACTGGAAGGAGCTGCCCAGGGAGGTGGTGGAGTCCCCATTCCTGAAGGTGTCCAAGAAAGGACTGGATGTGGCATTCATTGCTCTGGGCTGAGGGACAAGGTGGGGATCAGGCACAGATTGAACTCGATGATCTTGGGGGGCTTTTCCACCCTCAGTGATTCCATAATTCAGAACCACTGCAGCTCTGGATCCACACTAAAAAATCAGGCCTGACTTTATGTAGCTTTTGGCCAAAATTTTAAGCTCAACTATCTCATGTTTCAGATAGTTTGGGGTTTTTTTCTTTTTATTTTTCAATTTAATTGCATACCTATGCTGGGCAATTCCTGTACAGATTGGCAATTTCTGCTCTGCCTGCTCTACAGTCTCTGGAAGATAATTCTCATTTGCAAATGATTCCAGCATTTCTTCCTCTCTGTGAGGCTGCAAAGGGTGGATCAAAACAAAATGTGCTTTCAAACAGATGTGTCTGAAACAATCGGCTCATAAACAAAATGACTCAGAAAATGGTGCTTTAAAAACCTCTTGTTATTGGTGCTCCTTGCTAAATGTTTATTAGAAGCTGATAAGGTAACATCTTAAATGTGAAATCCAGTAGAATCTCAGAACACTTGTGGGATACCCCCCTGGGGCTTTAGTTATGATCTGAAACAAAAGATTTTGAAAACATCCTGTGTCATGTCTCAGTAAAATGGTACTTTTTCATTTAGTTTTTTACCTTTTTTTGCCTAAGAATTGCATTGCTCACGAAGCTGCTGTTAAATTAAATAATGAGGGATTGAAATGTTAGAGGAAGAAAAGGCTACAGCCACTATTGTTCCTTCCAGTGTTCTGAGCTTAAGTAACTTCAGCTTTCTTATTTCTTTAATATATCTCAGATTGGCATCTGCTTAAGTCAGAGCAGCTTTTCCCTGCCACCAGGAAAAAGCAGGAATGCTCCATATAGCCTTAATTTTTTCTGGGAATCTTTTATCCCTGGGAACCTGCTCTCTCAGCAGGGTGAGCCCATAAATGGGTTGTACTGTGCTGTGGGTCCCACAGTGTCCAGCCCTGTCCTCCCTCCAATGCTCCCCCAAAATGGGGCAAGAAAGGGTTAAACCAGCCTTTATGTCCCACATCATTATTCCTGCCCGACTGTCTCCAACTGGAAACTCCCAATTTGTTCCCACTTAGTTGGTTTTGGTGAATGAGGAGGATTCATTGCTTTTTGCCGCCGTTCAGATCTTTTGTTCCCAGTTTGGAGAAAATTGCAATCTTTTCTTGCTACTGTTCCAGCTTTAGCCATGCTTGGTTAAGCCAATGCTCAGGTTTCTCTGGATTCATTCACATCCACTAATCTGGGAGCATGCAGGGTTGGTTTTTTTTTTTCCTTTTACTGCTTTTCCTGGAGTATTTTGTTTCCAAACTGACACCAGCAGAACATTTATTTTTACAATCTTAATATTGTTATGGTGACTCCACTTTCTAAAATTTCCTTCTCTATGGGGTGGACATTTATCTGAATCATATGTTAATGTTTTCTGAGCTTCATGAGAGACTAGAGAAATAAAAAAGGAACCACTGGTACAGACAGAAGTAATAAAAATGATGTAGCAATATTATATAAACCAGCATCCTTGTGCTTGTTCATAGGTGAGGTAACTTCTGTGAGTGCTGTCAGGAGCTCCCATGGGATAAGCATGACTTGCATCTTCATGGAAAAGATCCCAGAAAGTTTAGGAACTGAGAGGTTATTTTTTAATAAAAAGTGAACGAGTTGTAGCACACGGATCCTGATTAACCAACTGTGACAGATGGTAATTCTTCCCTTTAAACGTGGCTTAGAGAAATTAAATTCAAGGTGATTTAAGAACTCTTTAAGAACTGCTGAACCCAACTTAAAGAAAAAACAAAAAGTAGAGCAGAACACCTTGAGATTTGCTTTGTTTGCTCTTGTATGGTGTCTCCCAAGATGAGGAGACAGTGTCATTCCCAGGGAATCACAGGGACCTTTCCACTCCAGTGTAGTTTCCAGGGTCTGTGGTCTTGGCCCAGGAAACATGCCCAGTCTTGCAATCCTCTCTCAACCTAAAGAATAGCAATTTATAACTATCTCAGGAAATCCTGCTACTCAAGATAAATGTTTTGAGGTCAGAAGAGTGAATTATTATACATTTTCTAGGAGGTTGTTTAGCTGAGTTCTGCAAAACTTGTGCCATATGTCTTTTGAAGGATGCTTGTGGGGCTTGGATCGATGGAGGAGGGCTGAGACCTCCCCACTGTATTCTCAAAGCATTGATTGGTACTGAGATTTCAAGGGATCTCAATTTGCCAAGGCCAAACTAGTTGTGGTTTCATACCAAGAGTCCATGAATAGAAATAGATTCTCCTTCATTGAATTGCATCATCATAAAGTGCAAATACAGTCTCTCAAACTGGACTGTTTCACCCTAAAGAGTTGGAATGTGACTGTACAGCCTGATTAGGTGGCTCAAAGCAGGGTAGGAAACCTCAGACTGAGCAAAGCTTTCAGTTCTTTTTCTGCCTGCAAGATTTGCACACAGAATCAAATCACAAACCCTCGGGGCATTTTTGCTAATCATGTTTCTAGAAACAGCACACAAAGACAAATAACAGGCCTCATAACTCCCATTTTTAAAATCCTGAGGAAGCAACTTGTAAGAGGTGTGGGAGTTCTTTGGGGGTAGCTGGGGGACAGCATTCCCCTGGCTGTTCCTAGCACATCAAACACGGGATTATACCTGGGCAGGGACAAGGCTGAGCCTTGATATCAAGTCTTGTACGTGGGGATGCATCCAGTGGGAGCAGAGCAACACATCCCTGTGCTGGATTAGAGTCTGAATTCCTGCCTGTCCTCCTGTCCCAGTGCTTTAGTTGATATGCATGTGAAGAAGAAAGTGAACCAGCTGCAAGTGTGATGTTCAAATCCTTAAGGGTTTCCCAGCTTTCCAGGATGGCTCCCTTCAGCTCTTACTCCTTATGTAGCTGAGTTATTGTAGTGCAAACATAAATCTCTTTATTTACAAAACACAGTGTTTCAGCTATTTTGTGTTATCTTGGTGTCAGTGGTTTCAATGTGATCTCTTGAAATTGCTCCTGTCAGCTGTGGAGTAACTGTGAGTCTGAACTATATTTATGTGTATACCTTTTTATTTCATTCTATAGATGTGTTTGTGCACATCTCCATATCAGATACTATTTTCAATTAAGTTATAGCTGAAGTCTTGCACTGATTGTATTAATTAATTCAAAATTATGCAGACTTATTCATGGCACAGTTTTTAAGGATGATTTTTGGCCTCAGTGTGAGCTATGGAGTTTGAGATGCAGGTTGCTTTGCTTGGACACAAATGATATATTCATTTTTACTTTTCTGGTTGGATGAGTTCAGCCCTCTGGAGGACTTTCTAGGGTGCGTGTTCAAGAGGAATTAGTTGAAAATATTAATTTCTGTAGGTATTCCCTACAATGAACATACACTGCTGGTTGTCCAGCTCATCCCTGGAAGTGTCCAAGGCCAGGTTGGACAGGGCTTGGACCAACCTGGTCTAGTGGAAGGTGCCCATGGAAGGGGGTGGAACTGAGTGATTTTTAAGGTCCCTTCCAACCCTAACAATTCCATGATTGTTTAAATAATCCTATCATTAAGGCAGAACCTTATGGGAAAAGAAGGAATTCTCTTTGTTTTCTGATAGTTGTTTTATTTCCTGTAACACTTGTGTCAGTGCAGTCTCAGACTAACCCCAAGCTGCCTTTTTTTGGACATACTCGTCTATGATACTTCACTTGAGAGATGTGACCCCTCTGATTCTGCATAAATAAAACAGATTTACAGTCTGAACAACTGAAGCAATGCCATTAAAAATGTAAAGAAGCATTCCCAGGTTTTTGGCAGGTGTTATTTAATGCTGCTGCCTGTTAGCTCTGCTTTGTGTTTTGGGTTGTACCTCGTGCCCAGGAATGGAATCCCTGGCAGGTATCGATTCAACCTCATTGTTTCTCAGGGTAAATGGTGAAAATTATCACCCAAAGAAGAGTGTTACAACTGTTATCAGGTGGATCAAACTTAAAGTAGAACAGCACAAAGGAATGGTTGGAATAATGGCAAGTGATGGCATTTGTAGTCTGAGATTTAAATACGTGGAGACTTCCATGAAATCATCGTGTTCTGCATCTTGAGGGTTTTAGGAAGAAATGACAGACTTCAATTAACGCTTGATCATTATTCTTCTATCATGTGCTCTCATTGTTTCCTGAGGATTAGTGAGCTGGTGATCATACATCTGTATTTCTGGGTGCCAAGACATCATCATCAGTATTTGCTCTGGTTCCCCTGGTGGAGAAAATACTTCACATCATCACAAAATGATCTTAAGTGGGAAGATTTTGCAACAAAGCCCAGTAGCGCCGATCTGATGAGATGTTGTGAAGTGTTAATATGTTCAGTAATCAATATTTAATAAGAAATATGGAAATAGCTCTTCCTCATGAAGGGTACTTAGTGATTGTATTTGATTTTGATGATTGTTTGTGAAGCGTGGTGGGTTATTTGTTTCCTTTTCTGCCCTGAGTTCAGTTTCCAGGGGAAAACCTCAACTCTTGATGAGTAATCCTTCAAATGAAAATTAACAGCTTTCATTCTGCGCTACGACAGCTCTGATAGGCTTATACACTTCAGAAATATTGTTTTATTATTGTATTTTTCACAGTCTTTAATTTGCTGCAGAGAAAAGATGTTTGAAGTCATGTTTCCCCCCTTATGAGTGGTGCTCATTGGTGGTGAGAGACTGAAGGAGGTGGCTGCATAACAAAGTTCAGCTTTATTTGTCTTCTACCTGCAAAGCAAGCGAGAAGTGCTACCGAAAGACAGAAAAGTTCATTTTCTCTAGCAAGGTTACTCTTCTTGATGAGCATTAAAAGATAGCTTTGAGCCATTCACAATTATGACCTTGACTAGGAAAATGTAAGTTAATAAGGCTTCAACAAATTATGGTCTTTTTGGTCGATTTGCCTAGTGAACTGTTAATTGTAAAACTGAAAGACATTATGTTCAGCTTTCTCTCTCACATCTTTTGTGTTTTAACAGTGACACTTCATTGAGTGCAATTAACAAAGCCTAGGAGATTTATTAACACACTTCTTCATGGCCAATGATCCATTCCACTTAAGACATAACACTGTAAAATGCACATTATCTCCTTTTGGCACTTACAATAATGCTTCATGAACTAGGAAGGCATATGTTAAAGCAGATAAAATAGCATTATTAGCTGACAAATCTTACAATTTATTAGACAGTTAATTTATCAGCTTAAAAGACACTTAAAACAGCTGTGCATTTAATGTCTTTTTAATGTATCCAGTAAAACTTGCATAATTGCCTGTAGTGCAATTTATTTTTAGCTATGTTGCAAAATGTCTGCATTTACTGTTTACATCTTCTTTAATTTTTCCTGCAAGGCTCATCACATCTCGGCACAAGCTCTAAGGATGAGGGCAGATAATCAGATAGAAGGGCTTTCTTGTCCAAATGGCTGCCCATGAATGAACCATTCAGAAGTCCATGCTGAGCTGGACCAAAGAGTTCTTGCATTTTATCTCCACCCCAAGGGCAGGAGGGAGGGGAGAGGAGCCCGGGAGGGTCACGGGCTGCTGAGCGCGGCACCTCCGAGCCCTCGGAGCCTTCGTGGAATTAGCATTTGGAGCCACATGGCTGGGGTGGAAACTACCGAGGCTCCAGGACTGCATTAGCAGAGGTGTTTCATTTTATAATTAAGGTAACTGCTCCCTGCAGATCAATCCCACCAGCCCTAAGTACTGTCTGTGAGGGAAGTGTTGGAGAGGATACACGTTTAATGACTCCGCCGCATAAATTGGCTGTGTTTGTTTATTGCTCTCTAATTTAATGGAACCTTTTGTTAAATCTTTCTGCCTTTTTATTTTATTTTCTTTTTAACATCCTGCTAGTAATGATTTCTGTGGGAACAAAGGGTGTTGCTTATTAAAATAAAAAGTCAAACATCGCCGTTTCCATTAATTAAATGTCAGATTAGCTTAATCTTTTTATAAATATTGGATATCATCTATTTACAGAGCGAAATCAGATCTGCAGATGCTGGTGTGGGGAGTAGGAGAGTGGAGGTGGAATTCTGCTTGTTTGGCAGGAATCAGGTGGGGTGAGAGCTGGGGTGGGTCAGACCTGTGTCTGCAGCTGGGCTCCCGAAACAAGGCAGGTGGGAGACTTACAGAACACAAGGAGCACAGGGATGGAGGAAACTCTTCTGCAGGAATAGGTGAGCCCTGTGAAAGGGAAAAAAAGCCCTTCTGGGGAGTTTCCACACTGAGGAATCTAGGAGTAGCCAGATCTCCAAGTGCCCAGAGACTGGAGATGCGTGGAATCCGTCAGCAGGGCTTGTGCACCAAAAATAAGTGAATAAAGGAACAAAGCACAGTCTTATGAAATCACAGCATTGTTTAGGAAAAGCCCTCTAAGTCAATGAGTTCAGCCCTTCTCCCTGCACTGCCAAGGCCACCTCTAACCCATGTCCCCAAGTGCCACATCCACACATCTTTTAAATCTTGGTAAGGTTGTTGAATTTGCAGCTTCCTGTGCTGCAAATCCCAACTTTTAGTTCAGGTGTCAGCTACTCTTTGTCCCAGGCCGGGCAAAGTTGTGTTTTGGGAAGAAGCAAAAGAAAAGAAACAGGGTTTTCATCATGCACAGCGATCTTGATGTGAGAATTGGAGAATTCAAGCTTAAATCCTTCTAAAATACTTTCACTGTGACAGGATTGTCCCTGTTTTTCCTTATCAGCTTAGTTATCCATCAGAATTACTGTGTCAGTGCAAGTTTACAGGAGTGTTGACCATCTCCAGTGGCTGTGATATTCCTACTTAGCCTGTAAATTATTATAAAAACTTTTCTCATAAATGACTTACATTAGTGGCCTGGCAATATGATAAATTGTCCAAATGAGGGGATGTGAGGAAAATGGATGAATTACTGAAGTCAAGAATGACAGAGGTGTATGGACATCTATAGCTATTACAAGAAAATGTTCTCTATTACATTTAATTAAACCTAAACAGGTAATAGTGCATTATTCCTGCAGAGATAGTCATCTAATGAGAGCTGCTGTTCACTTTGGTTAGTGCAGCATTGTTGACTATTTCCTTGGTGCACAGGGAATTGTTGGGGAGTTGTCTCTGTCCCAGTTACAGCTGAATTCTAACGTCATGTGAGGAGTAACCAAGTTGGCATCTGGTGTTTCTTAAGTAATAAATCCTTTACAAGAGATTTTAAAGGCTACCCACTGCAGAAGTGAGGAGCTCTCAAAGATCTCCCTCAAGACATCATCCTCCATTTCATGTTCTCCCAAGTTCTCATTATGAATTTAATTTCAGGTAATTCAAAGGTAAAACATTTTGGGCAGGAAATTTTCAGAATTATCTGTTCTTGTTTAGGTCAGCACCAAAGTTTGGGCAATGCTGCAGCTGAAGAACAGCTTCAGATTTAAAGCAGTATTTCCTGAGGAGGAGTCAAATCTAACCTTTGAAATATTTCTTAGCCATAATCCACCTCATTGCAGCAATAATTACTTTACAGGCTAGTGGAGTTCTCTCATTTTGTGAGCAGCTTAAAAATAAGCTCATCTGTAACCACAAACACTCAAGAACCTTTTCACATTCCATGTTTGGAACCTTTCAGACGTGGAAAGAGCAAAATCCATCATTGCAAAACGATGGGTTGAAAGTGCAATTTTTTTCATCTGGATTTTTTTCTTGTTGTTTAATGAGCAGCAATTTCACAAAAAATTATGAAAAAGTTACAAAACCAGGGATCTAAAGAAGTGATTTTTTTTTTTGGGGGGTCAAACTTTGAGAGCCCTTCTCTCCAAACCTGGTGGGTCCTTAGGAAGGTGGTTTATTAGTAAGTGTGTGGGGTCCCTGACACAGAGTGTGTGGTTGGAGATGTCACCTCTCTTCAAAGGCTTGTTTCTACCTCACAAACTAGGAACGTGTGTGGAAAAAGCACACATTGGCTCTGAAATTCAAATTTTTTTGGGCAACCTCTGTCATTTGAGAGGTAAAAAGTAAAAAAAGTAAGGTTTAGCAAGCTCATCTTGATATGAGAGAGCAGAAAAACTTGATAACAAGCTTCTGGTCAGCTGGGGAAGGGAAGGAGATGAGGAGCAGGAGACAATAGGCCTGTTCTCTTTAATTCCACTGGATTGCTCTTTCTTGTCTTTCCTGCTTGAGATCATACAACTTGGAGAGTCTAAGAAATGATAACAATCTGGAAACAGGTTAATAGTTCCTCCCTGGGGTTGTTGGTATATTAAACAACCAAACCTTAGTTCTGTTTCCATGGGGCAGTTCATTGCCTTGTGGAGGAGCCTGAAAAAATAGTTGGTTTTGCTGTGTTTTAATAACATTCCATTTGAGATTATTTGCAGGGAAATCCTGCTTAATTTCAAGGCTATTGTGCCACTAGGTGGGATTTGCCTTCCCTGATGTGTGAAATATCTCTGCCTAAGACAGTAATCTTGACAAAAGTCTGGTTTTAAAAACCTACATCGGTGCAGGCTTTGCTGGTTTTATAAGAAACACATTTGGTGTCGTGGGGAAAGGGTCCAAGGGAAGCAGGAACGTGTGGGAGTCCCTGCCAGGGCTGGAATCTTTCAGGGAGAGGCTCGTCGGGGAGCAGGGATGCTCTGAGCCCCCAGCCTGGGATTCTCCACAGCGTTAGTTACTTGTACAGCTCTGCCTGTGCTAAACACCCGAGGAAAGGCAAAGAAGCAGCTCTTCCCGTGGGTTTTGCAGGCAGCAATTAAAAAATCATATCCAGTGAGTTCCCCTTCCACAAAAATCCCTTAAAATTTATACCTTGTTCTGTCCTCTCCAACGGCGAATGAACTTCTTGCTTTTTTTTTCCTCCTTGGTTGTGAATTTACCCTGCCCTCGTAGAAGATGAACCTGTAGTTAAAACTAGTTTTGGATCATGTTGTTTTTCCCCCCTGAGCATCAGAAGCCAGATGTTTTCGGTGCAAAGGAAATTAATGGCCTAAATAATGAATATATTGAAGCGCTGCAGCCACAGTCCATCTGCTGCTTTAGGCACTGCTATTAATGAAGCAGGATCAGCCCCTTTTGGAATTTTTGAGAACATTTATTATATATTTTTTAAATGTGAGTGAAAGAAAGAATAATCTGGTCTGTGAGCAGCTTTTAGCTTCCATCTTGAGCAGGAGTAGAAGGGGCTGTGCCAGCTGGGAATAGCTGGAGGAGTCACATGGATCCCATCCCTCCACGGCAGCTCCTTGGAGCCCTGACCCACCCCTCCAGCTGAGGGAGGACCCTCATCAGCCCATGTTCCAACAATGTCCACCCAGGGGATGCTGTGAGCCTCAGCCTTTATTTCTAGGAATGTTTTTGTTACGACCCAACAGGAAGCTGAAATGACCATCTCAGAGTGTCCCCACAGTCATATTTTATATAAAAAGCTGTGTGGGCAGAGCCCGAGGGAGGGAGAGGCACTAGAATAGAAAATGACCACAAAGTTCGAATTTGTTTTCCTGGCAGCTCTTTTTTAAAGATTTTTTTTTTTCCCCCTTCATTATTATACATGGAAATTCCCACAGAAGGGAAGGACATTTCCAAGTTGAAAGGTGGTGATGCCTTGACAAGGGCTGGTCTTTGCAGCTGGTTTTTGTATTCCACAGCTTGGATGCTTGACTGAAGTCTGGTTCTTTTGGATGTGCCACATCCATGACTTGATTCGACCACTTGGATTTCAAGTCCAGTGAAAATTTGCTCTTTAAACTTTGGAATTCACCCCTTCACAGTTCCTCTTCTGTCCTGAACTTTATGGAATTCCCAAATCCTTGACACCAAAACAGCCAGTCTAGTAGAGCTCTAGTTCTCCACCAGCCTTTTATCATAACCAGACTTACCTGGACCACCCAGCTCTATGTAACTACAGTCCTAAATATCTATATAATGATGTAAAAGCCATTCCTAAGTCCAGGTCAGAGCAGTTGGAAATTCCAACTTCCTGCTATTCTGTGACAAATATAGAAATGAGCCTTTATTTGCTAAAAGTGTGTGGGAACTTCACACAGATCCAATATTAAAGGAACAGCAGAAGGATAAAAATATTTCTGGCCATTTTAATCCTGTGAATTAAATGATTGTTGCTTATAAAGGTTGGCAAAAATAAATGGGTTTAGAGGGCTGGGAGAGAAATCCGTAAAGCACACACAGGTATAAATGCAAATGGAGAATTTGAATGCATATAGTGTTTATTTATGTTTGGAAAACATCAGGAGGTCTGCCTGGGTAAGGAACTGGGTGCTCTAGAGAGTGGGAAGAGATGTACAGTAAATTCTTCAAAGTTCTGGTGGTTTGAAAGTCACAGGAAGGGAAGAGGTCTGCCTCCTACGGAGGGAAAATATTTTCTTGCACCAGGTCAGTGATCTTCAAATGAAGAGAAAAAAAAAATCTGGAAGTAGGTTTAGAGATATTGGAGAGCAACATCTCCTAAGAAATCGTTTCAGAGGATTGGCCCAGTGGGCTGAGTCAACAACACACTTTTATAGCCCTGTGGTGATGTGCTGCTGAATAATCCTGTCATTGTGGAAACACTCAACTGCAGGCCTGTAATTGGGAGGTTTTGCCCGATCTACACAAGCCAGACATGAACTCAAGGTGCTCCACTGCCATCAGCCAGTGGTGTGTTGTAGAAGGTGGGAATTTCAGCTGGATAATTTAAGCACTTGTTCGTGCTCTTGTCCCTTCCCCCCACCCCAGTTTTGTTCCATCGGTCCCGGGGTGTCAGCCTGGATTTTCAGCCCATTTAATCATCTGCCTCCATCTCTCCCCGTGTTTGCTTCTATCCCCACACTAAAGAGGCTGCTCCTAACGGGTTATTGGCTGAGGCAGCTCTCTGGGTGCAGCACAGCACTTTCCCTTAGTGCTGATAAAATGGTGATCAAAACCAAAAGTGACACTTCAAACGCCAGCCCTGCTTTGGAGCCTCAGTGTGTGCTGCTTTCTCTCCCCCAAACACAACTCTGGATTTTTATCTCTTGAAAACTGATGGTTTTGAAAGAGAATAAGGATGCACATATGGCACAGCAAAGCTTCCAAATATCTGTGGGGTGAGCTGTGAAAGTGAGGTGACCCAGCAACATATCTGAGCCTTTGCTATTGCAGAAGCTGCTGATGTTTAGGGGGAGTATTTTCTCTGCTAGAAAGGCTTCCATCTCTGTTGTTTCTCTGGGCTGGACTCCCCCATGTCCTGCAGCTGCCTGTGAGGATGCAGAGCAATATTAGAATTGTTTGGAGTTACTTCTTCGTTGGGTTTGCAGCAGTTTTGTATCACCAAAAAGCTCCATTTCAGGTGCATCTGCCCCCTGCTTCCCCTCCCAGCCTCCCTCTGATGGCCTAAACCAGAATAAGAGTTGCTGCATTAATTATGCTCTCCTTTTAATTAATTAGAGAGGCTCAGAACGTGGATGTGCTGAAGTGTGGCTGCAGGGACAATTGGGAAAAAAAAAACCCCAGGCTGAGAGAATCTCCCTTGGGAGGTTCCCTGGAGCTGCCCTGACCCCACTGGTGGGACCCCAGTCTTCACACCCACTTGGTTGAATTTTCTGCACAGAGCTTCTCCAAACTCCAATTCTTACCTCTCTCATCTTTTCTTTCCTTCCCTCTTCATATTAAGCTTTTTGATAATCTAGTGGTTTGTGTCTAAAAGGAGAAAAACACTTTTTTACTACCCATTCTCTGCCCTCTGCTCCTAAAACTGGGGGTCTTCAAAAAGCGGTGCTGGGAAGGGGTGGAAAAAACACTGTCCCCTGTAATTTATCTTGAAGCTTTTCTTCATATTCGTTTCTGTTTGTGCTTCAAACATTTTTTCCAAGCTGCCTGTGCTGTTTTTCTGAAGCCTGGGGGCAGGGCAGGCTCTGGGTGCTGCAGCATCCTTGCTTAAACAGGGATCTTTAAGGATGCTGTGCAGGAATCAGAGCCCTGAAAAGGACCAAAACTGATGAAAGATTCAGAAACAGTGGGTTGGAGACAGGGCTGAACGAGCTGGATTTGCTGGCAGAAAAGTCAATATCTCTTTCTCTCTGTTGAGTTTAGGAAAAGAAGGAATTAGCTTCCTTTGCAGCAAAGAGTTTGGATAAAAAGGGTGGTTAAACATGAAGACAGCCCTGTTAGGAAGGAGGGCTTCTCTCCTCAGTGAGTTTTTGTCAACAGGTTTGTCAAAGTGCTGCTGGAAATAATGTAGGTGAACTCCTTCCCCTTGGTTAGCAGGGAAATAAACTCAAATTTCCTACCACTTTTCTCTGTTTCTAATGCCTGTGTAAATATGGGAGCAGAAAAATCTTGCCTTTTTCCACACAGGGCTGTGGAAAAATAAAGTCTGATATGGTTAATATTTTATAACTGCTCTGAGCTATAAAAAAATTGGCACTGCTTTCCAAGTTGCTGCAGAAAGGATGGATAATTTACAAGAAAAATGTGGGGAGCATCCCATCTCCTGTTTTCAAAACCCGTCAGGTTGAAATTATGATCCAGGGGGTAAAAAAGTGCCTATTTTTATTTAGGGGGGTGAAGTTGATAAGTCCATGTACAATTGTCACAACAACCTTACAGAAAACTTCATTAATGTGTAAATCCCAGAGAAATGGCCAAAGATTTCCTTTTTGTGTATGGGGCACTTAATGCAACAGCAGCCCATGGCAAGCAAAAATGTAAATAATTCTTTAGAGTGCTCAGTGAGGGGCTTTAGGGATGGTCGACATCTGAAGATGTGGAGGTCTTAAAAGAGCATCTGTGCATTAATTGTAAAATTAAATCTTTAGACTGCTGTGTTTGCCTTGGTTTATTGTGGTTGGCCAGGCTGGATGGGGATTGGAGAAACCTGGTCTAGTGGAAGGTGTCCCTGCCCATGGCAGGGGTTGGAATGAGATGGGATTCAAGGTCCCTTCCAACCCAAACCATTCCATGGTCCTACAATTCTGCCACCTCCGTGCACATCCCTTTCTCAGCCCTTTTAATACCCACAGCTCACCCCTCTGAACATCCCAGTAGCTCCAAGGGAGGAAAGAAAGAGCAATTTATTAATTTTTTTCTTTAGTTCTGTCACAACCTCAACGCAGATTTCAAACTGGAGTTTGCATTTCATGATTTGCTCTTCCCACACACACGCACATATTCCCACTCCCCCTCAATGAGGTAATTGCATGACAACTAGATTAATATCTTTTACATACTTATTAAACTCAATAAGTGGTCCTGAGCAAACAATTGATATTTAATTAGCGTATTATCATCCTACTAAATTTTAATTACTATTCATTTAAAATACCTCGTATGTTATCATTCATGTTAATGCAGATTTGTTTCTCTGTAAATGTTTCTCTGGAAATCCGAACTTAAAAGTTGAACTAACCTGCAAAATAATCTGGATTTCTCGAGGGCCAAAGTATTGCAATACAATTTAGAGAGGGAAATTCAACCATTAGTCCTACTAAAGAGCATGTTTTTAACCAGAATTCAGAAAAGGTTGGATGACTTTACTTTTCAAAGCACCTTTCAATGTCATTTCAGCTTAGAAGATGTTAAACCAAGAGAAATTAATAATTAGCAGCTGACAATAGCTGATTGTTATGAACCAGAACAGTTCCAAACTAGGCAAGGAACATGAAAAAAGACTAAAATCCCAATTCTATGGTAAACTTACCTTTTGCACCGATCATTGTTTTTACCTCTGACAACTATCAATTTTCTAGAGCTCATCCATGAGTCACTTAATCACTTCTCAGAGAAAGGAAAATACGTGAGAATTTTTGTAGTGGAAAAAACAACCCCCTCGGATGAGGCAAAATCCTCACCCCTGCAGCGGGAGGCAGAGGTGGGGTCTCGTGGTTGGATTTGCTTTAATCTCTTTGGTTTTGGGATCGATTGATCAGGGTTTTAAACTGAGAGGGGGTTTCTTTTCCATATTTCTGTGTATAAGACCTGGAGCAGTCGCTGATGACTCTCCTGAGAGGGGTCAGAGGCTCTGAATCAGAGCCCTTTGCTCAGCTCCTTCTCACTCTTACGTTCATTGAACTGAAATCTCTTCAGAGAGCTCTTCAAACCCATTGTGCTTTTCACAACCAGGCACGTGAAACTATTAATATCTGTACTCTGGCAGCAAGATTGCCCAAATTTCTGCAGAATCTTGCTTTTTCTCCTCATTTTTGCAGTTTCTATAGGGGGTTCTTGATCCCACCCATTTCTTTTCGTTGTGAAAACCAGGTTCAGCTTGGTCCTTATAGAATTCATAAATTCATAAGGTCTTTTTTTTTTTTTCCACCTAAAATATATATTGGAAGAAGGAAGTTTCAGTAACAGCTTGGAAAAAGCTTCTTCCACATGGTTTGGTAATTTGAGGGGATTCAGTTTTGCGGGATTATTTTTGTTGTTGCTTAGTTATCTTCCAGGAAAAGTTCATCAAAAGTACCAGCCTTGTATCAATATGTTCAAAATATACTTTTTTACTGCAACCTCGAGATTTTTCTTCAGCAATTAATTGTGTGACTCAGTCCCATAAGCTCCTGTAATGACTTTATAGCCTGCCAGTGATATATAACCTATTGACTTTCCTTTGGTTATAGGATTATTACTCTCCTGATTGATTTAATCATTCCATGCTGCCTTTATCTATCTCCTTGCTCTTATGAAACTCGGTTGACTACCTGATCCTTAAAGGACTGATCCAAGGGCAAGAGAAACCAAGGGGAAGACATGGGAGCCCCCAGAAGTCTCTTGGTTTTGCTGCTGCCTGAGGTGGACTTTACTCCTGGATAAATTCCAGAACAGACCTCTCAGTATGATAAAATAATAATTATGTGTTTCTTATTGGTGTATTTGTCATAATGGAGAACAGGCAATTTTCCCTCTTCACACAACACCAGGATTGAGTCCCTGGGGGAATTATTGCTTTGCTAATTACACCAGGTTTTATTCATTTTTTATTGAGACAAACAATCCCATTCCCTTCAGGTGAGTTGATTTGCATGAGTTGTGAAATCTCTGGATTGGCATTTCTATAAATCAGGGAGAAAACCAGAGTTGTTCCTACCCTGTGTATAACAGGCATAATAGAGCCTTAATTTTCCTGGAAACATTTAGAATGCAAACACTTCCCCGAGACCAATTTACTTATTGGAAAGAAATTTGTCCAATGTATTAGTGGTGGGAACCATTGAACTTAAAGCACTTAAACCAGTGCTGGACTTTGGAGGCAATTTAATTACGTGGCAATGAAGATTTTTTTGCTGGGCACGTGGAGGGGGGGGGGCACAGGGGAACCCAAAATGTGTCCCCACGGTGGTTTTTTGGGGCTGAGTGACAGAAAACACAAATTTACTGACACGGGCTCCGCTCCGGACCTCGCCTATTGTAATTTTTATAACACATATCCACTGTAACACTTTAACTAAGAGAGTTTGTGTATTAAATGATGTTAGATTAGGATATTTAATGGCTTATAGGATAGAGTGAGTACCCGGGAGGCTAATTTGTTTGCATTAGTTGGACGGGTCAACTGCTTCAAACATGCAGATTATAGAACTACTGGTAGATTGCATTACACAATTTAAATAAATAGTAGCAATTTGTCAATGTCATCTTAGCTTCAACATTTTCCTTTTAAACCCCAGGAAATAGTAGTTCCAATTAAATTGACCTTTTCTTTTCTGCATCTTCATGTTATTAGTAGATAATGCTTAGTCTTTTAGCAAGTAAAAAAAAAAAAAAAAAAAAACAAAAAAACAAGGAATAAAAATGCTTCTAAAGCAATGATGCTCCTGTAGGGAACTTTCCAGATAAAATGATGTTCTTTATAAACAAATAAATCACATTTAGTAAATTTTAAAAGTCATATATACATATATTTATTTATACACACACACACACACCAGGAATAAATGAAGACACATGAACTGCTGTAGCTGAATGATCAGGTCTTTAGTTTCAGGGCACAACTGCAGGTTCTTGTCACTGCAAACTTTAAGTTGTATTATTCATTTAGGAGGCAAAGCAGAAAAAAATGCATATAATGGCTGAATCATCCGTATGTGAACCTCTCTCAGCAAATCCAGGATGTCTGGAGTGGGAATTCGCTTTGGGGAGTCAAGTAGGATCCACTTCCTTGGGCTTGGAGCACTAAATGAGCTGGATTTGAAAACCTGGATGTATTACAGTAAAATGAAATGGTGAAATGCTTAATTTGTCAGGTTTGGCTGCAGCATCTCCCACACTGGAATATTGTGCAGGGCATGTTTCCCAATGTCTGTGTGCATTAAAAAGTACTTTACTGCTTTGTTGTCCTCCTGACAAACAGCAGTGAAATCAGAATTTGCTCTGATTTTGGTAATGCAGGTTATTTGGAAGGTGTGGCAGCCTGAGGTTTATGGACAAAATCTGGCCAGATGAAGATCCCTAAACTGCCACAGTGCCCAGGCAAAATCCTGGGACAGGAACTCTGCTGTAGCTGTGACCTGGTGCTCTTTGGCTGTGCAAGGGAATGGTTCCCTAAATTAGAGCATCTCAGAACTTCAGGGTTTGCTGAATAAGGTTGAATTATTTTTAGTTGTTCCAACTGAAAACTGTTTCTGAGCTACTTTTCTTGCGTGAGCAGTTTGGGACTAAAGGAAGAACAACTGAAATGTGAAATCATGAAAAAAATACTATTTTTTTTAAGGAAGATGTCAATCATCTCTGCTGGAATCCTAGGCAAAAAAACCCTTAAAAAACCAGAAACCAACCAACCAACATACAAACAGAACCCAACCAGCCACAAAAAGCCCTTAGTGCTGTTCACCCATCTTCAGTGCCATGGGCTGAGTGGGAATTCTCATGAGAAAATCCAGATTCAGATTGATTTCAATTACCAATTTTTTTAGTCATCTTCTTTATCGGAAAATCTGTTTTCCAGAACTTTCCTTTTGGCCACTGTACATTTTACTTCCAGGTGCATCAGTCAGCTTTGCACAGTCTCAGTGTTTGAGTTGACAGGTTTCCACCCATTTCTTTTGCCACATAACAGTAAATCCTAGAAACAAAAAAAGGCCCAATTTCTTGTGCTCTCCTTTGTCACACCTTCTGTTTATGTGATTCTTTCAGTGTTTGGAGCACCCAGAAAAGCTCCTTCTTATACATCAGCAACTTTTTAAAGTTTACAGTAGCATTGTTGATTCATCTACTTAATTAAAATGAGTTTTTCGTCTTCTGAGAATGTAGAATTAGCACATTCTGAGGCTCAGTGTTACCAGAACAGAGCACAGGATATTTAAAGTTTTACTTTGTTTAGCATTCAGATCAGATCATTCAGCAGCCACCATTTGAAAAGAGGCCAGAAAGCAATTTTTAACAATATCACACGTGAGAAGATGATTCAAAGTTTGGGAGAGGGATAATCCTGTAATCTCTGTGATCTAAAACCAACCTGAGGACGTGGCATAACATATCAAATACAAAACCACATTCCTGTTGCTTTCATTTCTGACTGCCCAGAAAGCAGACACGGACGATGTGGATCTATCTCATCGTATTTTTAACTCTATTAAACTGAATAGCTGAAACTCAGCAATCCCAAAAAGCCCAGGAAGGGGGTTCAAGAAAAGGTACTGAATTCCCCTTTCCCACTTTTGGCTCCAGGGATGCCCCTTTGGCTGCTCCCTAATTACAAGACAGTGCAAGGGCTCTTCAGGCTTCTGGCACGTTCCTGCAGCTCCAAGATGTCCAAAGGGCATTTGGCTTCTGCTGGGAATAAAAATAAAAGGGAGAGGTGAAGGACAATCACTCCTGGATTATTTTTGCTCAATCAAGGCAATTAAAGCCAATTAGAAAAACACAAGTTTGTAATTTGGGAAGATAACTGCTAAGAAATATTTTAAGGTTATTTGGAGAATTTTTGCTTGCATTTATTTAATATGCTATTTAATATTGAAGATGCTACTGTATCTCTTCTTAGCATCCTTACATGTGCTGTGGCATCAAGTGCACTCTTTTTATTTGAATCCAGATACTAAAATGCAGCAGTAACTTTTATGGGTTTGTTTGCTTTTCCATTTTTTTGTGGATTTCACATGTTTCTCCTTTATAATCAATCAATGCTTTTTTAATTCCTTTCAAAGTAGTAGCCCCATGTTCTTTCCAAAGGAAAAAAGAGGGTAATAAGTTTTAGGAGGCTGATCCTGACTGTGTCTGGGTATTGTCAGCCTTTGGCTGGCGAGTGTTTCGTAGGAAGACTCAAGGACTCCACAAACACAAGGTGGCAAAAATGGGCCTCATTGAAGGGTCATTATCCTTTCTCTTTTCTATTTTGCATTTTTTTTAAACACATTGGCTGCTTCAGAGGAAGAGTTTGCTCATTTCAGATGCATCAGGGCAAACTCTGTGGGTCCAGCAGAACCAGATGTGAGTGGAATTAGCAGAGAAGCAGGTCCTGCCTCTCCAACGAGGGTTTCCCACTGTTCCAGTGCTGCCACTACTCACTGCCAAGGAATTATATCCTCTTATTATCAGCTGGCAGCAGCACAAGAGGGATGCATTCTGTGGAGTAAAGTAAGGCAGAACCAATTAATGTTTGCACTGTGTGCTGTTCTCCAAGAATCGCTTAAGGATCGTTCTGGAAAACCCAGGATTGCAGGATATCTCTGGTGTTTTCTCCCTTGTCAACCATAGGTAGCTGAGAGTGGAGCAGAGCTGTAGCCACAGTGAAGCAGCAAATACACAATCATTAGTCAGCAGATTAAATAAATATGCAATAATTACTCATTTTCCTTAAGTGAGTCCATATTGGAACACTTGGATAAAGAAATTCTCTTCCCCATTTCTGTATTTTCTGCATGTTCAGATAAAATAACATCGTGTTTGTTGGTGACAGAGGCTGAATCCACATAAACCAGAGTTTTTGATCTCTCTGAATCTGTTTGAAAAGGAATTATTTCAGTGCCTTTCTGAGTTTGCATGAATGTAACTATTATCATTTCCTTTGAAAGTTCAACCCTGTTGCCGAAGGGAAAGTTTCTCAGTGGAGGGAATGAGTAAACAGCAGCTTTTGGTTGCTACATCATTCCATATAAATGATCTGCTTTAATTGATTCTAAATGCAATTAAAGAAAATTATCTATAAATTGGTAAACATATCCATGGCTGCAAATGAAAATGAAGCTGCTTAAATAGGCTTTTTTTCCCCTCTGATAAACATCATGATGTCACAGATTTTGGGACTGGTGTAGGAAGCAGCTCCTTTAGATCAAGACAGATTTTCACTCAGGAGCTTTTCCACCTTCTGTTTCAGTGGACAAGGATCATGCTGGAATATGTGTAAGGATCTTTATGAAACACTCCTGAGAAAATGTATGTGTCCATGGGCACATACGTTGTATGGAAACACAGGACCCTTTTTATGTGTTTTGGTAAAGGATGGATCAAATTGTGCAGGGAACTGGGGGGGGGGAGCAGAATTTGACGTTTTTTGATGAGTAAAATCAAGCAAAAATGATGCCAGCACTCTGTGCCTGCTGGGTTGAGCTCTCCATCCCAACACCCCCCGCGCTGCCAGGGAAGAGAGTTGGGGAAAGCGTGTTGGAAAACCTAGGAAAGAGGCTCCTGTTAATCAGCTGAGAGACTCTAGGCATGTTTATACAAAGAATAAGGTTCCTCTCTGAAGTTTTGCTCTGTAGAATTTTTAAATGCTGTACTAAGGACTGACTCCTGGGGGGGGTGCATGTTTCTATATCCTGGATGAGCGTGGGGATGTCTCTGGGTGAGAAGGACCCGGAGGAAGAAAGCAGAGGAGGGAAGAGCTGAGCTCAGGGAGACTGAAGCTGACGTGGGTTTAGACTTGAACTCAGGGGACAAGGAGGCTGAATATAAATTTGCTCTTCTCACAGAGCTCACTGGGCACTGCAGTTGTACAACTCATGCTTTTCCTCAGTCTCATAGTCACTGCCAAGGCTTGAGTTTGGATCTCCTGTTTATGTAGGGTTTTGTTACTGTCCTGTCTCTGAATTAAGATGCACTGTAGGGAATTTTTGTTGTTATTATTTAAAGTTTATATTGATTTTTTTTGAAGAATGTCTTTAAAAGAATTACTCCTCATCAGCCATGCTGATATAAAAGCACAGTTACCATAATAATGGCCTTTGAATACTGTCCATTAAACTTTGACATTTAAAGTGTTTACTGTGAATACATATTAAGTTTCTCATTAAAGATGAGGTCTGGCTTTCTTGATGTGACTCTTAGATTAAATCAGGCTAATCCAAAATAAATACAAAGATGGAGAATTCATAACAGGCCTCCTTGTAGATTCCCTGTGTGTAAAACAGCAACTGCTTTTGTGGCAGAGAGATTTCATTTTAGTGTCTCCTCTTTGGCCCTCAAGAAAAAAAAAAAATCTGTTCATTGTGTACAAAACCTTTTGCACTTTGACATAAGTCCTTCCAGCAGAATCCTTTTTTTTTTTTTATTGAAACAAACTTAAACCATATTCCATTTCACAAAAGTGAAATGTGCTGAACATGTGCTTTTTAAAATAGAAGCATGTGCATCAACCCTTCTACAAGAAGATACTTTCTGAGAGGAGTCTCCTGGGAAGGTCCATTACCCAAAATCCAGCGAGCACAGGAAAAGGGTGAAATGGTATTAGATCAAGCTTTACTAGGCTGGATGGCCCAGGCTGTGGAATAAGTGATATTTAATCCAGGCACTTTGAGGCTCCTGTTGAGTGCCCTGTTTGGTAACCCGGATCAGGATGCTTGTTTAGTGGATAAAAGTGTAACTTTAGAAATTGGCAGGAACTTTCTGTGCTTGGCCACCTGTACTCTCAGCCAGATACAGTGGAAGGAGACTCAGACAAGCACACTTTTCAAAGTTTGCTCTGTTTCACTTCCTTACAACTGCCAGGTTCAAAGAACCATTTATTTAAAAAAAAAAAAAAGCCTCTCTCAGTTCAAAGATGCATTTATAAAGCTCACTAGTCTTTATGATCAAGCTCTCATACTTTGTCTTCCCGTTACTAAAATAATACTTTTATCCTGCCCTCTTTCTTCCCCTCTCATATGTTTTGTTATGAAAACAGAACCATAATGAAGGTCCCGGGCATTGTATATTCCAGACGGTACCATAAGTAATATAAAATGGGATTTTTCTTTTTTTTGGGGGGGGGGTGGGGGCAGTTTTTGCTGCCAATAATAATTGTATCAAAAATAATGTGAACTCCCACGGCTGCCTGCATAGTCAATCAGCATAAAGTATTAGCACTTCAGGGACACAAAGGCTCTGAGCCTGATAAAAGAGATTGGACTGAGAATTTTGACCTAAGAATATAATAATGTCTTCCAAGATCTCATTATGCCCGTGCCCATTGGAAACCATCTGGGGCCCGGAATAATAAAAGGAGTGGTGTGAATTTATGAACCCACAGATCTGGCCATGCCCCCTTGGATATTGTGTTGGATTAGTAGATTTACTGCTAATCCAAACACTGTGGGCAAAGTGATGTCTTTACATCTGCACTGCGGCTCTCGGGGAGCTGCAGCGAGTTGCAGGCAGGGAGGGGTGACAGCGGCTCCCCTGCTCCAGGCACAATCTGCTGGCTCCCTGCCACCTTCCCAAAAGTGCAGCTCCTCGGATGCACGTCCTCCACGTCCTGCCGTGGCACTGCTCCAAGGGGAGCTGCTGCCTCGGGAATGAAAGGGGCTGGGGAGCGAAAAACTCCTCTAACAGGTGGGAGCAGCCTCAGCTCGGTGCAAGCGAGGCACAGTTGGCACAGGGAGGATTGACCCGTCTTCCTCGAGCTGCCTCAGGTGCAGAGCCCAAAGAGAAGAGCCTACATTTAATTGGGGGTGTCTTCAGCTAAATAAAATAGTCGTATGCAAATCCTGTTCCTGAGGGGCAGCCATGTGGACTCGTGACCTTTCTTTGAATGGTTTGGAGCCCAGAAATCAATGATTACACTAAATCCATAATTATATTCTTTTCATGTGTGGCAGGGTACTGATAGTGTGGCAGATGTGAGACCTTGAAAGCATGGGAACTTCAAAGACCACTGAGATGTGTGAGACACCATGGATGTGTGGAGCAGTGAAAAATGAAATTAAAAATAGAAAGGGGCTGCTCTACCAGTGCTTTGGGTGATCTTGTTCCTTCACACGTATGTGCACACACATGTACACGTGCACATGCTTACAAGTGACCTGAGTGCCCAGGGAAGAGAAAACAGCTGCCCTAAATCAGCAAGGTTTGGCCAACTTGAAGAATTAAATATTTTCCTGGCTGTCTCATTTTGGCTCAAGAGGCTTCCCAGAGAAAGAAGGGGATGGGCTGCACCAGGAGACACAGCCTGGAGTTAAGGGAGATGAATTGTGTACCAGCACCTCTTAGGCTGCTGCTGGGTGACATGGCCAAGCTGGTTTGGTCTTTCAGATGTTGCTCAGAATTATATTTTTGCCTTTGAAGAGGCAGAACTGCACATCAGGGTTATTTTTGTGCCTAAAAAATAACATGTTTTAGGCACAACATGCACAACAACATATTACAGATGTTGCAAGAAGAAACAGTGGGTCAGTGTGAGCAGGGTTTGCAGAGGGGTGTAAGGGAATACACAGGGAAAATGATGCAGGTTCCCACCTGGGACAGATGATGTTTGGTGCTCCATGACCCCAGAGATGCTCCCAAGGCTGATGTGAAAGGTGGGGTGAACCACAGAGCTGTGACAGGCAGTAACTTTTCATTTTATTTCTCTTAAAGCATGAGGGAACAGGAAAGGTTCTGGTCTGCTTGGGTAGCACAGGGGAGAAGCAGAAAAGAGGCAACAACTTGTGTTAGACCAACTTCAACAGAAAACCAGGTGCTTGGGCACTTGTAGGTTCCTCATGTCTTCAGAACATTCCTATAATTTGTGTATTTTTTGCTGCCAGGATATGAAGTGGGGTATGTTGGCTGGGGAGGATGGTGTTGTTTGCAGAGGAAAGTAACAAAAGAGGAACACAGTTCACTTCAAAAAAGCCTTAAACTTTTCTTTATGTTGTTTCTTAAGTTTAAATACATCTGAGTGGAAGAACTGCACGTGAAGGGGTTGGGTAATTTGGGAGTGAACTGATCAGTGACACATTCCCTGTCTGCCAGGGAATCTGGCTGCAGTGGGTCTGTGGGTCCAGGTAACTGAGAGGGAGTAGAAGTCACCACGGGTAGAAATTTGTAAAATAGAAACAGTGTTTCCCATTTGTCCCAAATTTTTAATGTTTTTGTGTTCAGTCAGTGCCTCACTCAGTCTTTGGAGTGGAGAACAAATGCATTATCAGGGAATGGGAAATGATGTTCCCAACAATTCTTTGGCTTTTGGAGTGAATGTAAACAAGTATTCTTACCACTCATGACACTGGAAGAGTTTAAGGGCACGATGTGGGTAGTTGTTATTGATGGTAACATCAATAAATAACAAAACTATTTAATATTAATCCATATTATTTATTAATAATGTTTACTTCTTGAAAAATTCTGTGTGAATTACAAAATCAGGGTGTAACATCAGAAATTAATTTACCTAAACCTGCATGGTTATATGTCAAAGTCACACAGTAAATGCAATTATTTATATGTTCCTGACATTCTATATTCCACGGATACTGTAAGTCTAAATGGATCAGGAAATGATTGTATGAAGTACATAGAGAAGATAAACTGGAGATTTTTGGTGGCTACCATCAATACAAGAAACTTTATAACTGTATAATTCAATCTTATCTGCAATTTCTTAACATTAATAATGTGGAAATGTAAGTTGAAAATTACTGGGGGGTTGGTTTTTCTGGCAAATTTGGAATTTAATATTAATATACTTTTTGAGGCCCAGTACTGGCATCTCAGAAATAAAAATAGCACATAAAAATTCAAAATCTTCCCAATATTACAAGAATTATTTAGTTTCTCAGGCAAGATCAGGAGATTTATCTCTTTAGCTTGATCCTGAGATCACAAAATACTGGTCTGTCACTGATCTGAGAGTCTGAAATGCCTGAATGATAAGTTGAGCTGGTGCTTTCTTGGATAAAAGGTCAGGTTTGGAGGGAACATCCCTTAAGAGGAGGATTTTTTTGAATAAATATTTGTTGTTTGAAGCTGGTGGGGCATCTCTGAGATTGGAATTGTCTCACCAGGGACACATTAACAGGCAGAGAGTGGCACAAGTAGCCAAGTGCAAGTGGAGTTTCCCTCATACCTGAACAATTAATTTATGGATAACTAGTGAGGCTTCAAAAAACAGCCAAATTCCCACACACCAGTGAGCCCAGCAGTTTCTCTCTGTTCTCTCTGTGCAATCCCCATCCTGAGGGAAGCCCTTCCCATCATCTTTCTCCTTTGCCATTTCATCTTCCAAATGATCTGCATTACTTTCCCTCCTCATTTCTTTCTTTTGGTTCTCTTTTTCCTCCTGCTCCTCCAGTGGCACTGCTTGGCAGGCACACCCAGTTTTCCTTCTCCTGGAGCATCTTCTGGAAGGCCACTCACGTGAAGTCACCCAAATGCTTGCAGAGGATCCCGAGATCCCTGGGCAGAGCCAGTCCCTTGTATCTCTTAGGTCTGTTCTTCAAGGCAGATTAATTGTTGAAGTGATGCACCAGTTGCATGTGTATTATACAGTCATTTTATCACTTATGTAGACTCCTGTGAAAGGAGCATCATCCCCATTCCTCAAAATATTCAAATCCTACCTTTTCTGACTAACACAGGGGGCACCAAGCTGAACAAACTAGTTATACATGCATGGGAAGTAGCAAGCTGAAAGTAATTGTGTATTCAGTTTTAATGGAGCTGAATCTCCTGCTGAGATTTCAATATCTGACAGCATTGCTTTCATTGCCCCAAATGCCCAACCTTTCTCTAATGTTTGACCTTGGGTATGATTATATTTCTGGATGTATCTCAAATGATGCAAAATCATTTGCCTATATCAGTCATCTCTCGCTGACAGTCCTGTTCCAGCTCATGGCAGAAGAGAACAAGTCTGGTGGCATTAACAATAGCTGAAATGAGCTTTGATAGATGTTTCTACCCTTTCAATAAATACATAAAGCATCTCTATAATGTCATTTTGTTAACTGATAAACAACAAAAGGATGAAGGCATTCACTTTTAACTACATTGCATGTCATTATTTTCTCATTGCCTCACTTAGGGTACAGAAGGAACGTGACCCGCAGAGCAGAGGGACAGGCCTGCTGCTTTCAGGGCTGGTTATTTATATGCTTTGATATCCTGAGGCCCACTTGCTAAATGAGGGCTGTGCAGGTGTGTGACAGGCTCTACCACAGCGTTTTTGCCCCAAGATGTTGACCCACAAACCTGGGTCTGTTCTTGATGAGTGCTCAACATGATTTCACATAACCCACAGCACCAGTTTTGCACCTCTCTATGCCTGAAGTTGAAGTGCAGCAACAGCTCCTCACAAAAATCCAGTTCTTGGTTCTTACCTCTTGGGTTTTTCCTCTCTCTGGTCTAACCTTGTCCCATTATTGGCCTTGTAGTTCTTGCTGTAAGAAGCTCTTACTCTGTGCTGGGCTGGCAGAGGTGGGTACAAGGAGCAGCCTGTTGAAGGCAGTTACAGATGTGCACAGTGGTTTGGAGATGATACAGCACTAAATTACTGCAGTCAGGAAAAGCTGCATTCCCACTCCCTGCATCCCCACAGTGAAGTACACACTGGGAAGGAACTGGGAGGTGGCAGAGCTGGAAGTTGGTGGCTGTGAGGAAGAGGAGCTTCCAGACAAATGGGGACAAAGGGCCTGTTTTTCAAGAGTGACCCCACCAGGGCTCCGTGTGATTAATGTTCCTGTGCTGGTAACAAGAACGTTTCCCTAAGGAGGGAAAACTTGATAGGAGCCTCTTTTTTCAGGTCTGTGTAAGCTGGGCACATTATTTTAATAGTACACCATTAAGGTATTTATCTTAATTTAAAAAAATAATATTTCCCTTGTTGTTTGCAATTGCCCACTAGAAATGAAATCCCTTTCCTGGCCGGGTATCCCTTGCAATCCTGAGCTGGTTGTTATTGCAGGTTGCCTCGGGAATACCGAGTTACTGAGATCCAGACTTTCTTCAGAAATACTGAGGGGAGTTTAACAGCATTTGAAAACACAGATAAAGAAATACATGGACCATGCAAACAAAAGTAAGTGGGATAAAAAGGGATGTGTTTACTAGAGTGGTGCATGGAAAAGAAAGGTCCACAAAGAAGCCCCTTGGTCTGACTACGAGACTTGTTAGGGATGCAGAGCACTGCCCAAGCTCACTGGAGTTTGAAATCCCCTGGGCAGGTTTGGGTTTCTTGCTGTGGACTGCAGAAGGTGATTTAATAATTCATTTGAAACTTTGCAAAACTTTCTGTTGACTTAATTTGCTCCCTCTTTGAGGAGATTTTTGGTCTTGTTCAGAGATTTTAACCCAGCGTTGAGGAACTACAAATAGATGGAGATCTAAAACCCTCGACTAAAGAGCTTCACACGTGTCTGAGTTGAACACGGACAATCTGACAATTGCTTTGTCTGAATTTGGGAAGAAAAGAGGGCCCAGGAAGGCTTACAGGTGATAAATTTGCACAGGCCTGGCTTAAAGCAGCCTCTCTGCTTCCCAAGAACAAGGGCAAAGAGAAAATAAGGTAAAGAGAGGCACTGATGTGTGGAAGAGGATAGAGATTTTTGGGGGTTTTAATGGTGAAATAGGATTTATTAATCAGAATAAAAAAGGCTTCCATGAAGAATTCATTAATTTATGCATTTTACACAAATGCAAGACACTGCCTTCAACACCTTTCTTCTTCTACTGCTAATAAGCCTTCCTGGTAAATTTATATTTACTTCTCACCAATGTTTCAATGCTTCATTAGTGATTGTTGCCTTGTTTTTTTATGTCAACAGTCTCTCCTCCTGGGTGGCTTTTATTGTGGCACATATTCCAAATAATTTGTGGAAAATATGCCATTTCCAAAGAGATCAAAATGCTTATTGGCCACTTTATTCTGGCGCCTTCCTCTGTGGTGGCACCTTGTCTTTTAAGATAACATATTAAAACCATGCAACTACTAATCATTAAGGTACTATGAACACCCACATTCTGCTTTAAACACATTTTATGTGATTTTTCTCAATTTTATTCTCCCCAGGATGTGAACTTGGTTTCCAGTAGGCAACCAAGGTTCCTCAAATTTCTGCAAAACAGGTCAAGAAATAAATCCACTCATAGCTCCATCTTGGAAATGGACTTTAAAGCAGAAAGAAGTCTTTCCCAAAGATAAGTGGCTTTTGTTTTAGGGAGGGAAGATCTGTCTATAGGTCATAAAAACATTAACACAGTCTGAGTAGGCATCCCAAAATGAAACACATGGTGATTTTTTCATTGCAGGCACGCGGGGTTGTTGTGAAAAATGGATGTTCCAACTCAGAAAGTCAGAACAACGCGTACAAGTGGCCCAAATTGGTTTTGATTAACAAGGTTTTCTGCCTGGAAGTCACTTTATCTTCATCCCATTAGCTCCACTCCACAAAACAAATGAATCCAATGCATTAGGCTGAAACACATTCTTGCAGGGGGAATGCAAAGAAAAATCCTCTCTCAAGAGCCACACAACCATTTTATGTTTATAATGTGGATTTTCAGCTCAATATTCCCCTTGGAGTTTATGCAGAGAGAATGCAGAGTTTTCTGCCTCCTTCCATTGTCAGCCCTTGTGTTGCTCGTGCCTGTTGTTCCCAGCTGTGGATCATGGAATTTTGGGATGGATTGGCCGGTGTGATGCAACGTTGGCCATGGACATACCCATTCCATAGAGGTTTTGTAGCTCTCATCCTTTTAAAAAATACGTTTCCTGGGTTCTGTTTTTCGGTAGAGGTCACATAAAGGTGATATTTTTGTCCCGGGACCAACAGGTGAAAAACTGTTGTGTAAAAAACTTTGTGCCACGAGGGCCCCCTTCTGTGCCAACCAAAGCACAGAATTCACTTCCACATCTCAGGCTGCTTTTCCTCCTCTTCATTTCTCCACGAGGAAGTTTAGTTTTCCTCAGTCATTTCAAGCTGTGTGCTTAGGAAGTCGGGTAAAATGTAGTTTTTATTGTTCACACAAAAACATGAATTTTGGTGCTTGTTCCGTGACTGTTCAGAGGTTATTCTAAATATTCAATTTCCACATTGATAATTGTTTTGTCTTCACGACTGTTCCAAATAATCTCTTTTCCAGACTATTAATGGATAGCTGAAATGTGTTTTTGCTTCAAGGCATCTCTTCCTCTCATTCCACTCTATCCTCAGTATCTCTACCACAGAAAATATATTTAGTTTCAAAGTTATCTTGGGAACTATTAGTAAGTGCAGTCAAATTCATTTGGTGTCTGCATAAGTAAATATGAATATCTAGACAGAGGCTGTGATTGTGTACCCTAAATAAGATCTATTTTTCATTATTTAAGCCCTGAAGATGACTGAATTTTCATATTTTATTTTTTGTTTCTCTAAGCAGTGTAATGCATGACTTTGTTTTATTCTCAGGAACAATTATCACTAAAAAGTAGCAGTTAGAGAGGACTCTTCCAAATTCTGCTGAGCAAGAGGGTGATATCAGCAATTATAATTATTATCAGCAATAGAAAAAAATATGTGTTTAACCAAAGACCAGTGTCTTCACTGGAAAACCAATGGCAGTGCCAGTGCTGCTCCTGGTTATACCCCAGTATAATATCCAAGCCCAAGAGCCAAGAGAATAAATTTCCACATAATATCTTATTTTATTATGTTATAGTATTATATATTTCCACACAATTCATTATCTTATTACTTAAAAATTGCCCATGAAAACATTCAGGGGAACATGACTAAAATATTCACACTAGAAAATACATAAAACCAAAATGTTATTCAAATAAAATAATATATACAATCACAACAGACTGTTCAGCTCCAGCAGACACACTGGATTGTCTGCTTTTTTTTCCAACTAGATAGTTTATTTAATTAACCAAGATGCAGCGAATTTGAAATTGTATATTAGAATGGCAAAATTAGATGGTTAGTAAAAAAAAGGATGTGGTTTAAGTTCTTATTCACTGCTAGGAAAAGTTTTATTGCAGAATTTAAAATTGCAGTTGGCACTTTTTTAACATTCATTTTGTCCACAAAAAGTGTTTTCCCTGACTGCAGAATAATTGACTGTGGAATTCCTTGACCTGCTGGAATAATTTTTTTGAATCTTTCTAAAATTCAAATGAACACACTTGCAAAAAATTATTTTTGCTCCCATGCAACTTTTCACAACAATACTGAAGATTTTTTGTGTGTGTGTGTCATTTTTTGTCATCTGGAAACACGCTGAGTGCTTAACAACAAGAAATCTAAATGTGCTTTTTGTACATTCAGTATTTCACAGTTTAAACAGAACAGGCGTGTACAAAGTCCCTTTTTTTATAGATAATTTGATGCAAACTTTATTTTTCAGCTTCTATCAGGAATTGTACTTTGCTGCATTACACCTCTTGATCCCACTTATCTGCATAATTCAAATGCAACCCTGAAAGATATAAACAGAGTGACAGTTCTTAAACATATTTTCTGATAATCAGCACAAACTATTACTTGAACCTATTCAATAACATCACCCTGACAGACGGGATTCAATGACCCTCAATAACAAACAGATACAATCTCATTGTGAAAAACTCTCTGCTGACATGATTGTTGCTGAGTTCTGCCTGGGCTTGACTGCAATATGGCACACGTTGGCTCCAGGAGATGATGATGCTCGGGGACATCGAGATAATGCAGCACCCAAATTGGGCAGCCCAAGTTTCTGTCACAAAAAAAAAAAGTCCAAATCCCCAAATAGTAAAAAAGATGCGCGAGTACAACCAGGAGACAAACGAATTGTCAAGCCTGGTGGTTTATTAGCAAGGATGTAGCTGTTTGTGGAAATTTCTTTGCTGGGGCAGATTCTTTGGTGGCTCTTGGGCGGCTCAGTTTAGTGTCCGGTTCTGTCAGGAGAGTGGAGCATGGTAGAGGTGATTGGCACCCAAAATCTCTGCAAGTGGCTCTCAGGGAGAGTTCTCCTTCCAAAGGATCTGGCAAACCAAGCTGATTCCTGAACTAAGACAGTGGCGTGTTGTCCGTATGGGTATTTAGTGGCCAAAAATCCAAAGTGACTTAAGAATATCAGATTCCCTGAGCTGTTGGGGCAACGTGTGTTGATCACAAGATGATAACAGTTCCTGGCCAGGAAGGTTAATGTTCCCACCTTCTGTCCTTCCTCTCTTGGTCTGAGCTCTGAATTCCAGAGAATGTGGAACATTGTGAAATTATTGGGTGTCTGGTGGGGCAAAACTACTGGAAGGGAGAATAACACAAATGATGTTTAACACTCCTGTTGCATCATTGTCAGTCTTTGGTGATGCTGATGATTATTGGCCAGATTTGACCCAGACTGTGCCCTTGGTGTCCTGGAGATTTGGGGGTAGAGATGTGATCCTTTTGTGTGTGTTTCTCCTCCAAAGAAAAACACACCAAAACAACGAAAATAGAATAAAATGCAATTTTTTTGTATCTTTGGGAAAGGTATTTTTATTTACAGTGAGAAACTTCCCAATGTCTTCAATCAGATTGAATGAGGTAAAATAACCATTTAAAAAGTGCCCAGAAGGACAATGCTCTTGCACTTGGAGAGCAATAAAGATTTTTGTCCAAGATCCAATGCTTCTTAACATTGATATTCCCAGTGCATTCAGATGTCGAGGGGTTTGGGTTTGTTTGCCCACATCATGCAGCAGAGCCCAGGATTGTATAAAACTTCATTATTACAAGCAGGTTAGAAACACAGAGCTTGTTTATGAATAAATAATTCTGAATCTATTCTGCAAGGTAGGAAGGACACCCAGGACATTCAACATCTCTGAGGATGCCGTGAGCAGGAAGTGGATGTGGCAGGAAAACAGATTTATGGTCAGGTAAATATAGGAAGAAAATGACATGCACAATAAATGGCATTACTGGGGTTTACATCCAAGGCAAAGCCAGAGCCATTGAGGGCATCCACAGGTTAAAATTCAGCGTGGATAGAGAAGTGCAATATCTTGAGTTATTTCCACTACTGGTGAGATAAAAATCAATATCCAAATACTTCCTTACTGGCAAAAAGCCACTGAAAATACTAATCTGCTGTATAATATAAAATCCAGTGTCATTAATTTGAGAGAGGATACAAAACTACGTTCTGCCTTCAAAGAGCTGCTTCTGTTGTTTCCTGAAACGCGGTTTCCACAAAAATATTTCATGGAGAGATGAATCCATTGGCTGTTTGCTTTGCTGGCCTGGAAGGGGCCGCTCTGTCTGTCGTGGTCCCCCATCAATCCAGGGGCCCCAGGGGGATGTTTGGATCTCGTTATCAGGGAGGGATTGCTGGGAAAAGGATGTTAAATCCATAAATGCCGCGGTCTAGAACCACCTGCCCTGGGTGATGTGTGAATAACCCAATTAATACAAGTTTTCTGGAGTTGGTGCAGGCACGTGGGATGGTGGGAAAGCCCTGCCCACCCTCTCTGCTCTCACAGAAATAGTCTCTCTTACCTCTGAAGTTTCCCCCTCTCCTGCAGCAGAGCCAGGGGTCAGGCACACAAAGGTGCTGTCCCCTGATTGCAGCAAACACCGCCATGTGTTGTATGTTTGATGAATTAAAAGGATGCTGCCAACTTAATTACACTGTAACCCTTCAATAAAGGAAGGGCAGAGCTGATTAACTAGTGAATAATTGGGGGCTGATTGATGGCTTTCTCCCTCACTGCTAAAGGCTGTATATATAATTATTTTGCCTGTGGGCCTAATTTTGCCACTGTTAGCTTCCACTTTTGTCATCAGCTGTAATTTATGGATGGGGCCTGAAGCCTTAAAAAAGGCTGGAAAATGAAATAGCCCCAAATCCCCAGATATGTCACCTGGAAATGGCCAGCAGGCAGCCTTTAACGTCAACATTTGCAGCCATTTAGCAGCATTAACACCTCGTGCTTAGCTGGAAAATAATATTATCATTTGTCAACAACTATCATAATATAGATTTTTTTCCTGACACGTAATAAAGTTGCATCACTCACACCAATGATTTAATATATGTTTTAAATGCAAGATCAATTTGTTGCAACTGAACAGGAAATTCTTCTAGTAATGCACCAAAAGAAAATGAGAGCTGGAGGACGAAGACCCACATCCCCTCATTGCATTGGAGGGTTGGTTACAGAATTAGTATCTAAGTCTCTAACAAACTCCCAAAATCACAGAAATTCAGATGATTTGTGAAACTTATTAAAAGATATTTTTTCTTTGAAGTTTGAAAGATGTAGTAGCAGCTTCAAAGAAAACATAGTTAATAAAGCACTGAACTTCTCTCCACTGTAGTTAAAAAACGTTGTGGGACAATTTTCTGTCCCAGGCAGACAGTTTTCTGTGACTGTCAGTCAGCAGAGCTGCACATGAGCCCCTGGAGCTCTGCAGGTTTGCATGGGATGGAGATCTGGCCCTTTGTATTTTAAATTGAAATAAGATTTCTTACTTTTTTTTTCAGTGAGACAAACCCTAATCATTAATGCCACAAAGTAACGGCAGAAGCCAACGTGTTCTGAAGGATTGAATTGCTTCAGTGGCAAAGAGGAGAGACACCCCCCCAAAATTCAGCCTGGTTGGGGAAAACACAAGATGCTGATTAGAGCTGCTCCAGTGACTGCCTGGTTTATATTCCACAAAGATTTATTTCAATAAAGTAATAACAACTTAGATTCACTTTTCTTTTTTTTTTTTTTCCTTAATTCCATTTTTTTTTCCTAACCCATATTTAAACGTCGTGGAGAGGAGGCTTCTAATTTCTGAAGCCAAGATATACAAATCCTCTGTCTCAAATTTCCTTTGTTGTTTTGTCCTCGTGGAGCCCTCCCTTGCCTGTGAATCACAGGAAGATTTGAAGAACCTTTCAGTCAAAGCTCAGTTTTGTGCCAGTGGGCACTGGCCAGGAAAAAAAAAAAAAGAAAAAAAAAAAAAGATTGATATTTGCCCTCTCTTCTTATCTGCACTTGATTTATAAGTCAGTGCGAGTATGCAAGAGAAATAAAGGCAAAGACCTTGATGCCTCCCTGTGGAGAATATGCACCATTTGGATTGAAGGCATGAAAGAGGAGAAATTAATGGTAAGCTGTTCATCTGTCACTACTGCCAGGCTGATGGTTTTGCAGAGAAGGAGAGGACTGGATGACATGCCCTCCAGTCAAGGGCATGACTGCCCGCTGTTCTCATATTATAAACACAGTGCTTTGAGTTTCCGAGGGATTTAAATTTAAATTATACTGTACTTTGGATAGGCAAATCTTTACACAAGTTTATTTTCTTGAAGTATTAACATGCAGGATTTCGCTGGCTTTATGTGGAAGAAAAATAAAAATTAAGTCCCTCTATTTGATAAAAATGTGTAGCAGACTCTTAAAATGTCTCCGTGTTTTTAAAGCAGTGTGTTAGAGTGTAATGAGATTTAAATTTATATATGCATTGAAGATTTAGGCACGGGCATAAATAGATAAGCTTTAGTTATTCTACTTTCTGGCACACAGGGAAAGATTAAAAAGTTCAAAATAGGAGTTGGATATTTTTTTTTCCTATTAAAATGATATAATACCAAGGGCTGCTATCGATGACAACATTAGGGACACATCTGGAGGATAAAAAACTGACACAAAACTTTCATGTTGTGCTAAAAGACACAAAAAAATGTACTTATTGCTAAATGGCTCCTTGTCAGGGCTGAGCATTTTTGCGTTTCTTGCTGCTTTTGGAATGTTTTGGTTTGCTCAGCTCCTCAAGATGCTCCTGCGACTCCGACGTGTGGCACAAACGAGATCGGGGTTAATTGGAGCGATTTTGGGGGCCTGGCACGGTCTGGGTGAGTGCACATTCCCTGAGAACTGGTTTGCACTGCATCCAGGTTCAGAGTTCAGATTTGGTGATGTTGCTCCCACCCACACCAGCTATTTAAAACCCTCTTTGCTGAGCTCCAGCAGTGGGCTGGGAATTCCTGTTTGCCTTTAAGAAAAAAGGAAAAGTTGAGTTGCTTGTCCACTGGTTTCAAGTTACTTTGGGTTTTATAAACCAGAAGCCAAAATAAGAGACTCTCCCACTTACTTCTGTTAAAATCTCTGAATTTGGAGCTAAGTTTACTATTTTCTGGGGCTTGAACCATGATTCCTGAAATCCTGGTTTAGGTAGCAGATTCCAGTGATAATTGTGCTCAATTAAAGTGATGTTTGCTCTTCCTACAGAAAAATCAATGACTTGCATGTCAGTTCTGAAAGATCCGTGAATCCTCCACACACCTGATAAAGGTAAACCAGTCAGAGAAGAGGAGATGGAGTTTGCTCAGGTATGAGATGGTGTTCCAGGATCTTCAGGAAGGACGGGACATCCTTCCCTCCACCATGACTGGAATCTCTCAAAGCCATGCAAACCTCAAGGGGCTCAGCAAGGCCAAGTGCAAAGAGCTGCCCCTGGGTCAGGGCAATCCCAAACACAAACCCAGGCTGGGTGGAGAAGGGATTGGAGGTGTCAGTGGGTGAGAGGCTGGAGATGTCCCAGCTCAGAACCCCTCCCCGTGCCCTGGGCTCATCCCCAGCGTGGGCAGCAGGGCAGGGGGGGATTCTGCCCCTCTGCCTCCTCGGGTGAGACCCCACCGGCAGAGCTGCCTCCAGCCCCAGGGAACAACAGCAAAAGGACGTGGAGCTGCTGGAGCGAGTCCAGAGGAGGCCCCAGAGATGCTCCAAGGGCTGGAGCCCCTCTGCTCTGGAGCCAGGCTGGGAGAGCTGGGGGGGTCACCTGGAGAAGAGAAGGATCCAGGGCTCCAGGAGAGCTGGAGAGGGACTTGGGACAAGAGATGGAGGGATAGGACACAGGGAATGGCTTCCCACTGCCAGAGGGCAGGGATAGATGGGATATTGTGAAAAAAATCCTTCCCTGTGGGGGTGGTGAGGCCCTGGCACAGGTTGCCCCGGGAAGCTGTGGCTGCCCCATCCCTGGAAGTGTTCTAGGCCAGGCTGAATGGGGCTTTAATGTCCCTTCCAAGCCAAATCATTCCAGGATTCTATGCTCTTTTTAACCTTTTCTCTCTCCCCACACTGTTGCCAGAGGTCTAACCCTGCCTCTCACTGCAGGGCTGTGGCACAGAGGCTTTGCTTTCCTGGGCTCCTTGTCCTCTGAGCCGATTCCCCTCCTGCCTGAGGGCTTTGCTTCCTTGGGCACCTTAATCAACCTTCTCCATCACCAGGATAACCCTCAGCAGGGTGATTTCCAGCCCTGAGTGAGGAGGAGCCAGGTGTTCACAGTCCTGTGAAAATTAGTTGACCAAAGATATCCTGCAGTCACCAGGGCTGAGAACAATCCACCCTCATGAATTTACAGCTGCTCTTATCTCCCTGCTGCTGAAGCATCTCCTCTGCAGCAGTGACAGGCTCCGTGCTTTCACTCCCTGCTTGAATCTGCCTGGAGTTTTGGCAGACTTCAAATGTTGCAGGGTATATTTTCTGTGCCAGCTGTGAGTTAAGTTAAGCAATTTTTTAGAAGCTTTTGCTAAAATGAGTCAGATTTTTTTCTTTTTTTTCCCCTTTTTTTTCTCTCTTAAGAGATTGTGGGAAAACGTATTCTTTCACAGTCTTCAAAATTATCCTAATTTTCTTGAGCAACTCCAGTTCCTCCAGGCTCCAGAGCAGGTAGTTCGTTACTTTGACGGGTTGTGGGGATTTTTTTTTATTTTTTTTTTATTTTTTTTTTTGTTCTTGTCAAAAAAATCCTCCTGTGCCCCAGTTTATCTGCATGTTAAAAATCTGTTTGCACTTGCTGAGTCCATCTGCACTGAGGCTGAGCCGTCTCCTGGCAGCTCCACACCACCAGAGTGTGGCAGTTCCACACCCAGACGGAGCAGATCCGGGTCCCTCCGAGGGGGTGAGGAAGGGGCACCACCCCCTCTGCTCTCAGGTCACCCCTTGCTGCTTCAGGGACAGCTCAAAACCCACTGAACTGAGCGTGATTTTCCCCTGCCCTGAATATTTGGGCGAATTACGTGTTTTCCGTGGCGATGGGGGCTGTACAAAAAGCTGTTTGCTGTCACAAAGCACGTGGTGGGCTCAGGCACAGGAGGTGGCAGAACAAGTCTGGAGGTCCCAGTTGTGCTGATGAAGTGAAGGGAGGTCCTGTGGTCCTGCAGGCTGAACGTTTTTCAGCCTTGACTTGTTGGTTGGTTGGGAAATTGGACGTGATAGAGAGTAAAAGAATACAAAGGGTGTGAAGTTAAGGACTGAAAAGCAGGAAAATGCTAATGCAGTCATACATAGATACATTTATATGACTTTTGTTATTTGCTGTGCACTAAAATGTGTTCTGGGGTTGTTCAGCCCGGACAAAAGGAGGCTCAGGGGGGACCTGATTGCTCTCTACAAATATCTGACAGGAGGGGGGAGCCAGGGGAAGGTCAGGCTCTGCTCCCAGGGAACAAGGAACAGGATGAGAGGAAACGGCCTCAAGTTGTACCAGAGGAGGTTCAGTTTGGATATTAGGAAAAATTTCTTCATGGAAAGGGTTGTAAAGCCTTGGAAGAGGCTGCCCGGGGCAGTGGTGGAGTCCCCATCCCTGGAAGTGTTCAAAAAGCTTGTGGATGTGGCACTTGAGGACATGGTGTAGTGGTGAACATGGAGATGGTTGGTGGTTGGATTGGTGATCCTAAAGGTCTTTTCCAACCTTAATGACTCCAGCTGTGGCTGCCCCATTCCCAGAAGTGTCCAAGGCCAGGTTGGATGGGGCTTGGAGCAACCTGGTCCAGTGGAAGGTGTCCCTCCCCATGGCAGGGGGGTAGAATGGGATGGGCTTTAAGGTCCCTTCCAACCCAAACCATCCTGTGATCCCATGATTTACGGTGTGTTCACCAACTGCAGACAGCAACAAAACAAAAATCCTGCTTTATTTCCATGCACAGTCATTCCCAGGCTCTTACAAGCCTGGGTTTCTCTGGGAAAAAAAAAACAAAAGAAAAGCTGTCTGTGAGCAAGTAATTAACAACCCCATCATGGTAAAGACAGGCAAGGGCCAAATTAAAGTTGCAGAGGGACCTTTAGTTCCAGCATTTCCCAGCTATTGAGCACTGCAGTGTGTGGTATTAGGAGCCTTTTAGCCCAGTTTTGGAGATAAGGAGGTACCAACGTGAACTGAGACGCTGCATCCAAAGGCACCAGGGCAGGGAAAGCACAGGAAAAGAGGGAAACTGTGGGAGGTGTTGATGTACCACGGTGGGAAGCTGGTTCTGCTCCACATTAATTGGGAGGTGGGTCCAAAGTGGAGCAGCACAGCCAGCGTGTGGACCAAGCTCAGGCTGGTTTAAGGGTGGCTTGCCAGCATCCTTAAAAACCGGTGTTTTCGGATTTTTCCACTATTTTTTAACTTCTTATTTTTAGTTCTCTCTTTACCACCGAATTCTCGATGTTATCTTTAAAAAAACCCCCAACCCTATCAACATTAATGGAATATCAATACCAAAAAAAAAGTAAAAAGTGAATTCATTTCCTGTTCAGCTTCAGAGCAAAATCCTGAAGTTTCTGTGCCTGGGGTGGCCTAGTTATGAAAATATTTTGGAATTTTTGGGGAACAGTTTTTGTTCCTCTGGAATGAAAAATACATTTCACTGGAAATAACTTTTTTTTCTTTCTGTGAGGAGGAATGAGTTTAGTTAAGAAAGTTTTAAACCAAGTTGAATATTTTGTTGAAGATTGTCAGAAAATTCCTCTAAAAAAACCCACCGAAGTTCTCTCTCAGGGGAATACTCTCATATATAACTAATATTGAAAAGACACTTCTTATCCTTGCAGGTGACCCTCTATCACCATCATTGCCTCGTTGAGTAGCAGAACTCAGGGATTTGCTGCTATTTTGTGTGGCCACAAAACCACCCAAAACTCACTGTGAGATGTAACTATAAGTCTAAATTACAGCAAAATTATACCCAAAAATTCAGTTCTGGATTTGAAAATATATGGGGCCACTAATATTTTCTGTAAATATTTTAATGTGTCTGGACTACATTTGTTCAGCTGCTCATTTTAGTTTTTTTGGGTTTTGTTTTTTTTTTTTTTTTTGCTGGGCACTTGATTAAAACTTCGGAAATAAATGCAATTTTTATTTTTATTTCATCTCTGAAATATGATTATAAATGACCTTTGATAAAAAGTTAACAGAGAATATGTCAGGAAGCAGCTCAGAAGGGAAAGATTAAAAGCAGGCAGTCTGGAGAGGTGTTTAATTTCAATTTTCTTTGTGGTCTAAGAAATCTGGAGATTTTAAAGCCATCGTGCCATAGTTACTTTTATCAGTGGGGCTCTTTTGTTTTGTTCTGCCACCTAATTCTTTTGATGACAATGAGTCGCCAGTTTTCCAATGACTGATTTCGATTTGCATGTTATTGTCAGCCTTTTCTATTTTATCATATCTCCACTTTGGTTTTTATGCAGATCCTCACATCAGAAGGCAAGGGCAGCCCGAGCTAAACAGCTGGCTGGATTTGCATGAAAATGGGCTGCCCTTTTTCATTTGTTTGTTCTTGGGAAATTACAGTAGGTGAGTATCTGCCTCAAATTTCCCAAACAAATAAAGATAAAACTTCACAGATATTAAACTGTGGAGCATTAAACTGTATCATTTTACATATAAAAAGAAAAGGATTAAATAGAATTAGGCTGTTGAGCTGACTGAGGAGAAACAATGTGAGTGACAGCCTGAAAACTAAAGATACAAAAGAACTGGGGTGTCTTCAAGAGATTTTTCTCTCCAAATATTTTCCTTTCCCATGTTTAAAGGATAAACACCAATAGAAATATTTCCCTTA
Source organism: Pseudopipra pipra (assembly GCF_036250125.1). Lineage (NCBI taxonomy): Eukaryota > Metazoa > Chordata > Aves > Passeriformes > Pipridae > Pseudopipra > Pseudopipra pipra. The sequence continues at coordinate 16,839,244 of NC_087561.1, forward strand.
TGAATTCAAGATATTTTTGCTGGGGAAGAGAAAACCATAATCTGTCCTAAACCATTATATATTTGATAGCATTCATGGATTTTTATGTATATATTTTCTCTGCAGAGCACTTGCAGAAGCCCCTTAGCAGTGGATGTTCTTCACAACCTGGTCTGTAAACCAGCCAAGGTCTAAATGTGAGCAGGGACAGGTGATATTTAGGAGCCCACATTGTTCCCAAGAGGCCAAAGGTGTAGGGTGAGCTAAGATCCTTTATTAGAGTGGCCGACAGAGCTGGAAAAATTGAACCAGCTTTGGAGCACAGAGAACTTGAGAGCTGACAGGTCCAAGCTTTATAGATTCCAACAGGAAGGTATCAGAAGAACACCTGGCACGACTCGGAGTTGTCAACAGCCCCATAAATTATTTAGGGTGTGAGCCCCTGGGTGCTGGGAGCATGTCTAGGTCCTTTCACCGGGCTGCTCCAGCTTGGAGAAGTCAGAACCACTCCCTGCAAACCTCAGACCATCACAGAAAGAAGAGTGTGACTGTAACTCACTTTAAATAAGGGTTTGGAAAGAGAGGGCATCCAGCTGTAATACGGGATTTAATTATTTTATGGGTAAGACTCTCCCGTGTTCATCTGAGGTAGGAGCTTGGATTCAAAGTGATGCTCTGCACTTCCTAGAGTTAAACATCTGGGGCAAGGAGCTGCCAGCTCTGATTCTCCCAGAAAAGTACTGCATGAGATAATAAAAGTTGATCCTTTCCTCTGCTAAAGTGGGAACTGGGCATGTAGAGTCAAAGCCGTGCAGTGCTGGGAGAGGATTGTTTAGGGAGTAGCACGGACCAGGTAGCAGCCAGGAGCCCAGGCAAAAAATTGCAGGGTAAAATATATTCTCACCTCCATTTATTGATTTATTTATTTTATTATTCTGATTCCTTCCATAATCTTTCTTAAGTACACACAGGAAAGTCTGGAGAACACTTTAAATCCATTTTCTTCTAAATGCAGAAAATCACACTGAACTTTCATTATGATTATGCATTAAACTTACTAGTGGAAAGTATTCCAAATAATTCCTAAATCTTGGTGACATGTCCAGGCTTTGCTTTGGTGGTGGTGGTGTGGAGCCTCACCAGCAGCAGCAGGAGACAACCAGTCCCAGGTGAGTGCAGAAGGTCCTAATCCACCTCCTGGGAAGCTGAAATGATTGTTTTGGGAATGCTGGGAACCTGGAATTTGGGACAACTGAGGGCATGGCCAGTTTTGGGAAGCTGTGTGTGATGGGCATTGTGCCTGGAACACTGGGCATGGCTTACATGTCCTTCTGTTGTTTTCAGCTATTTAAAAAACTAACAAATATAAATTTTTTTTTAGGAATTCCACATAGAGAATTGCTCCTGCTTTGCTCATCTCCCAGCAGAGATATAAGGTTGGGTTTCCCATGGGCTCAGCAGGAATATCTCTAATCTACAATTCAAGGCTCTGTCTGAAGGTAAGAAAATAGTGTGGGTTTGTTCTGAGGATCAGAGTCCAGCAGTGGAGAAAGGATGTTCTTGGATAAAATGGATAATTTTGCTGGAGTGTGTCAAGGGAAGGGAACAGAGCTGGGAAGGGGCTGGAGCACCAGGAGAGGCTGAGGGAGCTGGGGGGACTCAGCCTGGAGAAAAGGAGGCTCAGGGGGGACCTTCTGGCTCTGCAACCCCCTGACAGGAGGGGGGAGCTGGGGGGGTCGAGTTCTGCTCCCAGGGAACAAGGGACAGGAGGAGAGGGAACGGCCTCAAGCTGTGCCAGGGGAGGGTCAGGTTGGGCATCAGGAGGAATTTCTTCCTGGAAAGGGTTGTCCAACCCTGGTAAAGACTGCCCAGGGCAGTGGTGTGCTCAGGGTCGTAGTTTAGTGGTGTATCTGCAGTTTTGGGTTCATGGTTGCATTCAATGATCCAAGAGGGCTTTTCCAACCTTTATGATTCTGTGGATTAACACTCGACATGTTTTTTGAGCAAAGAATATCAGGGGCAAGTGTTTGCTGTCATTGCACTTCCCAAGAGCTCTAAGGAGTGTCACACACCATGTGCATCTACGGTTCCATGTCTAGAGCTCCTCAAAATTCCTGCAAAACTCCTTCAGAAAGCACCATTACAAATCCCTGCCTGTCACAGTCACTGCACCTGCAGAAATCTGCTGTACAAAACCCAGAGGCTCTGCAGAAACTTCTTCCCCTTCAGTATTTCCAGAGTTGTCATGGTAGTACAAATAATTTCTGGCTTATTATTTATCTCCCATGCATTTGATTTTGTTGTGTTTTATTTCTGGACTTTTCCCCTAAATTACTTTTATGTTACAATACCTAAAAATAATGCAGGAAACAAGACATTTTGGCTTTGGGAGCTGACCTGGAAATGGATTGGTGGAGGAAGTGGAGTGTTTGTCTTGCTTTTCTTTTAATGAAAAGGAACAAACTGTCTCAGATTTGGCGGAGTTGAGCACTTGGATTTTTTTTTTTGTTGTTGGGTTTTAATCTGGGCTCATATGAGATTTCCTTAGGTGCTTGGATCTGATTGAATGAACTCTTCCTGCTATTGCTGTTTTAATCAAACTGGGCTGGCCTGGCCACACGAAAATCAGCAGCACTGGGAGAAAGAGCCAGTGCTTCGAGGGCCAGCTCTTGTTATCAAGCTGTGATTTTTCTTTGGACCTCTTGAGTTTGGCAAACCCTTGGTGGATTTCTGTTCTGGCTCCAGTGTGATAAAAAGAAATTAGAGAAATGGGGGGTGGGGTGTTAAGAGTTAAATCTTCATGTGATATCAAACAGCTGCTTGAACTACATGAATTTACCCCTGGGGGAGGGTCAAGTGCAATATGTTGGTCTACATTTTGCAGAAAATACTCTGATCCTGTTTGAAAAACACATTTTTACATTGGATTTGCAATGTAACTTCTTGCATAAATCCATGGCTATAATAACAGTGGGGTATCACTGCCATACTTATGAAAATCTGGTGTAATTTGGGAGATCAGCACTTTTTTCAGTGAAAAACAAGCTAAACCTCCTTGTCCTGCCACCAAAACACCTGTGGCAAAGCCTGTGCACCCCCAGCAGTGGCTGCTTTTGTTGCAGGAGGCAGGTGGAGCTCAGCTCAAGTCCCTGTTCCTGTAGGACAACCTCAATTCAAAGATATTTTGTCCTTTTTCTGATGTTTTATTGGTGCAACTAACTGTGTCCCATGGCTCTGTTGACCTAAGGGTAGTGTCAGGACTTCTCTGAGCTCAGAGAAGTCAGACACCTTCAGATTATCCATCTTTTCCCCAAAAATCCTGTGGTTGTTTGGGCTGCTGGTGCAGGTGAACAGTGTGGGTGGGAGGTTGCACTGCAGGTAAAAAAGGGAATATCTGAAATGCAGATGAATTTGGATTATTCTGGGGGGGGAAAAAGGCTATATTGGAGTTTGTTATGGTCTGATCACTTCCAATTTCCACCTGAATTATGGGCACACAAACAGAGCCTGCACAAGCTAGTTTTTCTCAGTTTTCCCCAAAATAATAGGAAAACAAGGATCTCCATAACCCTGGGCCTCTAAGCAGCTGGATTATTTTGTTTGTGAAAGAGTGTTTTGTTTTCCAAGCCTTTCACAATCCTGAAAGGACACTGGAAATGTTTCTTAAATTTCAAACAGGAAAAAACAAATGTGGCTCTTTCATGTCAATATTTTGTGTCTCCGTGGGTTTTGTGTTAAACTCCTGTACAGAGTGACTGTGTGTTATTGATAACGTGGGACTGGACTTGGTGGATTTTAATGTCTTTTTTCATGTTTATATGGAACATTTTTGAAGCAGCAATTAAAATAATTAAGGAGGGTGAAGAAATCTTTAGCATGCAACAAAGATTTCTGCAAAATGTTAATTTCTGTCAAATAAGTGAATATATGCACAGATGCCTCCTGACAGAGGCTGTGATTTCTGAGTGCTTTGCATGCCAAATAACTTGTTTACCCCCTCAATGTTTGCCAAGTTTACTGTCAATTTACAAATAATTTCCATTTTGCTGTTTATTCTGCTGCCTTTTGATGGATATGTCTTCCAGACTTTTATCTTGCATGTAGACAAACTAATTAATATTTTCCCTTCAGGCAAATATTTTTTTCTTAGATCTAAATGTGGGTTAGATTCTTCTTCGTTTCCATATGCTTTGTTCTGTCAATCATTTCTCTTCTATGTTACTAAAAATGTACCTTTGTGGATGTCATTTCTCATGTTTTACAGATTTATTTCACCTACATCTATATGGGAGTGTGTGTATGTGGAGAGACATATTTGTTATATATGTGTTCATGTATGTTTAAGGAGAAAGAGTGAAAATACCAACTCTGTGGTATGATTTGGGTTATAAGGCTGAATGAAAATGCATTTTTGTCTCGCCTGTTGCTGCCATTTCCCAGGCTTGACCCCACAGTTTGTGGTTCCTGCTGCCCATTTGGCTCCTGCAACACTGAGTGAGTCTCTTCTGCAGTGTCAGCCCTGATTCCTGCACATCTTTTTGACCTAGTCCAGCCCTTTTAGCCACAGATGAAATATTTGGGATATCCCATTTCCATCCTTCTATTGCCAGCACAGCCCACAGCGGGCTGACCCTTCTGAGAGGAGCAGGATGATGCACAAGTGGTTCTTTGGCCTTTGTGATCCTGCAGGAGGGATCACAGAATCGATCACTGCATGGCTTGGGTTGGAAGGGACCTTTAAAGGGATCTTTGAAAGTCATCTGGTCCAACTCTTTGCCATGAGCAGGGACATCTTCAAACAGATCAAGTTGCTTCAAGTCCCGTCCAACCCGACCTTGAATGTTTCCAAGGATGGGCATCCACCACTGTGCCAGTGTTTTACCATCTTCACCCAGACTGGTCTGGCCAAGCTTTGCCAACCTTATTCCCCAAAACTCCTCCTAATGCATCAGCCCCAGACACCCCTCCCACAACGCCCTTCGTCCACATCTACCTGCGTTTAAAGATCTCCCACAACCCAATATTGTCACATCCGAGGAACACGATTTCCACGTGGCCTCCGCAGGTTCCACAAGGCTTTTAGGGGGCTACTGGAAGACACAGCATGGGATTAGAAAAACTGTTATGGGAAGGCTGCCTGTTAGCCACGTTCTGCTGAGAAAAACCCAGGTGGTCACCGGGAGCGCAGATACCGCGAACAGATTCTCGCGACTTAACCAGTCACAAAAATATCTCTGCAAAAAAAAAACCACTCCCAAGGCCTGTGTTTACAGAATGCCTGGTATTTCCTATATCTGGAAGTATTCTCGTGGTAGCTCCATATGTCGCAGCTAGTCTGACAAGCTCTCTTTTTGAACTGTTTGCAGGTTGCAGTCTGTCTGGAGGGCTGGGTGCTGATGCCTTCAGGTTTTTAGGCCCCGCATTATGGGCATGATTATCTTGTTCACTTTGCAGGCATCGAAAAACGGGAGCTGGGATTCAGCGGGATTTGAAGAAACTTCCTAATTATGCCAAGTGCAGAGCTGCCTGAGTGAAATCTCAGCCAGAAGCCCAGGTTTTTTATTACCGGCTCTGTTTTAAGTGTATCTCTGTAATTTTCTGTGTTTCTGCTTTTGTTTATATCATCGTAGTCAGCAGGACTGGGAGATTAAAAACCGAAATATATTATCTTTGCACATCCTCAAAACCTGTCGAGAAAGGAGGAGAAATTAAACAAGGACAAAAACTCGCAGTGAAGTGAAGCTGTTTCCTTTGAGCTGCCTTATTAACCAGTCAAGTACTTGACTGCCACTGTCAGCGAGATTTCTTTAGAGAAAGAGTGGCATTTTGAAAAATACAAATCCACCGCCTGCACAAGTTAATGAGGCCCTTCAGCAATGTTCATTGATAGTGTAAATTCATCATAATACAGTGCTGCAAACCATAAATGGGATCTGCATACAGGAAATCAGCCACTATTAGAAATTTGCCAGACATGGAAAGAAAAAGAAGCCATTGATAAGCAGAAAACTCAGCTCTGTGCTGAGGGTGTGCAGCACGTCAGCAGTGCCAGAGTGCCACGAGGAGAACTTAGTAAGGTGAATTGAGGTGGCTCATCAAGTATATTTTGCTCCTCTTTGTTCGTGTTTTATGGGCTCTCAGCTGCCTCCCTCACGTTCACCAGTGTGGGGTGAGATGAAGTCTGCTGTGTAAGGACTATCGGTGACATAAAGGCACAAATGTCTCCAAACGGGGCCCTTTTCTGGGCACCACAGATGTGCTTCTGCTTTTAATTGATTTTCACTTGCATTTGCAAGGAATAGCTTTGCAGACACCAAATTATCCGAAGGGCTGTCCAGGACACCAGGAGTGGGCAGTAACAAAAATTGGCAACACCCCAGAAATAATAAACCAAGGTGACTTCCTGATCTTTGAAATAATTATCGAGCGGTGCTATTTTGCTTTCCATATCAATCAAGAAATCTCTCTACATGCAATACATTCATTATTCCTACCCTTGTTGGGTGGTGTCAGTTTAAAAATCTCTGGGACCATTAGGTCAATATTTTAGTGTGATTTGTCTGTTGGCTGGTTTCCACCATCCTGCTCAGGAAGTGAATAGAAAATGAATACCTCGCATCACGGTCATAAAACAGGAGGCTTCTTGAGGAGAAGAGGTGACCAAACTTCTTAAAAGCTTGAAGTCTGTCTCCCCTGATGCGCAGGATACCACCAAATTATGTGAATGAACTCTAAGAAATAAAGCAGACTGGCATGAAAAGGCTTGGAAACGTCTGTATCTGTCTCCTGTGATCTTGATTCCAAATATATGGAGATCTGAGATTAGACTACATGGGTTAGTCACTGAGAAGTGTCTGGAAAAAAGGGAATTGCTACCCTCAGCTCCCCACTGTCCTGCTTCTCCCCACTTTTTAGTGGATCTGCTTGTTGGCGACCAACTGAGCACAATCAACAGAGGAGATGGAGAGGATGCAAATTCTTCTTTCCCTCTTCCCACAGTGTCTTTGGTTCCACATGTGAACACAAGGCCAAGGCCATGAACTCTGGTCTTCTCTCCCAGGGGATTTGCTTCCAGGTATCCGTTGGTTCTTCCCACAGGGTGTGGTTCAGAACTCTTTCCACGGACACCACAAGTGCCCTTCCCTCGGTGTGCCCTGGGTGTGTCACCAGCTGCACCAGGCACTGGGCAGAGGAGCAGCAGCCTCAGCAAACATGTCATTCTTTTGTAAACAGGAATAATTATGTTGACTGGAAGGTAACTGAGCAGAAACTGCTTTCTCTTCCCTCTGCCTTTCAAACCCCTTTGGTGGCTCCTTTGTGCTGCTCCTGTTCCCTCTCCTGGAGGCCAATCCCTGTGAGCACTCTTTGTGAGCCCCTCCAGTGTCTTTTTTTTGTGCCTCTTATATCTTTCCCATGTTGCAAAAGTATTTCAAAGCTCCTTGGTCTTCTCTGGCCTCCTGTATTCCTCCTCCCCTCTTCTCTGCTCCAGCTATTCCTCTTTTCTTTCCCCATCACCCCATCAGACTTTGGGCTGGCTTTGGTTGCCCCACTCTTCTGAAACCAGTTTTTCCTGTCAACTCCTGCCAAAGTCCATAGGATGATCTCCAAAGGGATCTCAGAGCTTGGCTTCTGAAGGGGTGGTTTTCAAACAGCTCTGGAGTGGAGGCTGTTTCATGCACTGTGGGCTGGAAGAGATGAAACAGAGTGAGATGCTTTTGTTCCTTTTGCCCGCTACTCAAATCCCCAGCTGATAATTAGGAACAATGGATGAAAATGTGTTTGGGATATATCATAAGAAGAGATCTTATGGAAACATTAGGCAGCCTATTATTGTAAGGCTCTTGTAAATACTGTTTTGTAAGAAGAACCTATCTAAGATGATGTAAAACTTAATATTCCTATTAACAAGATGTACTATACTATTTCCAATTCATATCAGTGAAAATGCATTTTAAATTACAAAGTACTCGTATTTTATCTGAGCCAATGTTCTGATTCTTATGTCTCCTCTTTAATCCTATTCTCATTCAAAGTTTCACAATCCACATCTTTTTCCTATTTTCTATAATACTTTCTCTGTTTTCAAAATGTAATCAAAGCTTGTTAGCTTCTACCCAGCCATGTTTGGGTGAATGGGAATATTAATAATACCAGCTATTGATGTCTTTATGTTAAAATTTGATTTATTGAGCAAGTGGCACATAATCTGTGGGGAAAATACCTAGAGATAACACCTTGAGATGATTAATTGTGTTTACAGTGCATTTCTGTAATAATTGTTTACAAGGAAATTTATGCATGAGTTGTTGCCCCAGTTCAAAAGAATAACTCATCAGATTGTCAAGCTCTCTGCTCTTGAGTATTCCAGCTAATTGCTATCTTTGCTAGTTGAGCATCATAAATCCTTCTTCCACAGAGCTGAGAGCAGGATTTTTGGATCCTGCTTTTTCATGCAACCTTTTCATCCCTGGGAACATCAGTTTTCTCCTGCAGGAAAAGCAAAACAATATGCAAGGGGCTGATATCTCCAGAAGATTGTGACAAGTTGCCCAGTGGCATTGGGTACAACTTCTGAAATGAGCTTATACAATCGTGTGTTAAAATCTGTGTTGGGCAAATTTGCCAGCAATGTTGCTGATAATGAATAACATGAGGATGAGACTTAGTCTTCTAAATCTGAACCCATTAAATTCCCAGTTCTGCTGCTCCCTGCTCCTGTATTTTGCTCTCCTTCAAGTGCTGCAGGGTAGGGATGGCAGGATGGGTTGGAGAATGGCTCCTTTGCAGCCATCTGGGCTTATTACTGATATAATAACAACTGCACAATTCTGCTTTTTGGAATTAAATCCAGCCTTATAAATTCACAGAGATAAACCTCCTTTGCTTTTGCACAGCTTCATGTGTTTCCAGTTGGGGTTTTTTTGTTCCATTTCCAATTTTTGGGCTTAATTATTTCATAACTAACTCTCCTGTAGTTACAGGAGTGTTATCCCAGCAGTGTGTTGCCAGGAAGTAGTTGATAATGTTTAATAATTCCTGATTACATTCCTGTTCCAGTCCATGATCATGATTATACAAATGTTTCTGGTGCTATTTTTCAGTACAAATCCTCCTTTTCAGTTTTTTCCCCCCTCCTTGTTGACAGTGTGTTGGTCAGAATACAAGAGACACCGACCTATTTGCTGGTTTAATTAAAGATGTCAGTGAAATCCTTAAGGTTTGCCTGGGAAGGAGCAGATTTACTTGCTGCTTTTATGCACACTGTGGGATTTAAACATTTTGAGAATTGCTTTGGTGATTTTTCCCAGGAGATAAAGGAATGGATTAAGTGAAGTAGTTTCTGACTATAATTGGTCTGGTTTAAACACTTAAAAATAACTTTAAGAAATAAGAAAACACAAAACAGGTTTTCAAGTAGGGATTTAACCTTTTTTTTTTTTTTTTTTTTCCCTCTGTGTTTATTTGAGCTTTGGTGCCTCATTGTGAACTATCAAAGTGGGCTGTACCTGAGGTGGGATATCTGTCCTTTCGCTGCTCGGAACAGCAGCCCAGGCAGAGGACAGATGTCTGAGGGAGAAGAAACAAAAGGACTAAATCTGAAGGAACAGCGGGGGAAGAGAAAAAGAGAAACGAGGGGGGAAAAAAACCCAGAGGCTTTCAGGCTTTGGATCAGCTCTTTGCTCTGTTCAAACAGAGTGGGCTGGGAGCGCTTTCAACCCAGGTTTTGCCGGCAAAGCGGCTCCATCAAAGCCAGATCCCAGCACCTGTTGCTCAGGTGTTCCTGGCACTGCTGCTGCTCCTCCCTGCCCGTGGATTCCATCAGGGATTCACACGGGGCAGCGGGGAAAAGCTGTTCTGTCTGGTTTTCCAGTCAGACACATGGGCTCTGCTCTGTGCCTCCCTTTGTCTCAGGTAGGTGAGCGGCCAACGCCGAGGGATTGCTGCCAAATGATTCATGTTGTGGTCGTTTAGAGAGACAGAGGGAGCGTTGGCATAAATCAAAATATTCACATGACTAAACCAAGCCTAACACTGTCACCCCCCAATACCATCAGCTCTCACGGTACCAGCTGCACCGGGTGAAGGCAATAAAACGCGCTGCTGAGCAGTCAGAAAATATCAATTTAACAGCTAAACTTAAGCTTGTGGTCCAAATAAATGAGGATTGCTATTGTGCATGTAGTCATATAGTTCCTATCAAAAGTTAGCAATATGAGAATTCTTAGGAGGAGAGTTAAAAAAAAGCCCCCAAGACTTTACAAGCAGGTTTTGATCAAAGTAGACGAAATAACACAACACATGAAGCAGATTCTGGCGGAAATATTAGACTAATCTTACAAAATATTCCAACCATGCCTATCAAGGAACATTAATAACAGTGTTATTGACAGAGTATTCATTTAAAGTCATTCTGTTGGATACAATTAACATTTAGATGAGAGACAGTTATAGGTACTCGGCTGATATATAGGAAGGAAACAATGACTCATCCCTCCGACAGCATCGGCACCAAAGCTCACAGCAGGGAAACTGCATTTCTTCCAGCTGCAAAAAAAAAGAAATTCCATGGGCTTCAGGGAAGAAATCAGCTTGTTCCTCTGGGAAGGATTGCTGTGTTCTATTTCCTTAGTCAAAGAGGAGGTTTCTGGGTGTTTTGGAGATGAATGTGTCCGTGGCAAGGGTAGGTGGTGCAGCAGAAAGGGCTGGGATGGACAAGCTCTGGGCTCAGGAGGAGTCTGCTGTGCTTTTTTTTTTTTTGTGCTTTTCTACCAGGCTTTTCTTCTCCAAGTTGTTTATGCAATTAGATTAATTATAACACCACCCACATGAGTATCAGCAAATGCTGAATTTCTGTGTGACCAAGGTGAGGGCAGTGCTGGTGTCCCCATCTCCTGCTCCTGTGTCTGTGCTTCAAGGCATAAACCAGAAGTCCTTTCTTAACAACATCAAACCAGACTACTTAGACCTGGGTGGATGGTGAAAAGGATGCTGGAAGGATACACTGAGACAAGGATTTGAGCTTCACAATGCCTCCAACCAAACAACAAATAAACCCTGGGGCTTGAAATGGTCTCGCTTATAGTTCTACAAATTTAGTCTAGGCTTGGTGTTTGACAGAGAGAAGTTTGGCCTGAAAGCCCTTCATCCTGGATGGATTCAGACCCCTTATTTTTAGAGGGCTGAGGTGTTGTCTGAATGCAACAGAACAAAAGCATCCATGGCAGTGTCTTGTCTAAGCCCCTTTGATATGCCCACGGTGAGCTGGCTCAGGAGCCTTTGCAGTAGAGAGTTGTTACATTTTTCTCTGCATCTGGACCTGCCTGGAGGTCTCTCCACCCTACTGGATCTTGTGCAGCTTTAGAAGATGCTTGGTCAGACAGAAACTTGCAAAAAAACACAGGCACAATCAACTGAAAACCTGGAACTGTGACAGAAATTTCCAAGGTAAACACTCTCTGCACCAGCAGTCGCTGTGTTAGTAACTAAGACTATCGTAATTTCATTTAGAGAAAGAGGTTTGATAGTAATTAATTGGGAAAAAATGCCTTACATTCCAAACAAAAATTTTAGATGACATGTTGCCACAATAAGAAGTCTTAAAATGGAGTTCTCTCCAACCCTGCTGCCTCAAATCTGATCTGTAATAGCCTGGTAGTAGTTTATTTCTATTAATTCTGTACTGTATATTTTGCATTTTGTAGGAATGCCTCGAGCATGCATATTAAGCAGTTAAGAAAATTGATCTGCTTGAGCAGTGATAACATTTGTAGAATGAAATCCTCACAATTAGAAAGATGTTTGAAGAAACCATGTTAAAAGGTGCTGAAATGTTCTTGAAGAAATGCCACGTGTTGCTGGGGGCAGTAATGAAACATTTCCATATAAAGTACTACATAAACACATAGAAAATGTAGACATATGTTAGCAGATTATGGAGTGTGAGAGTGATAGTGATGATTATTTGCAAGTGTTAATGTTACCAATGCTTAAGGTTATCTCCTGGTCTTGGACCCTGTGTGTAAATAATTATATCTGAAAATATGTGTCTTCAAAGCTATCAAAAGTAATATACATTGAGCACTTCTGAAATCCTGTAGGATTATTGATCTGCAGTATAGAACAGTAAATTTCACTGGATTTATGCTCAGATATCAGGGAACATATGGCTTAAGACGTGCAAGTTTGAAATCAAGTTATTCGTATTACGTTCACTTCCACATGGTGAAGGATCTGCAACTCAGAGGGTGATCAATATGCAAAAGGTGAAGTCAAATATACATTATCTAAAGGGAGGCATTTTCTATGCACAGCACACAGCAAAGCAGAGAAATTTGATCTCTGCATCCATCTATCAAGTGTTTCCTCTGAATATGTCCATCTACTATGTAAATAGATCTGTTCTAAAGATCTGTTTGTGTAAGTGAAGATAATACATATTTTCATAGCCTACTGCACCCAAATAATATAAAAAAAAAAAAAAAAGAACACACAGCAATTTGAGAATCAGCTGTAATGACTTCAGCTTTGGGAACATGGTCTTAGTGGGCTTTTGATTGTGGGTTTGTTCCAAACGTACCCCAAATCCTTTAAAACCTCATTTTTCCATCAGTGACTTTTACAGTTATCCTTACATTAAAAAAATAAATAAATTACATTGCTGCTGCTCCAAGATCTAAAAGCAAAAAATCAAATAAGTTGGTTGAATATTCCTGTGGAGATTCCTGGTGTTGTTTTCCTAATGAGCATTTTCTCACATCCTTTTTTTGGTTTTGTTTTTGTTTTTTTCAAAATGTTTGCTTGAATTAGAAAACAATCTCTGTACTCCAAAGTGGCAAATCACCTGAGACTCCTTTCTGAATAGTGCTGAGAAATCCCTCTTTGCATATCTTTAAAGATGTTGCTCCAAGAAAAACAGGAATTTGTAGCTCTAAAACCTTCATCAGCCTTGTAACTTTGAAATAAATAGTTCTTGAAAGAATTCAGTGCTTGCCAGGCCTTCTAGTTGTGTGCACTGAAGCTGTGGAAATTCAAGCAGATCAGAGTTGATGATCTTAATCTATGTAATAGATTAATCTATGTAATAGAGGGTGTTTGTCTACATCCCAGAATTATGTCACCATTTTCCATGCTGGAAAGACCAGAAATAGAAAAATCAGATAAATTAATAATACAATTTATTGTAGAAAACTTTCTATCGTGTCTAGGTGGTTTTATCTATATCTCTATGTATACATTTTATGTATTTATATGTATTTACATTTATACTTATATTTCCTAAAGTCTACCATTGCAAATATTGGTCAAAAAGAGCCTCTACTAATTTCCTTTGATTCTGTGTCAGGTCTGTTCTCACACAAACAAGGAAGAAAATGTAGGCTAATACAGGGTAGATTAATTATAAATTATAAAAGGCACGCTGGTATTACTTTGCATTTCCTTATCAATTCCATGAGTCTCACTGATTTTATACTACTAATATCCCATTGATGACAGCACATCAGCAACAGGTTAAATTGTTAAAATTTAAATAAATTACATTAAAATTTGGCTCAGTTTCATGACTAGAAGCTCTTTTGCCAAGTCCTGCACATAGTGCATCAGCAAAGGTTGAAAGGGGATGCATTAAAATTTGGAAGCAAGTAATCAGACAAGTGTATTTTCCAGGTATACCTGTTTTCAGAAACCCATTTATCTCCTTTCCAGAAAGGAATTAACTTTCAGGATGAGTCTTTCCTTCTTCATTAGCTCTTTATTAGCATTGGGCTAATCAGGTCAGGTAGAATAAAAACTCATCAGAATCTCCAGCTAAAGATCAGAGGGAGCCATTTTTCCTTTTGAAAGTTACATTTCCTTTCTTTTCTGCCTTTTTTTTTTTTTTTTTAATCATTTCTGTTCCTCCTGTTGTGATACAGGAACAGATGTGAACGAATTCCCCAAAGAAAATTTGTTCTTACAGCATTCTGGTTCCATTTCTTTGTCCATACCCAGCCCCAAAGATAGTAAACAGTTATTATTTATAGAAAGAATTTACGATCTGTTTACTTCAGATCCTTCTTGTATTTAGGAAAAAATAGGAAGAAACCAAACTAAGTGATAAAACAGCAGCTAGAGTTGCCTTTTCAATTTGAGCATTCAGTAAATATTGCACTGCTAGTAAGAAAAGTCAAATTGAAAACTATTAAAATCCTTCTCATAAGAGCCTAATAGGGGAGATAATATTAGTAGTTACCATAAAAGCTGTTTGAAGGAAAATTTCTAGTAACAAATATAAACCACATAATATCAGCATGACTCTTTTCCGTGTCCATACAGGGCTCTGTAGTGGTTTAAAATACTGATTTGGGGCTTATGGGTTTGGATTCTTGTGGGTGAAAGGATCCTTGACTGGGTCCTTGAAGGTCGTAGCTCTAAATGCCACTTTGGGGCTGCTCTGTCAATACCCTGTCAGATGCCTAAAAAGTGGGATGCATTTTTGGTAGGGTTTGCTCCATTTTTGGCAGAAAATGACCAATCAGTAAATTGATGGAGCTTAGGTGCACTTAGGTCTAATCTTAGTCTCATACTGAAAAATGGTTTAGGCCTAATGGAAGTATCTATAGCAATGGATAATAATTAATAGTGAATATTTCTTTTATTCATGTTAATTGGGCATTCCATCAGTCACTCACTGAGGGTGTGTTGTGGGAAAAGAGGTGTCTCCTCCTGGGGTAAGGAAGGTGGTCTTAATCTCAAGGAAGGAATCTCAAAGCTTGGGAGGCATCAAGGGGAGAGTCCCTGGCCTTCAGCCCAGTTGCAGTTTAAGGAGAACTCAAATTGGACTCACCCAAAGATCTGTCACTGGGAAAAGCTCTCTCTGCCTTGAGGAGCAGCTTGGAGAGCTGTCCCAGCCCCAGGGTGATCCCCACCCTGCAGCCACACTGCTCAGGGAAGGCTCACTCAGGCTGGAACATTTATGGGATAAAGGGGTTGTCTTGTGTCAAATTCCATGTGATGGGAAGGGTGTGATGGGACTCCTTGTACCCACAAATGTCTTTGTTCCTGCATGAAGGGGAGTTGGAAAAGCCACCTGCTGCTCATGATTAATCCTGTGGTTGGTGTTCCACAGCTGTGTGAACTGGTGGTCCCTTGGTCACTGCTCCTTTGGGGGGTTTCTAGAGGAGGTTTGGTCCAGCTTTGGCCTCTCCCTCCTTTGAAGGCTGTACCAAAACACTGCTGGTTTGGGTAAGGGGTCAAACATGTCCACCACACACCCCAAAACCAGAGCCCGGTACTGAGGACACTGTAAGTGCTTTTTTTAGGGGAAAAAAAAAAAAGATTTTCACGAGTGCTTATTGACGTTTTAGAAGCTCCCTTTTGGTCCTTTCCAGGGTGCTTTGATGTGCAGCATTTTGGGTGTTTGGCCACCTCCTGGTGGGGTTTCCATGCTCAGCACTTTGTGGAGCAGGAGACCCGGGCCCCAGAGCTGCCTCCTCCAGTACATCACTTTAAACCATCTCCACCATCTGTTTCAACCTCTAATTACAAATGCAAAATAACACAATTCGCAATTGCATCATAAAAAAGTAAAATATAAGTGATTTAAATGCATGTGTGTGTTCCTTGTGCAAGGCAACATTCATCTGTTATGTTTTACTGTCTTTTAGAAACAACTCCGGGGTGAAATCCCTCTTTGTGGAAAGAAGAAAAATTATTTCATTGTAAGAAGACAGTTTTTTAAAGGTATTTTTCCCAGATTATATTGCACTGTCTCTGTTTCTCTCTTTGCTAATTCTCTTTCTTCTGCCAAAACAGCAGCACTGATGGGATGGATGGTTTGTCCAGAGCAGTTTGCTGTCCTCAAACACATGAACTGGGGACATCTTTGGCTGACTGTGCTCTCTCCTGGTTTCCCCAAGCATCAGCCACGTGCCACTGCTGCTTTCCCTTTCCTCTTACAGGTCTGTCTTTATTTCTGTCATTGTGTTTACAGAGGCTTTTTTTAACCTATAGATGGAAAACTGAATCAGTTCCAGCCAGTTCATGCCCTTCACAGGGCAAAGGCACTAGTTTTAAAAGCAACCTTTGGTTATTCTGTCATGGAGCTGCTCTCAGGTTTGCCATCCTGGGAGATGACATCACCTGGCTGTTTGATACGTACCCAGCTAAAACTCAGCTTTCTAAAAACTACATGAATTGTGAGGGGTTTTGTTTAAAGGAATTATAAAATTCCGTTATCACTAACATATGGGTGCTTAACTTCCCATTTCCATCAGAATTTCTTGTTTCAGTTCACCAGCCACATTTCTCGGTCTTGAATAAGCCTCTTGTGAATTCTCAATATTTTTTCCTGTAGTAGCCCAAACCAAAGCTCACATGCTGTCTAGACCTTCCACTTTTCTCCATCTGCACTTCTGCCTTGAGCAGAGATGACACCTCGATGTGGGAGAACAGCAAACTAAAAAACGAGCTTCCTGCAGAGAAATTCTTCCCAGTGAGCAGCGACTGGGGAGCTTTGGAGTGGCTTTCTGAGCTCGGGTCTGCTGGTGAGCAACGAGCACCTTAAATGCAGAATACTGTAAATTTGTGGATGCTTTGTGAGTTTGGAGAACCCTTTGTGAATTTGGAGCCTTTCTGGATAGCAAAATCCAAGCCCTGTGATGTGTCCCTGTGGGTTGTATAACATCCATACTTCCAACCTATGCACAGCCCCGTCCTGGGCTTTGTCCTCCCCTTTCCCTCCTCTCCTCATCAGCCTACTTAAAATAAGGGTCCAATATATCAAGGGATTGAACTTCATGGGTTTCCAATGAAAGCTGAAGAATTTGTTTTCACTCTAATGTGAAAGGAACAATTAGCAAGGGCTCACCCGCCTCCCCATCAATGGGAGACTTTTCAATGGCCTTGAAAGGCTTTGGATCAGGATCTAAAAGAGCAAAGACTTACTCCTAACAAGGATGCTTGAATAGGGATGGAAAACTGTTAATCAGACACTCCTGGCACACTGGATGGTAAAACAAAACCATCAGCACACTCAGAGCCTTCCCTTCAACCACTCCAGAGGCAAAGGGATGGTGGGACAACTGAGGAATCCTGGATAACTTGTGTTATGTTTCTCACTTTTAATGCAGGTTAGAGGGTTACAAATGCAACTTGTTTATTCAATCTCATGGAAAACACCTGGGGGAGTCCTTGTTTTGCCTGCAATCAGCTGTGGGAATGGGGAGAGGGGAGTGTTTGCTGCTGAGAGCAAGAGGAGAAGGGTGCTGGGCACAGCCAGGTGAGTGTGGAGCTATTGGGCTGTACTGGTCCTTACCTGGGGTTTGGGAGGACAGGGAGGCTGAGCTAAGGATCCCCCCATCATCCCTGTTCCTCATCTTGGCTGAGTGGGAATGGCATTGAAACATTTTTGGTGTTGGATTACAACCACAATTTGAATCATGTTGAGGCCAGGAGACAGCAAGAGGGGGAGCAGGAGTTACTTTTCAGGGAATATTTTAGTTTTCATGTTTCCAGTTTCCAGTGTTTGGCAACCTGGGCATTCAAAAACATTTTGGAATTGTCTATTTCTCTGGTTTTTTTTCCTTCCAGTCAGCTGCACTTTGATTTTCTTACCAGTTCAGTCCTCTTATGGCTCTGTGAATTTCTTAAAAAGCTTTGTAACTGAATGTTGGGTTTGTTTTTTTCTTTCTATATGTAATTTGCTTTTGAAGTTGTCAGGGAACAATTTTGTTCAGAAAATCAACAGACCCACTCATATTATGAATTAGTTTTATTTGAAGAAAATATAGTTCCAGATGCATGAAGATTAAGCTATTTGGCAACTAGAAATTTTGGGTCCATTCCCTCTGGAATGACAGGGTCCTGATGGAACAATTGCTAAAAGGAATTTATTTTAAAATAACCTGACCTGTGCTTAGAAGAACTTGGCCTCAGATAGCCCAGCAAGTTGCTTTTTCCCAGGCTTGCTCATTGTTTTATTTAAAAGCTTGTTCAGAACAGACCCATTAACTGGTCACATTCACTAATTGTGAGCTTGTCTTTTCTTTGGCTCAGAGAGGTTTTGGATCAAGGTCAAAAAGCAAAGGAATGTAGTAGGCAATTTGAAATTGCCAATTTTTCTCATTTTAATATCAATTTTGTGTTGTGCAGATGGAGCTGTGGCACCAGAGCCTAAACCCTGGAGGTGTCCGAACTCTACTTTGGGTGCAGGGATTCCTCTTGTGGGGTGAGGGAAAGACCTTGAAGTTTGTTCTTCATAATTTCACTCCTTTTCTGTTTGTCTGCCTTCCAGTTTGGTGATGCTGCTTTATTTTGTGCCATAGAAAATATCCTCAGTGTTTTCTTACTTTTCATCAATATAATACTGAGCAAGAGTTGGTTCTGGAGAGTCCCCTTCCAGCTGGGTATTTTTTTAGTCTTTTTTTTTTTTTCTTAGACTTAAAAAGAACTCTAAAAAATAGTTATTTTTCTAAAGGAGTAAGTCTGGAACCTGTGAGGAGCTTTATTGCCATTGCTCTTTCAGATTTGCTTGTGAGGAAATGCAACAAAATAATTGTCAACATCTTTCAATTACAAACATCAATCTTGACTCTCCAAAGTGTTCTGTATCTTAAATTAAGCTGGAATTTGGACTCTCCTTGGTTGTGTTTATCTCCACATATTTATAGTAGTGTGGTTGGGCCTTACAAGTGTCATTTTAATACACAATGAATGTTAAAAAGTGGTGCTTTACCAGGCAGGTTTCTATCCAAATACTCTGCACATCTTTTCCTTGGGTAAACCCCCATTATTTTAATTTTTGAGAAGTGTACTGAAAATAATTTATTGTTCAGAAATCCCTATAATTTTAGACCAGTCAGTACATGAAATATTTTCTAGCAGTACATTTTTTTTTCTCCTAAAAGCACCGTTTCTGTTAGTTGGAGAATTCTGCTGCCTACCAGAATGTGAAAATAGGTTTCATTCAATTAATGGTCTGGAAACAGGAAGACATTACATAGTAAATGAGGTTTACATATGATAATGTTGGATTTGTCATGTAAACGATTGCTTCCTTTCAGCTCCCTGAAAGGACTAAATTTTGCTTTTGTACAGATTGTACAATGCTAATAAAAAGAGAAGGCTCTGTGGAAAGTATAACAATAAACTATATCTATAATTCTAATGTGCAGGAAGAAAAAGACGGTGATATTTTAATACACAAGTGGATCAGAGTTGGGAGAAGTGTCAGAAACTAAAGGCTCAATCAGAGCTTTGTAAGAGACTCCGAAGGGAGGGCACTGAAGGAGGAACGGCTTTGAGCTGAAGGAGGGAGCATTTGGATTGGATATTGGGAAGAAATCCTTCCCTGGGAGGGTGGGGAGGCCCTGGCACAGGTTGCCCAGAGAAGCTGTGGCTGTCCCTGGATCCCTGGAAGTGTCCAAGGCCAGGTTGGACGGGGCTTGGAGCAACCTGGGCTAGTGGAAGGTGTCCCTGCCCATGGCAGGGGGTGGAATGACATGATCTTTAAGCTCCCTTCCCACCCAAATCATTCCATGATCTTATTCCCATGAGTCTTGACCTGACCATTCCTGCTGTTCTCAGCTGGACTTTGTTAAATCCTTTCCAGCTTCTTTGCACCTTTTTAAAAATATGAGCTCAGGAAGGGGCAGAGAATTCCAGCTGAGCCCCATCTTAACGAGGGTGGGATAATTCCCCCAGTAAGACCAGAGAATATGCCAAGTTAGAAGGAACCCACAAGGATCATCAGGTCCAGCTCCTGGCCCTGCACAGGACCCTCCCCAGCAGTCACACCACATGCCTGAGAGTAATGCCTAAATGTTTCTTAACAAATCCTTGAAATCACCTTTTCTGGAGCAGTTTCACTCCTTTGTTTGATGCAGAGCTCACAGGCCACTGTAACTTTGAAGCTGTAATAGAGCTCCTTTACTGGCAATTTCTCATTTGCATCTGATTTCTCCTCTCTAAGTGCAACACTTTACACTTGGCTTTATTGAATTTCATCTTAATTTCAGACCATCACTCCAAACTGTTAATATCTTCTTGGATTTTGATCCAGACGTCCCAAGGGTTCCCACCATCCCAGCTCCTCAACATTGCAAATTTTATAAATGTAATCTCTTTTCCCTTTAACTGAGTCATTATGAAAATATTGAACAGAGCAGGAGCAAGGACAGATCCCTGAGGAATCTCACCTGAAATTTCCTCCCAGTTTGACAGTGAACCATTGATAGCTACTTCTTGAGAGCAGTTTTTCAGCCAATTGTTCTCTCCACCTTATGGTAATTTTATCTGGTTCTAGACCATATTTTCTTAGTTTTATTATAAGAATGGCATGTGAAACAGTATCAGAAAGCTTCCTAATAACAAGATGTATCACATTGACTGCATCTCCCTTCTCCATAAGGCCAGTTATCCTGTCAAAGAGGGAAATTAAATTGGAGAGCTCTGTGCATGAGACGTTTTTTTTTTTTAATCAAGCCATTTGAGTTATGACCCCTGCAGTATTAGATAAATTTTTCAGGAATAACAAACATGCTTTTTTTTTTTTTTCTAGGCTACCACTGTAAGACAGTTTGCTTGTTTGTTGTTGTTTTTTAAATAATCTGGTGACGTGAGATTAACAACAATGCTTTGAAAGCTAAAAGCCATTATCTGACTGTTACCAAAGACAAAAATTAGGGTGGGAGCAACAAGCCTTCCTTCATAATAGTGTTTTCTTCATTTCAAGCTGATCAGTAGGAAGTGGATTTAGAAGTGCTTTAAATCATTTCACATCATTTACTGGTAATCTAACCAGCATGAACTGCATGTACCCTAAGTGCTGATTTTTTAAAAAGCACAAGAGGAAGAGCAAAAGAACTTTTTATTCTAAGTCATTCTGTAATTTACACATTTTTGTATCAGCCCACTTACTAGTGCCATACATAAGTGTTTCCTCTGAACAGATTTAATTTTTAATTTTCCTGAATCAGTGTTAACCAGGAAAAAGGTAATTGTTGTCAAGAGTATTCAAACTGTCAGAATATCATTCAATCTAAAAGCTGTTAGAATCTGTGCAAAAGTAATTACTGAAACTCTATTCAACTGTAATAATAACCTGCCACTGATGACAGCAATTACTGGGGAAAGTGTAATAGAAATCAAAGGCGCATTTTTCTCTGACAAGTACATTTCTAACTAAGGTTTACATTGGTTGAATAGTGTTGACAATGATGATGTGCTGTATCACTCTTAATCACGGCTGGCATGATGTTACGGTTTGAGCTGCTCCCTGCTCGAGGGGGACTAATTGCCTGTTTCATTTGACACTGGCCATGCTTTCTGTGCACAGCAGTGGAGATTAGAGATGAGCAGAGTTTAAGTGTTGTGCCTCGCTGCCTGACTTGCAGCCTTTCTAAGTGTAGGTTAGAAGCACTTTTGTGTTTAACACAAAGGCTCCAATTAGGATGGACCAGTTTAGGTCAGCGTGGAGTATGTACAAAACACAGAGGGGGGGGAAGGAGAAGGGTGGCAGAGTCTGCCCACTTTCTGCCTCCTGGCTAATGAAGGCCAGGCAGAGTCCTGCTCCTGGATTTACCTCCCAGGATCTGCCTGATCAAACATGGTTCTTAAGTTGGTGAGAAGTCACTGAAGCAGAGAGTCTGTTGTTATTGTTGGATCTAAGTGTCAGTGCTGCCCTTCAACTCAAAACCCCTCCATGACTCTACATTGTCACACACAGGGAGACAGCAGGAATAACTGCCCTGGCTCTGGTGGACTTGTGTTGGGAGAAGATGTGGCTGTACCCACTATTTGGAGAGGGAGAAAGAAAGGACGTTCTTCTTGACATAATTTATTCCTCTGTTGGTGAATTTTGCCCACTTTTTCAGCAGCTGTTGGGAAGTTTCCTCCAGAACATTTCCCCTTTGTAAGAATTCCTTATGAACAGCTCAGTTTCAGAACAATCCATCCAGAAATCTGTTTCATCATCCCTCAAGTGTTACCCCTGCAACAACCCCTGTTTCTGAGAATGAGCTCAGCAGAAATGTCCTTTGGGAGCAATCTCAGGGGAGGTGTCCAGAGTGAAATTGTGTTGGTCCTACTCAGTCATCCTCAAAATAATTCCAACACCAAGCTAAAACATCACAGGAGGAGTTAATTTTAGCTCTTCTTTTTGCTTCTTCGGGTCCATCAGAGTAACTTTAAGGAACGAGCACATGCAGGAGTTGATGTGCAGGTCTGGAGCAAAGATAATGAGGGTGCTTTCAGAACACATTGATGGTCAGGTTTTCGTGCAGGAAATTGGGTCCATTGATTTTTATAGAGTGGAAGAAGTGAAGGTAACTGGGTGACATTGTGTAGTTAATCACATTTCTATTGTGAGGGCTGTTCTGTCCTTCATTCACTTCCACAGTCCATAAGCTCACACTCACCACAAAGACCAAAACTTGTCATTACTTCATGACAGAACCAGCTATTTCCACCACTGAGTCTCCACAGGAAAACACGGCGTAGAATTTGGGTGTGGAATAGGGAGGCAGAGAAGTAACCAGACTTTCCAAGGCCACCAAATAGAATTCATCCATTAAAGTTAATCCAAACTGTGTGCAGAACGTTTTCAACACTTCCAGGAGACTTTCTGAAATGGCTTTTAGGTGGTGCCACATCACAACACAGTCATTGACAGTCCCTAAAATCCAGTTTCCCTGAAATATTTCTGGGCTTTTACAAACCACTCACACGCACTTTAATGTGTGAGCAGTCCCAGCAGACTCCCAGAATGATCTTCTGGACTTAGATACATGCCTAATTTTTCATGGAACTGGGGCCTTGCTTGGCTCCAGAGAGGAGGCTGCCAGGAGGAGTTCGTTCTCTCATTCTACTTATTGCACTAATTGCCTGTTTGTGTTTTCTGACAGCCAACACTACCCAATAATTTTTATAAACAGAAGCTTTCACAAAATCTACTAAATAAAAGTCACAGCTCTTGAAAACCAAACTGATTTTAAAGGAAAAACTTGATGTTTCCCCTCTGATTTTCCTATTGATGTTTAACAGTTGCATCAGCTTGGGTCCCTGGTGCTCTGTTGCCATGTGGTTCTCTTTTATTATAACATAACAATAATGCAATTCAGCTGCAAACATGTGTTAAAACACTCTTAGATTTGGTGCACACCTTATTAATTATACTAACTGCAAAATGATGGGGTCTTTGACAATCATTTCTGTAAACTCTTCGGGTTTCTGAAATGACGGACTCCCTGAATGAAGGCAGAGCTTTCCTGCTTTAGTGAGCAGCGTTTGTGGAACTGGGTGATACCTGTATTTATGTGCCTCGTGCTGATACAGCACTTGCACTTCATCCCTTGGCTGAAATAAAACATGTGAGAATGAAAACAAAACCATGCCAGGACCTCCTCCCTGAGCAGAGTTTTCTACCTAAGGGAAGAAAAAACGTGAGCTCGGTCTGAACAACGCGAGGGAAGAGCTTGTGCAAGTTCTGTGCTCAGCTTTGCTCTGTGCTAATTACAGGTCCTGGGTTTTTTTCTTGGAGGGTTGCAGACACATCAAGGTGTCACAGGCACTCTGCCATGCACGGGGTTTCAATAGGGTTCTTCCCATAGGATGAAAGCCTCTGGGGCAGAGCGATGCCTCCACAACAGTTGCTCTGGGGGTGACGTTGCTGGTGTGACCATAGCTCCCCCTTTTTATGGGGTAAGAGGGGGCAAGAGAAAGTTTGAAAGCCTTATTTGTGTGTTTGTGCCATTTGCACTTCCATGGTCAGAGGTGGAAAGGTTAGGCAGGGATCTGTGTGGGTTGCAGGTGCAAAGGTGTGCATTCTGTATATGGTGAGCTATGGGAGAGGTCACAAAAGGGTCACCTCCCACGTTACTCATGCAAATTTTGGGGGGAATTTAGACATTATTAGTGATGGCTTTCCCTTTGCCCATGTGCCTTTCCAGTGTTACACCTGTAAGAATTCCCCATCACCAGGTGCTTAGAAATGATTAGTCAGACCTTCCCCACATTAGGACTTGGGCTTAAAACTAAAAAGCCAATTACTTTCTTTTTTACAACGTCCTTAAAGGTCCATATTTTAGATCTTTTCTCTGAAAACGTGAGAGACATATATTTATTTTTTTAAAATCATATAGATAACATAAATAAGCAGCAGTACCTGACTTACAGATGCAACATTACCTTCTTATCCTGGTGTGACCACCTCAAATGGACAATTGGAGAGATGATGGTGACCAGGCCAGTGATGAGACTCCAAGGGAGTGGCAGTAAGGACAACATCTGCCTGGCATATTTCTGCCTGCCTGCATAATCACACCCAGCTTTCTATTGTTCCAGGACTTACTCAAGCATATAATAGAGTTTCAATGAGTTCAAACCTCCTGTTTTAGATGGTGTTTTAGTGAGTTGTTTTTCTGCCTCAGCATGGCTTGGATTTTTTTCTCCCCCAGCTCTGTCAGATGCAGGGAAGTAAATGGAGAGAGTGTGAAGGAAATCCTGGGTTGTAAATGCTGACTACACAGCTGTATCATGGATTTTAAAATGCAGAAAACAAAAATATTCCCTAAGTGATATTACTTGTGATATTTGATTACTTGTGACATTACCTGGGCTACTGCTCAGTAGCCTCTGTCTGTGGTCAGAAATAACCTCAGACCCCAAACACCTCTTGCCATGCACAGATCCTGCATCCACAGGTCAAATTCCAACCTGGTGAAAAGGAACTCGTGTGGCAGAGCCAGGGATTCACCCAGGGAACGTGGCAATGCCAGGCAGGTTTTTGTGTCCTGGAGTGTTGCCTGATAATTTGGTTGCAGATTCACAGTGTTAGATCAAGGAATGTGTTTAGTTTTGCTGGGATCGCATAAAGAGTCATGGGCAGTGATGCTGGATC
This sequence comes from Pseudopipra pipra, assembly GCF_036250125.1. NCBI lineage: Eukaryota > Metazoa > Chordata > Aves > Passeriformes > Pipridae > Pseudopipra > Pseudopipra pipra. The sequence continues at coordinate 16,864,097 of NC_087561.1, forward strand.
TAAAGGGTCTTGTCTCCTGAGCCCTGGGCTGTGTCCTCTGAGTCATGTGCAATTCAAAAATGGAGAAATCCGTAATTCAAGGGGAAAAAAAAATTAGAAATCCCTACTACTTAACGAGGGAAAATATTTAAAGTAATGTATTAAGTGTTTCTGGACCTATTTGGTAATAAACACTTGTATTTAAGTACACAAATGATTGACTCATGTGGGACAGGAATGGAAACAGGATTTGGGTGCCAGCTGAGCCAGGTCTGTGTGCCCCTGCTCCTAACTCCTCTCAGCCAGGCTGGTTTAAACTGTTTGAATGACTGGTCCCAGCTACCCCAGCTGATTTTTATTTTTTTTCATTATTTTTTCCTGCCTGAAGAGAATTAAAGTGCTCATTTGAACTGCTTTGCCAACAGATCTGTTCAGAACCTCCAGCAAAAGGGTTTTAATGAGCAGCTGGGGGAGCAACTTCTTCCTGGCACAGGCTGCTCCTAGAGAGGTTATCCATGCATATCCTTAAGACATTTTAAGAGACTGCACATTTTTCCATCTTTAAATCATATGAAAAGTGACTTCAGGTGTTGCAGAGCTGTAAGTCATTTGATTCCTGGTGCCCACACCTGTCATTAGCACATCCCTTTAATGATCAAGGCTGGACTGTTCAAACGAGGGATCCCTTGGGCAGCCAGCAGGACAGAGCTGAGCACATCAATCCTGCTTCTTAATTAGATCCCAAAATCTCCAAGTAAAAATCCAGTGATGTTTTAACCAGTTCTTGTATAATTGCTATCTTGGTTGATTTATTTAATTTTTTTTCCAGAGGATTTCCAGCCTGAATTTAGGAAATCACACTTAACCTTAAGCATGTAAATAACCTCATCTCTGCACAGCAATAATTCAAGCAGCTGTTCAGTCACAGGAACACCTTTGGAAGCTATGGGAGTGCATAAAAGTTTGGCTCAATAGATATCTAACATTAAACAGATATCTCTGTACTTTGCTCCACCCAGACCTTAAATATGTAATTTAAGCAGATGGGTGTCTTTTCCCAATGATTTTAATAAGAGATCAGTGAGGGAATGTGGTGTGTCAGATGCAGTGGTGGCTCTGAAGAGTGCAGGGATGGATTAAAAAAATTCCCATCTCTCTTACTTTCCTTTTTCAAGCCTGTAAAAAAGGAATCTCATCCTTTTTTTTTCAGGTGAGCAAATGAAAGGGCTGCTCTCCAAACAGCTGCACCTAAATGTCCAATTTCTTTCTGGGCATTTGGTCATTTGAATTAAAAAAACTGTCTGGTGGGCAGATGTGCTTTGAGAGACTTCTCTGAGCTTTCTCAGAGGGAAAATATTTAAAAATAAAAATAAACTCACTAAGGGCAATGCCATGCATGGTGGTTTATTAGCCATTGTTCTGGGTGTATGACCCATCATTCTACCTTAAAATACACACAGCAGCAAGTTCCTGTGGCTTAGCAGTCCCAAACCTGTGCTGTTTGTCTTGTTTTCTCTGGTGGACAGCATCCCATTATTTTCACACTCCCTGGTTATATTTAATGCAAGGAGGATACAAGTCCTTTAAAAAAAAAAAAAGTCACTTCAGTGGTGCTCTATGCATTTTTATTCCTGAATATTAAGTCCCAATTTTTATAGCCTTAGCTCAATCTGGGGCTTCATAAAACATCATAAATTGGAGCTTAGCTTTACAGGCAAGCAAGATGATTTGATAAGCACAGGATTGCCCCTACTACATCAAATAACGTTTCCTCCCTGAGTATCCAGCAGCTCTGAGTTATGGCTCTGCTCAGTAGCCAGCCAAGACATATAAGAGGCCCCTGCAATTAACTCCTTGCATCTTGTCTCTTTTTTCTTTTCCACGGGGAAAAAACGAGAAAAGTTCTTCAAACCAGGTATTTTCTTCCAATTTTACCTTGTAGCAAAGTCAGCCAAGTGCAACCTCTTGTCAGCACAACCATTATCTATAATTTACATGCAAGAAGCAGCGAAGTTTTTGGGTGAAATGGATGCAAACCCAGGAACCTCTGCCTGTTCCATCAGCCAGCCCTGCCAGCACAGGAGCTGCGTCAGTGGCAGTATTAAGGGCTATTAAGCTGCCTTTGATGTATTGCTGGGTTTTGGGATGATTTTCTAGTTTTTATTATTCCTCTGCCTATCATTTGCTATTTTTAAATGGGATCTGCTATTATGGGATACAAGCAGACTGTCCTTCAGAGGAGACTCTGCACCAATAGCCCTTGTGCTCGTCGGTGGCGTGTCCAGGGGGATGCTGCTGCTCCCCTGGTATTTCGGTGTCCTAGGCACCACTTACACAATTTATCATCAAAGCAGGTTGTGATATCCAAGGTTGTGAGCAGGCACAGGAGCTGCATACGGAATGTTTCTGCTGTTTGGAGCCCCGTGGGTTTAACTCGGTGCAGATCCCTGTGGGTGCTGCCAAACCCGCTGCTCCCTCTGGCTCTGCCCTGCTGGGCAACTGGGGCTGCTCTCCCCAGATTCTTCTCCTTGGTTCAATATGATTCTCCTTAGATAACCCACCTTTAGGAGGGCAGTGAGGATGGTGAAGAGTCTTGAGGGGAAGCCATGTGAGGACACTGAGGGCACTTGGTGTGTTCAGATGGAGGAGACTGAAGGGAGACCTCACTGCAGTTACAACTTCCTTGGGAGGGGCAGAGGAGGGGCAGGACTGAGCTCTGCTCTGGGGGGACCAGGGACAGGACCCAGGGAATGGCTGGAGTTGTGTCAGAGCAGGGTCAGGTTGGATCTCAGGAAAAGGTTCTTCCCCCAGAGGCTGGTTGGGCACTGCCCAGGCTCCCCAGGGCAGTGGGCACAGCCCCAAGGCTGCCAGAGCTCCAGGAGGGTTTGGATGATCCTCTGGGGCACAGGGGGTGACTCTTAAGGATGGGCCTGTGCAGGGCTGAGGGTTGGACTCGATGATCCCTGTGAGTCCCTTCCAACTCAGCACAGTCTGGGATTCTGTGACCTTTTTCCATCCATGGTCAGGTAGCACTCACTCAGCCACAGCTGTTTCGAGGGGTTTTCATGGAATCATAGGCTCACAGGCTGCTTTGGGTTGGAAGGGACCTTAAAACTCATCTAGTTTTTCATGAGGTTTTTCTCCAAAGCCCTGCACAGTTTTAGAACCACAGAATCAAAGTACAGCCTGAGTTGGAAGGACCCGCAGGGACCATGGAGTCCAACACAGGGCTGATTTTAAGGCTAATTCAATACCTGGGTGACATGTAGAGGTGAGAAAAACAACGAGATTGTTGAGAAAAGAATAGCATTTAATGAACACTGAAATGTATTATTCCCTTTTTAACAGAGCTGCCTAAAAACTATTGATTTCGCTGCCCACAGATTTCTAATAATAAAAAATTTAAAGCCTTCCAATCATTCCCCCAAATCAGGTTTATTTCCAGCATGAGTGAGCTCAGAAATTCTCCAGTTAGAACTGTGGGGATTGGATCCTCCAAATTAACAAATTCCTCTTCAAATCTAACAAAATGCTGTGTTCATGTGCACCCTCACCCTGGGAGTTGGCATTGCTTGGTAAGAAAACCCAAAATGTGGTTGGTGTTCGGCTGCTCTGGCTCAGCCACCTTAATGAACCCTCCCCACACAGACTTATTCTCATAATTCTATTTACAAATATTCTTTGACCAAAATTAGTTTGTTTTGTCCTTGCCTGTCACTCCCACTAAACCTCTAACCTCCCATTAAACTTTTTAGGCCAGATCTGGGATGACAAGGCTTTAGATGCAACATCAAGGCACCTCACCTGGCCCTTGAGTGCTGTTGCAGCTACATCTGTGTTCGTTTTTACTATTAATTTGACTTATTTTCTTCATTTCATTGCTGATAAGGTGCCCCAACTTTTGGCCAAGCTACTGGTTTTCCTTGCAGTGGAGTTATCCAGTGCATTGCTGGCAGTGCCTTTAGGGGGAAATACATAAGTTGGAAATCAAGCTTCCAAAAAAACCAACAGCACTTCTGATTAGGATCTCATATTGTTATCCTTCCTGCTTCATTTGTTTTCCAGATGGGCGAAATAAAGGTCAACAACCCCAGGGCAACGATCTGATTGGAAAGAAATGTGATTTCTGAAAGGGAAATTTGCAAAAAATAGCCATAACCAAGAAATGAGAAACATTTTAAGGAATTGGCAGTTCAGGCTAATCTTCCATGTAGTTTATCTTTGTGAATTGGTGATATTTTATTGTCCGTGCAAATCTACTGAGCATCCAGTCCTGCTCTTTTTGTGGTGTTCTCGAGTTATTTTTCTTTATTCAAATTTGTGTGTCGTGAACAAGGAAGATAAAGAGGACCATCACGCATTTAGTTAAAAAAGCGGCACATCGTAGTTACTACGGCCGTAATTTCCCCGGAGGGAGAAGCTGGAGCTGCCACCTCCCCAGGCTGGCTGGGAGCTGCTCTTCCCACGTCCCTCCCCTCCCGTTCCCTCACGTGCCTCCCCATGTGCTTGCTCTGGCACACCGTGGGATGCGCTATCCCTGCATCCTCCGTGGCTACTCGTGGATCAGTGCTTCCCATGGAGGTCATCAACTCCCTCGCACCCATCGCGGGGCGAGGCTGTGACCGGAGCATCCCTTTTCCACGTCTCACCCCGGCCCGGGAGCCGGGATGTGGAGCCGCTGCTGCCTCCCGAGCGTGCCTCCTCCCAAAATCGGGGTCATGTCTCCCTCTAGGGGCTCGCGACGAGGATGAAACCCCCCCCCCCTTCCCCGCCAGAGGAGGCTTCAAACTTGCTGCGAGCCGGTGTCGGAGAAAAAAAGGTGTCTCAGCGTGTAGGGGCTGTAACGTGACCCCGAGCGAGTGCCCGCGGGAAAGGCGGTTTAAAAGCTATATGTTAATAAGGTTTTCTGGCAGAAATTAAATTCCTGCCTCCTCTCTGGGCTAGAAGGAGGCTGGACTATGAGCTGATGTGTTTTTGCTGGGTGGATGAAGGTCCAAGGGTTTTGTCCTTGCTCTGTGCCGTGTTCCCAGCCTGGGCAGAGGTGACACTGCTCCTGCACCCCCAGACCCTCACTGCGTGCCCATCACCCTCCTCTAGAGCATCCTTAGACATTTTGGAGGTGGATGCTGCTGTCTGCTCTTCCAGAGGGTGCTTTGCTCATCACTGATGCATCTTAGTGTGAGGTCAGGGATGGGGACATGGATATACTCCCCAGAGCAGAGAGAAAAGAAGAAAACTGGGTGTAACATCAGGCCTTTTATTTCAGTGTTTGCTGAAATGGAAACACAGAAATGTTTAATTGCTGTGATACAATATTTAAACAAAATTCATTGACATGAGTTTCAAGTTTTCAGTTTAATTTGACACTGTTGTGGACTTTCAGGGGAGTTTATGTTTTTTGTTTTTGCAGTAACAAGAGCAGTGGGAATTTCCCCCTGTTTAGTGGCCAGGCAGCCATGAGAATCATTTCTGTGCCACTGTTGACCCGGTATTGATCTGAAAGTCTGAGAAGACAAGAGGTCTAATAAATAAATATAAATCAATAAATTCAATCAAAATATAAAGGACAGTCTTCCAAGAGGCACAAGTGGGAATTGCAGAAATTGAAAGGCAGCCCATGGAATTTGAATGCCTCGGCTGGTTTGGTGGGAGAAGTCAAGCAGAGCTCTCAAAGATCTCGCTTTTACTTCGGGGACACAGAGGTTCATTTTGCCAATTTTAATAATCTAAAATTTAGGCTGAGGCTTCCTCCCAGTCAGCTGAGAGCTGGGATGAGTCATGTTCTGGAGGAGGGTGCTCATTAGCTGCAGTTCATCATCGGATGGGACGTCAGTGCCTAATTTTTGGATGACCCAGGTTAGGCGCAGTTTCTCTCATCCCTCTTGACAATCCCTTCGTGGGCTGTTGCAGCCTTTCCCCAGGGAGTAACAGAGAGTCCTGTTTACCACAGCAATTATTTCCATTGCCCAGAAGCTATTCATCTTTTTTGAAATTCTGGTTCTTCACTCAGCAGAGCTGGAGGATCTCTAGAAAGATGTAAGGGGGAGTGTTGCTGATAAATAAACTAATGAATTTTTGAAAGAGCCCAAACCAATTTGGCTGATTATTTTTTTTCTTCCACTGCAGTGTAAATCAGGAATAGCTCCTGAACAGCCAGCTTGGTGTGCAGTTTGTATAATGCTGATGAGCTTTTGGGTCTTGCAGGATGAGTTCACTGCTGAAACCAGGATACATCAGATAGGGGCAACCCCTATGTAATAATTACCAGTTGTTTGTTTATATTAACCCTAATTGAGGCTTGGAATGAGATGATCTTTAGGGTCCCTTCCAACTCAAACCATTCTGGGATTCTAAATGAAGGCTTTAGTTATGCTCAAACTGGAACTGGAGGATTTGGGGGTTTGAGGATGTTCTGTACGTGTTTGTGCCGCAGAATTAAAGACTTTGCTCAATACAGGCTCTCACAGCCCAATGGAAAAGACATACAACTGGCTATAAAAGCTTTGAATTGGGCTAGAATAAGGAAAAAATACTCAGTGATTACCAGGAAAACAATCCTTTTTTGGTGTTTTGGCTGAATTTGTGTTATCCCTACGAAAGCAGTTTTCTAAACATGGATGTGCTGCAGGATCTGGGAGAACTGTTCTCATCCCACCCCACCTTCAGCAGATCCATGCCAGGGAAGCAGAGCATTGATGCAGGAGGTGTTTTACCTGCCTGCTTGTCTCTCTCCTGCCAGTCACTGAGGGTGAGTTTGGCTCTTAAAACTTCCTTTCTTTCTTTTTGGCTCTTCTGTGTGTGGGTGCTTTGGCTCAGGGCCCTCTCAGGGGAGGTGAGACCAGCCTTGGTGGTGAGGTCCCAATCTAGGGGTGTCCCAGGCTCCTCACTGTGCCCTGACCATTGAAGTATTAGAAATATTAGGGCCAGGAATAGCCTGTGTGTGTCTCTAGGAACAGGAGCAGGAAGGAGCCAACATTCACATGGGCAGACTGGGGGATGTGTAAATAAGGAGTAACCAGCACAAGCCAGAGAGAAGGATGCTGACATTGCATTAAGGATGGGAATTGACCTTTTAATTTTTTTTAATTTATTTATTTTTAGATACAGAAATTCAGGGCCAGATCTAATAAAAGGCTTAGGATCTAAAGTGGGTTTAGGATCTAAAGTGGGTTTAGGATCTAAACTGGGCTGTCCCACTGACATTTGCCTTCAGGCCACACAAGGGCAACATTGGGACTCAGCATGGTAAGTGGACCCTTGTGGCCACTCAGACCTGCTGGGACCAAAATAAGCCCCTGATTTCAATGGGAACAGAGTCCCTGGGACTTCAGGAAGGTGGCCTGAGTTCTGCTGTCGGTGGTGGTGGTTTGTGGCTGCTGTGGGTGCTTTCTCAGATTTTCTGCTGATTATGCTGGAGCAATATTGCAAGGAATTTATGTATAATGGACATAAATCTCGCTATATGAGCCACCTGAGAGGCAAGAAAAATGGGCTCTGTCAAGGATCTACATACAGAGATACATTAAACAGGAGCCCTCCGTAGAGCAGGAGCTTCGCTTTCCAGTGGAGGTTTGGGGGAATAATGAAGAATAAAATTAGCACTTTGGTAATGCATTAAGCCTTTTGGGGGGGTTTCACTGGCAGCTTTTTATAGCCTGAAAGGATAAATGGTGCTGCTAATAAATTTTTCTAACTTTTAAAGCCATCTTCCAAAGGAAGCTGCAGAAAGCTTTTGCTGCCCGGTTGTGGAGCGGGAAGAGCGGCTCAGCTGGGACTGCAGGCCACTGTTGGAGCTTCCAATTAGCCAAACAGACAGGGAAAGCAGCTGCCTGCCAGGACAGGAGGGTTTCTGCTGGATGTGATGGAGGCTGTGCACCCCATGTCATCCCTCACAATCCTGCACAGGGGCTGAGCAGGGCTGGTTCTGTGTCCACACAAATTGGCCAAGCCCCGATTGTCCATCAGAGTAGGGTTGGTTAAGGATGGTTTATCCCTCTGCCTCTTCTCTTCTACCAGGATATTTTTTCAGTGATTGAGACCTGCCAACTGGTGTTGATAAAAGGGGTTTAAAGACAAAAGAACAGAACAAAGCTGTGCTTCTTTCTTTTGGTGTGCTGGTTGTGCCGAAGGGGAGCGGGATGTCACTGAGGAGCGTACGAGCCCCTTCCTGGCACATCTCTCTGGCTCTGGCTTTGTTACACATATTCTCCTAAATTATTTTGTTGCTATAGCAATACTTTTCTGTGGGCCTAATCCTTTCTCATTTACAGTGAAGCCCTTTACTTTGCTCTCTCAGTGCAACGGGGTCTTTACTTTGGCAAATTACCTTTCAAATTACACCTCGAGGTTACGTTTGCTTTTCAGTGCTAATCTGGATCAGGGAATTCTTAATTTGGGTTAAAATGGATTTGGAAATTCTTAGTAAAATAAGTGCCAAGGGATCACATCTGTTAAACTATAATATATATTGTGTGCATTTATATACATGTGTGTGTATATCTTTGCAATCAAAATAGATCTTCTCATCCTCTTACATCCCCTGTATGGAGAGGTAAGTGTGGGGGAATGAGAAATATATAAGAAACTCTGTATGATCCACATTTACAATTTCTGAATTACATTATCACTATAACCCCCCTCAGAATTTAAAAATCTCCTCTCAGTCAAAGTTTTTATTCCCAACCCTGTGGCAGGAGGAGAGGAGGGAACGTTGAGGGATGGCACAAGGCAAAGCAGTGAGCTCTGATGGTTCCCAGCATTGGTGGCTTTGTTCCAATCCATAATTTTTCTTCTTTCCTGTTTTTTCCATCAGTTTTCCTTTTTTTTGTGTGTGTGTGCATGTGTATCTATATGTGTGTGCATGATTTTTGCAGGCCAAGTCTCTGCTGTCCCTCGCTCTGGGTCATTGCAACTCTCAGCAATCCTTCACTGTGTGGTTTGTGGATCAGCAACAGGGCTCAGAGATTAAAATTACAAGATTTAAATGACAAAATAGTTCCTTTGGATTGTACATGTGTATGAGTCAGGTTCAAGGTGAAAGAATCAACTTGTTTGTACTAGTAATAGTTATTGATCAATATTCTCTTATATTAATTTTTAATGGCAACTTTAGGAACGAGACCAGATTTTGGATGATCTTTTCATTATATCCTAAAAGAGTAATCATAACCCCAGCTATGCCACAAGCTTGCAAAATTAGTAACCAGAAAAGGTTAATAAACAAATATATATATATAAAGGTTAATAAATATAACTCAGGTTGTTGAGCAGCAGAAAGCAGCTTTTGAAGGGCAAAACCAGGCTGGATTCTGATATTATCATCTAAAATAAAAGCATTTAAAGTCCAGCACTGAATTCATTGCACTGAATTCAGCCAGAAGGTCTTGGGCTGGTGGCAAGGGCTGAATATAGACCACAATGACCTCGTTAGGCTCACAGAGCTTGGCACACCTTGGAATTCAGCCCAATTTATTCAGGGATGCTCCTGTAGGCAAATCTATTCCGATGCATCAAGTCTTTCAACTATTCCCACTTGGGTAAGAGCTTCCAGCTCCTCCAGCCTTCCCAGCTGACAGATGGGGATGTTTCAGCTTCCACTGCTCTGCTTTAACACCCTCGTGTCCTTTCCTTTTGGATGAGGTCCTTCCTGCCCAGAAATGAAGCCCTGGTACCTCCCTCTGGGATGCTGCCGGTGGTGGGATGGGCAAGGTGGGCACAGTAGGGTTGAGTGAGAGCCATAGGCACAGAGGAGAATAATTAATTTCTCAGTTTAAGAAAGAGAAAATATAGAGGGGATTCATGATTTACAGGGGATTTTCCCCTGGAATCTGTTGTTTCTAAATTCCTGTGACATTTAAGGACCGATGTTATCATTTACAGATCAGGAAACATTCCCATGGTGGCTGCTGAGTCCACACCAGTCTGTCCCAGCAGAGCTGGGTCTCAGAGATTCCCTGTCATTGATGTTTTTCTGTCTTTAATTGTAGTTATCAATGTGCCTGAACATTTCATAGAATTTTTAATTTCTTTTTCTTGCCTTTTCAAGAGACCCAGCAGGAATTATCCTGTCCTTATTTTCTCTGCCTTTGTTTCTGTTCACATTCCACAACAATTATTGCTGGATTATAACATCTACTTCAGGCTAATACAGAATTTCCCATCATTTTTCCCTGAGATCCTTTTTTTTTGTAAGTCACTTCCCTGTGCTACTCTTCCCAAACTGAGCTATTCCTGTGCTGGTCCCACATGGAATGTCCTTGAATCCTTTTGTAAGGCACAAACTCCTCTGGAGCCACCATGGCTTTCTCTGGAGATCTTCAATTTTCTTGACTTCAAAAGTCTATTTGTTATTTAAGGGCATGGGATGTTCCTGCTCTGTACACAGAACACATTTTAACATCCTCTCTTAAGTGTAATTGGAGGGAACTGTCTTTGATGTCTATTGTAATAATTTCCCCTAAGGGCTGCAGGATTGGTCAAAATCTATGCCAGTCTCTGGATATTTGCTTTTTTTATTTTTTGCCTTCAAATAATGTCTGATTTTTATTTCATAAAATCCTAAAATGGGAATATTTTCTATAAGATTTAAATATTAGTTTAGTTGGGGGGGAGAAACTGTAAGTGGGTATATTAATATTCTACAGTAATATTTCAGAGGAATTATTGTATTTGCCTTAATTTCCCTCATTTTATCACAGTCTGGCTTTTTCTTCTTCTGGATGTTTTATATATATATATATTTATATTTATATTTATATATATACTGAGTGGGGGAGTTGCAGGAACCAAATTGCTTCTGGGGGCTGGGAACAGAAGGGAGGAGGAGTCTGTGCCATGTTCTGAAATATCCTAATGACCCAAAACCCCTTCTGAGGTGGTAGAAACAGGTTAAGCAAAAAACCAAGTGTTTTCTGCTCATACCTAAAGTCCTTTTGCTAAACTTCTGCCCAGTGTTTGTGGACCTCTCTCCATCTCCATCATGAACCTTAATGATACTTTAGAGAAGTTGGTGCTGTGAATTGCCTCTCTAGACTAAGATTTCCATCTTTGGGTGATATTTTAGCCATCTTTTCTTTTTCATACTAAGTGTTCCATGCTTTGAATACTAATTTTTGGTGACCAATTAATTTTTATCATGGCCATATAACAGAACTAAGATAAGCATCATTTTTTGTTGTTTATTCCCCAACGCAACAAATCAATTTTACATTTTGAGTGGGAGGAAAACTTAACTGGAGCTGGGAGAAATATGGATAACTGTGTGTCTTCGTTAGGCCACAAAAATAAAGAGATCTCACAGCTTTTTAATCATGGATTCTCAAGGTCTATATTTAATATCTGGGGTTTAGCATAATTAATTTCATAGTTGAATTTATCATCAAATTCATTAAGTTTCATCTGAATGCATGTGATAAATTGTTCTGGATAAATAATCATCCACCTCTGCCATTGTTGGGAGAAGAGTTCTAAGTTGGACTTTGAGGCCTTGGGAATCTTGTGTCCAGGGAAGGGAACGGAGCTGGGAAGGGGCTGGAGCAGCAGGAGCAGCTGAGGGAGCTGGGGGGGCTCAGCCTGGAGAGAAGGAGGCTCAGGGGGGACCTTCTGGCTCTGCAACTCCCTGACAGGAGGGGGGTGCCGGGGGGGGGGGTCAGGCTCTGCTCCCAGGGAACAAGGGACAGGAGGAGGGGGAACAGCCTCAAACTGTGCCAGGGAAGGGTCAGGTCGGATACTGGGAAAACTTTCTTTACTGAAGGGTGGTCAGGCATTGGAATGGGCTGCACAGGGCAGTGGTGGAATCCCCATCCCTGGAAATGTAGATAAGTAGACACTTGATTGTGGCCCAGGTGGCCCCTCTCAATATGGTTTAGTGGCCTTGGTGGTATTTGGTTGAAGGTTGGTGACCCTGGAGGTCTTTTCAGCCTTAATGATTCTCTGATCTTCCTACATCAACATGTTGGTGACGTTGGTTCTCAGCAACCATTCCTCTACCACCTGACACATCCCTGTCTGCTCCAGGTGCTCTCACACCTGGCTGGACACTGGGATGTCTTCCACCAAACCAGGGGAAAACCCACTGATGTATCTGCAGCCATCCCAGAAGGAGGTATCTCGATGTGATCTGCGGTTACCTCCGAGCAGGGAATACATATGCATGTTGCATTATTTACCCTCAATCAGCAAAATATAGGCCAGCTTTGAAATGCAAATAAGCTGCTTCATGTACCAGGCAAAGCCTGCAGTAAGCTGAGCCTAGAGACCTTCCAAAGGAGGCCAGGAGGATGGGGAAGGGTGTGGAGGGGAAGCCTTAGGAGGAGCAGCTGAGGGCACTTGGAGAGGAGGAGGCTGAGGGCAGAGCTCACTGGGGTCTTTAACATCCTCCCCAGGGGCAGTGGAGGGACAGCTCCGATCTCTGCTCTGTGTGACACTGACAGGACCCCAGGGAACAGCTGGAGCTGTGCCAGGGAGCCTTAGGTTGGATCTCAGGAAAAGGTTCTTCCCCCAGAGGGTGGTTGGCACTGACCAGGCTCCCCAGGGCAGTGGTCACGGCCCCAAGGCTGCCAGAGCTCCAGAAGGGTTTGGACAGCGCTCTCAGGGACGGGGGGGATTGTTGGGGTGTCTGTGCAGAGCCAGGAGTTGGACTGGATGATCCTTGTGGGTCCCTTCCAGCTCAGGATATTCTGTGATTCTACCAAAACACACCATTTTGTTGTTCAGACAGTCCTGTGGTCACTGGCAGGCCGAGCTCCCTGAGGGTACAGCCCTTTTCTCCGGGGCTTCCAGTGGAAAACAATCTCTGCTTTTCATTTGTTCTCCTGGTTCTGAAGGTCCAGGTTCCCTCCAGGTCCCCATTTGCAGGACACTCCCAGGCATGTGCTGCATCTGCTCCCGGGAGTCTCCCAGCACCCCGTGCTCCCGGGCACTAACAGCTTGCAGGTGCCGGGCCCATGTGTGCTGCACATGGGCTAAATTGGGGCTTTTCACACAGCCATCACATTTGCTTAGGAAGAAAGTTCCTTCCCAGGGCAGAAACACAACGTGGGCCTTTCTAGTGCCATCTGGTAAGAATAAACGGGGCAGCAGAGGAATTCTGTTGTCTCCAGGAATCCAGGCAGAAGTTCCCCACTTATTGCACCTGAAAACGTGTCTCCTGCAATGGCCATCAAACCCAGCTCCAACCCGTGCAGACAAGCCCATAAGTGCTATTTTGATTCCACGGTAACCTGAGCAAAGAGTGAGGGAATCCCACAAAGAGGGGAGATTGTCTTGTTAACAACATGAGCATTGGAAAAGAGGGAAAATACATCCAGTAGAGCAGATGGAGAGAGATTATGGAAATACCAGACTCGGATCTCTATGCACAGTTTTCCAGCCTCCTGACTTAGTGGTAGAAGAAAAAACTTGGCTCCTTCCACAGAACTTTTTACTCCCTAAATAAAATTATTACTCGATATTATCACATCAAAAATAATACTGTCATCACCCATCCCCTAATGGTTATCACTCCAGTCCCAATTTTTTCGTTTTTAAATATCATTTGAATAATATATATTATAAATTTAAATATTATATATGTTTATATAAATCAATAGTATATCTAAATAGATATATACTTTATAAGTATATATAAATACTTATATATATATAAGTACTACTTTTCTAACATAAATTATAGTCAGCCTTCTCAAGAAAAATAATTTTTATAGCTCTCTTTCCTTACCATCCTTCATCCCGGGTGATATTCTTGGCTGAAATTTCCAAGGAATGTCCAAATTTAATTGTATTTACATTTGTCTGTCCCAACCTTCAGTCCATAAGTCTGGCTCTGATACTGGATCCTCCACAGGTTGGTGCTACTGAGTGTGCCCAATGCCTGCCCAATTCCAAGAAGAAACACATCCTTTCTTCATGAGTGACATGTAGGAAAAATGGGATGAGGAGAAGCAAAGTGGGTAACGTTGCACCACTTTTCTGCACAGCACTTCCATACTAGAAATGCAAAATGCTTGGCACTAAGAGCTAGAGGAGGAATTAGAGAATGAAGATTTATTAATCCCAGTTGTTCAAATTCCAGCTCACATAACATCTCTTTTCCCAGGAGCGTAGATTTTTATCCTAAAACTCCTCTTTTGGAAGTGTCTGGAATATTTTTCTATTACTTCGTTGTTCATGCTGAGCCATTGATTTTTTTTCTTGGCTCTAATCAGATGTTATTGCTTTCTCTTAATTTAGTTTTATAGCTGTTTAATGGAGGCTGTTCCTAAATGGTAGGGGAAAAAAAAAATTCCAGAGGATTTAAGGAGCTAGAAAAACTCTTGGAATCTGATTTGTGGTGGATTTCAGGTAGGAAGGGGCAACTCCTGCTGTCCATCCTCACCCAGGCTGCACAGCACTGCAGATGAGATAATTTAGTCAGTTAAAAGTCATCCTGAAGCAAAAACAACTTCCAGATGTTCCTCTAATTTTGCAGGACACTGAACTGTGAACAGTCATTAAACTTTATCCCTTTTGCTTCCTGAGTTTGCCGAGAGAGAGAAACAGATAAAAGAATGGGGAGGAAAAAAAATCCCAACCCACTGCTGGGAGATAATTGTGTGAGGGAAAACTCTGGAGTAAATCCATTTATTGTGGGGAAAGGGAAAAGGGGAGAAGTGCAAGAGGGAGGTCTGGGAGCTCATCCCTGCCCTGAAGAGTGAGATCAACCCCAGGTCTGCCAAAGCTCAGTCTTGGTAAAGTCAAGTGTTGGAAACCTTCCTGCAGAGAGAGATTTGTTTGACAGTTATCACTTCCCCTATAATTGAGAACACGAGCCTGAGATCTGTCAGGAAAAAGGGGTTTTATTTTAAAATTAATTTTCACTTGCTGAAGAACAAGCTCCTGCCTCCCCGTCCTCCCCAACCCTGCATTACCACAGTGGGAATCAAGGATATTTTCTCCTAAAATGCTGTTTCCAGGACTGTGAATTAAATCTTCCATAAAATTTTCATCAAGATCTTGCAGCTTCAACTTTAAAAAGCATGTACTTATTAAAACTCTTCTGACTAGGTGTTTAATACAATATTGACATCCAGTAATTAGTTTATCCATGATATCCTTCAATTCTTTTCTGCCAATTAGCGCTGCAGTTTTCACTTTTGCCTGTCATGGAAATAACCAGAGAAGATGCCATTAGATTTTGTTTTGTTCCTTTTTTTAGGTGGTTTTCCCATTTCTTTTTCATCCATTTAATGCTGGAAGCTGTTCTGAGACAGGGAGATTTGCCAATCACCCCAACATCCAGCCTGCAATGCCTCTTTTTTCAGGAGAAACAACTCAGCTCTAATCCACCCAGACAATTCTGTCCATAAATTAGCACATGCTCAGTGTGGGTGACTCGCTGTTGTTGCTGCTTTAATTCCTCACGTGACAGTTGAATGGAAAACCAAGTGGATTTCAAACAGCTCTAATTTGTATTTACCAGCTACGAGCCAGTAAGATCATTTCATGTGGTTGCAACACTGTTTGGAAAAGACCCAATACAGCCTTTTTCTCTATTTTCCCTGTAAATGGTGTCACTTTCCATTAATATCGTCTCTGGTTTTGTTGAAGCAGCTCCTGTGTTTTTTTTGTTGGTTCTCTGGATTAGTCTGGCTGTTCTGCATTTGACAACAGTTATCAAATCTCCCCTGCAGCGGCCTGACTGTCAAGGATATGATGGTCAAATGTTTCACATATTGCAATCAAACCATTTGTGTTTGGTTTGAAGAATTCCAAAAGAAAGCTGTCAGCTAAGAAATGAAGCTGAAGTAGCCTGAAGCTTTTGGAGCATGTTGATCCAATTATGATGATCCACTCATATCCTTCAGCCTTTTTTTTTTTTTTTTTTTTTCAAAATCAATTTTCATTTTAGCTCAGGGGACGGGTTTTTTCGGTAATGCAGAGAAACATCTGTAAGGGTATTTCAGATGTGTTGTTTCAGGAAATTTCTTTTTTTGTGTGTGTGCTAGAGAGCATTGAACTCTCCGTGGATTTTGCAAGTGGCTTTTTGTCTCCAGCACACACACATTTCTATGCTACATTGTCTGTACATACATGGACACACAGAAAAACAATACATACCAACCTGAACATGAAATGGAAATCAGTTTACGTGTGGTTAATCTGGTTACTTGAACCTGAAGGGGGGAAAAAACTACAGCAAAACTCCAAGGGGTTAAATTGCCAGCACAGAAGGATGAATAAACCTAAACCAAGAGCATTGTGGACCAGATTCCCAGCTGGTGTTTAACAGGGAAGCTGTTTGTCACCAGCAGGGCTCCATCCTGGAGAGACACTGCCGCCTGTGACATGTTGACATGACAAGTCAGTGGGCAGATAGCTCCTTTCACTGCTTTAGCTGAAAAATAACAGTTGAAACCACTTAATATTTGTTATTCTGCTGCCAGGGTGTTGTTGCTGGTGAGTCTCAATGTCTTTGTCCCCAGGGCAGACTGTGAGCGATGCCTGGTGTGAAGGGTGTGGTGATGAGGACCAAACCATGTCCACCCACGTTGCCCCCCTGCCATGGGGACACAGCATTTGCAAGTGGGACATCAGAGCTGATCCAAGAGTGCTGTGCCAGCCTCATCTCAGGTAATGGGCTGTCACTGTGCTGTTTTCATGTCACATGGCAAGAATTTAACCAGTGTAATTCATCCAGGAGATATTCCAAGTCCTTGGCCACGGTAGTAAGAATTAGGACTGGGTATTATTTTTGGGATGACACTGCCTTTGCAACTATAGACTCTCCATGTCCAACAGAGACATGAGATCCCTGATGCTGGGAGCAAAGTGAGACCCAAATCAGGCCCTCAGCCCTTTGGTCAGTGTTCCTGTTAGATCCAGTCCTGCTGGTGATTCCCTAAGCCCTGTCCCACCATCAGCCCCCACACCCTGTCCTCCTCTTGGGCAGGAGCTCTATAAACTCTTCAAACTGGCACTTTTTTCCCAATCCACACTCCCAGCAAGCTGCGAGTCCGGTGACCTTTTGGAGATCCAGAAACGCTGTTCAGAAACCACCTGTATGAAATCTCCCCCATTTAACCCCCCAGGAAGAATTGTGTGAGTCCTCCAAACCTCCAGGAAGGGAAATCTGACCTTTACCTCACAGTTCATCTTTGAGCTTCATTTAATGATGCTTCTGCTCTGAGAATACACTGCTCTGAGATAAGGAGGGGCAGCCTGGCTTTAGCAGCAAGAAATACTTCCAACTTTTTGTGTTGGAACACACATTTGTGTTCTGAGAGTGGAAAAACCACCTTGATTTTAGTAAAGCCCTGGTAGGACCAAAGGTTTTTTCATGGGAACAGGTGCCCAACCACCATGAACATGCTGTGATCAGCAAAATCCTTTAAAAAAATGTCCCAGTACAACAGATTTAGGGGGAAATTGCAGATATTGCAGTTCTTACCTGGCACTCAACTCCTTGAATCACCTCACTGTGGTGGCAGAATGTCCTTTACACTGTTTGTCATCGATGCCATGGGACATCCTGCTCATTCACTCAGCACAGGGAGCTTGGGAGCCTTTCCATTGACTCTTTTGGCTCCTGATTTACTGAAGGCCACAGAAAACTATTCAATATTGTCAGCTTTAGTAAGGGTTTTAAGATCTTAAATGAGATGTTTATAGAGAAGTTAATCTTCTTGATTTTTGTGCCAACATACCTAAAGCTGAGGGACAAATTTAACCACTCTTTCAACAGTATATTTTGTTAGATGAAGATATTAATATCAGTTGGATTGCTTATATTTCTTGTGGTATAATGTAAGTCAAGGCAGAGTTGATGGTGTTCAAATATCTTTACACCTTGCAATACTGGATTTTAAGAATTATTTTGACAAATGCTGGCTTTCAGCAGAAATCAGGTTTATTTTCTTTTGGTTCTGAAGTCCTGGCATTTCTCAAGGAAATTAAGGGTTTATTTGATAAACCCCAAATACCCAGGAACAGACTCCAAATGCTGATTTAACAGAATGATTTGCACGGGGTGAAACTTTCAGCCCTTTCTCTCTCAAAACTTGCAGTAAAGCAGCACCAAATTCCCTTATGATTTTAGTAGGAACTGGATCAGCCCCATAAAAGTTCTCTGGAAAGGAACAGACCAATAGATACTGAACCAACAGACACTGAACACCTTGCCAAGTATTTTAATGAACTGATGATGGACAACTGTGCTAAGATCAGACATCACCTTTCAAACCTTTTGGCCTAAATGTACTTTATCTTGGACTTAGAACACATCCATCAAACTGAAGTTAAAAAATGAACCAGAGAGGGTTTCTTGAGTCCTTTCACGCTGTACAGTAGCACTGTTGTTCAAAAGAATCATTCAAAAATCATTTAAGGTTTTATTTAACTGTAAATATTTATTTTTCATCAAAGGAAGGGATTCCCAGAGGTGGGCTGAGCATCCAGCTGGCAGCTTTTCAGTGATATATTAATTTTTTTACACTCTTTTCCAAGCTGTGCAGTCAGCAGGAGTCAGGAGCTGGCGAAGACAGGGTCTCCTGCAAAGGGCAAGTTCCTCACAGATAAACACCATCAGGCATATTCTGCTCTAGAAAGGATTTATCCTGCTTTTTTTCCCCCCAAACCAAAGCTTTGGTTTCATTATAAAGCAAAGCAAAACATTTGTTTCCAGTAAACAAAGCATTCTGTAGGCTTCTGAATATTTCATTAGAAAACCTTTCCCCAATTTAGGTAAATTTTTCAAACTATTTTCTTTTTTACCGTAGGATAGGAATTGAAGCTTGAGTTGGAGGCTCCTCCAGGAGACACTAAACCTCTGTGTTTGCCAACACGATAACAACCCTGCACAGATGTTCCAGACAAACATGGACCTGCATAAACATGGAAAAAAACCCTGACAACCTCTCTAGATACTGAACTGTACAAGGGAGAAAGCACACAAAATTAATCCAGCTCAGGATACTGAAATAAGGAAAATGCCAAGCAGAGTCTCCAACTGTCTGATGTGAAGTGTCCCAGAAACTCAGGGTTTGGATGAAAACCTGTGTCAGCAGTTTGGGGTGAATCATTATTTTGCAAAATGGGGTGAATCATTATTTTTCAGCAGGACCACCCCTGGGTGCTTTAGCAGTGGCCTGGGATGGATCTGTGTTAGTGCTGCAGGAAAGCAAACTTCAGTCTGGGGTGAAAAACAGGGCTGTAATTGGTAATAGTGAGGAAAATATTAATTGCCTGCATGTCATAAATCTGGCCTGTGACATTCATTCTTTAGCTGAGCCAAGGAAGGAAAATTTTGCAGATGGATTTGAAGAATAATCCAGTTGTTCTTCCCACCCATGTGGAGTTGTTTGGATGAATGTAAAAAACAGGGGTTTTTTTGAAATATTGGCTTCCCAACATTGAATTGGGTGAGGAGGAGAAATTCAGAGTTTGAGCAGTTCCTCAGGAACCTGCTCTGGCTGAACCTGCTGCAGCAGCAGACTGGCCTGGGGGGCTTCTGGAGGTCCTGTGAAGACACAAAATGCTACTGGTTTGCTGATGGATAAACAGAAAAAGCCATGTTTTAGTCGTATCATAGAGGGGAAAAAAAAAAATCTGAGACTTCAGCAGAGCCTGGAGGCACAAACACAAGGAGATTTACCAGTGAATATAAAGTCAGTATTACATAAATACAAGCTAAAGGCTGAAAAGGCAGATAATGTGGTGGTGTTTCCCACAATATTTAAGTACTCTCATAATCAGGCTTGGGAAGAAAGATGAATAATTCTGTTTAAATCATATTGAGCCAGCATAGGTGGCTCAAGAGCTACACCAGGACTAGAAAGACCAGGAGAGAAGCAAGATGGGCAGAAGGATGGTGTGAGGTTTGGGCAAACCCACCTGATCCACAGTGGCTGAAGGTCAGCCCTGAGGGACCTGCTTTGCTCCAGGGCACAGAGTGTCCCAGCAAATATTTTGGGACTCTTCATTGGTGTTTCCTCCTCAGAGGGAGGAGGAAGATCCTTGACCCTTCCTGCTTTCTGCTTTAAGCATAACCCCCTTATCAAATCCACGCCTAAACAACTTCCAGAGTTGTGTTCAGCTGCTTAAATTTCCCACCTGAGCATTTGGAACAATGGTATTTATTTGTTTCTCCCTCTTCTCGGGGGCAAATCCATAAAGATGGGGCATTTTCCAGTGGAAGCTTTTGACTCCAGGTTGAGTGGAGTCATTAGTCACGTCACACATGCCAAGGCTAGTGGAATTTGGCAGAGCTGCTTAAACTTTAACAAGGCTGGATTAAATGAACCTTTACCTGAGCTGCACTGCCAGAACAGTGCAGGGGACAGAACGATGGTTACAACGTGGATGTTTAATTTATCAAGAGCTGTTGAGTGCTAAGCTTCCTATTAAAATCCCACTCTCAGCCAGGATCAATCCCTACAAATCTGCCAAGAAAGATACAACTTGGATCAAACAATAACATTTTTGCTCAGGCTGCACAGACAGGGCTTGGCTCTGATGTGTTTTCCTGGGTGAATTACAAAAGCAGGATTTGGAGATTCTTCCGTCTCGGGAATTAAATGCTCAGAACCATTGGCTGTCAACTTGAAAAATGTTAGATCTGCATCTCTCCACAATTGTCTTAAGTTTCTTGGCACTGAGCCCAGCTATTAGCAGGGGGTAAATAAGACAAAAATTGACAACAATGTGCATTATAGGGTGAAGCGAGGAAGGATGATGTGAACAGTTAATGGATTTCTTAGAACTGTGGTATTTGATTTGAGCTTACCATGGGTTTGAAGCAGGTTCACCTCAGTTGCTCTCTGGAAATTTGAAAAAAGAAAAAAAGTGTCTTTTACTCTGTTTGAAAAGTGCAAAAATATGGGGTAGTGTTTATCAACATGGTGTGATTTTTGGGGTTGTCCTTTGCAGAGACAGCAGATGGACTCAATGATCCTTGTGTGTCCTTTTCAACTCAGCATAGTCTTTGATACTGTGATTGTTAAAAATATGTTTTAAATGTGCAGTTTGAGTCAGCCAGATTCAATTTGGTTGTTGGGGTGGACCAACACAGTAAAATGAAAATCGCTCGGTGAAATAGGGGTTGAGGATCTGTTATTTCCAAGTTTATTTATGTTTTTCCAAACTCCTCCTTCTGTTTTTATAATATCAGTGGGGTACAAGGTTGTCAGGTCAGACTGGGAGTGATTCTGCCTTTTCAGATAAATGCTTTTTTGCTTTATTTTTTCTGCTGACTTACACGTTTGGACAGTGAGAATCCTCCTCCTCTGTGTGCTGAGCTGTGCTTTCTATCCCACATCATCTTCACTAATACTGACAAGCCAAAAGAAATGAATGATAATTTTACCACAGAGCCAACCAGTGAACAGCAGAGTTAAAATATCCAAACTTGTAAAACATCCCATTTCAACAAGTTGGAGCACAAGTTTATTTAGTTGTGTGTGATGAGCACAAATACCTCGACACAAGCCCCAAGCAGCACAAAAAACCTGAATACACAGGAAAAAGCCTAAATACACATTAAAGCTCAGTTCAGCAAGCTACCTGAGCCTGAGGTTATTGAATGTGCACATAGCCCTGTTAAATCCACAGGTTGATTTACATGCACCCCCAGTTTTGTGTGTACAAACCCCTTGCCAAGCTGAGGGCTGGTGAGCAAAGCCTTTATTCCCTTCTCTTTATTTCACTGCTGAAGCAAAAGAGTGATTTTCTCACCTCTCTCTGGGCTTCCTTTCTTAGGAAAATTTGTTCAGTGGTATTTTTCTTTAGGTTCTGGATGTGTTTCTGGAATGGCAGCGAGTTCCCCACCCTCCTCTGTGGCAGTGCTGCCTGAGCCTCTCTCCAAGCAGCTGATGGAGGATTTGGAGAGAGCTTGGCTGCAATTAGCCACCTTCAGCTCCTTCCCAGTGACAGCACCAAGTTTTACTTGGGTTTCTACCCAGAACACAGATAAATCTGCAGCCAATAATGTTGAATTTGGGCACACAGACTCTAAAAACACTGTGCACATAATGCCTTTAAAAACTGACTTTATTCAGTTGGGAAATATCACCCCCTGCCCTGTCCTGCCTTTAGTAACTGTTGTTATGTCCCAGGATTCACATTTTATATGTGGAGGCCACTGTTGATTTGTTTTGGGGGTTTTTTTTATTATTTATATAAATAACTCTTGTTTTTATATTTTCTAAAGAAGGAAAAGAGGAACTTTTAAACATTGTATTCCCATGTTTGCAGGTGTGTATTATGGTACTTGAAAGGAAACAATTTCCACATATATATATATATGGTTGATGGAGACCCTTCAGGGGTCATGATGTACAATGAGAAACTCCCAAACAGTTTGTCAAGGCACGACTTTAGTCAGAAACTTAAGCCTGAGCCTGAAAATAATCATCTGGTTTTTTACTTTTGGTGAGACCATACAGTCAACAAAAGTTGGGCTGAACCACAGTGACTTTGTGCATGCTTTTACCAAAATATCACCCACTTGGGACTAAGACCCTGTGGCAGTATAAACTAATAGCTTATATTCAGTAGCTGCATTAGTAAAAATGAGAGAAGATATTAAATGGAAACTATTTGGAGTACACCAGGAAGTCCCAGGAAAGCAGGGGAACAGACAGGTTTGGTGCAGCTTTTCCAGGGCTCCTGTAACTGAGGAGCTTCCAGGTCCCCATTGATCATTCCTCTTCACACCATGTGTATAAAATAGCAATTGGAGGCTTCAGGAGTGTCATGTCTGCATGATGAGTCCATCAATTTTCCTTGGCTGCAGGTTTCCCTTCGGTGGCTGGGAAGTAAATGATGGGAAGCTGAAGGAGAAAGCCGTAAATTACTGGGCTCTGCCAACTCCAATATCCACAGCCTGACGGCTCCTGGGTTTGACAACAATCTGCTTGTCAGTCTCTCTTGCAAAATATTAACATGCTCAATTATCAGAGGTGTTAGTCAACTGTTAAATCTGAGGATTGAGCAGTCCAAAGGCCAGGGATGGGCAGGCCCATCTTCCCTTCCTGCTGCAAAGCCTCTGCTAAGGCTCAGGAGCTGCTCCTTCTCTGCCTGTGGTAAGAGTTTCTTCAGGGTTAACAGTATTTTTGGGGAAATTCCGTCTCCTTCTATGAGAAAAATGGAAAGCAGGGCACAAGTGTTGTTGCTGGATTCCCCTGGGTGCAGCCTGAGCTTCTGGTCGTGGGAATGGGCTGTGCCCAGTGCTCCCCAAATCAGTCTCTTTGAGCA
Source organism: Pseudopipra pipra (assembly GCF_036250125.1). Classification (NCBI taxonomy): domain Eukaryota; kingdom Metazoa; phylum Chordata; class Aves; order Passeriformes; family Pipridae; genus Pseudopipra; species Pseudopipra pipra. The sequence continues at coordinate 16,887,302 of NC_087561.1, forward strand.
GGCGGAAAACAAATCCTGTACTTTAACAAAGCCCCCAAGTCTGGGAGGAAAAGCCAGATCACCTTCACTGAAGAGCATTTTAATAGCTGGTAACTCAGGTGTCTCCTAATAGACAGCCCAAAAACTCATCTTCCTCTGAAAGACCCTTTGGGAAAACCATCCCATTTGAGCTTGATTTTCTCTGTCTTCCTGTGCTTTTCCCCCTCAGATCTGTGACCTGGTGCTGGGATTTGGACCCGTTGCCTCCATCAGACAGGGAACAGTCTCTAAAGTTGGAGAGAAATTCCCAGTGCAGTAAAGGTGGGTTGTTCATTCTCCCACCTCACCCCAAAAACATGAATTTTAAGATCATTTTACTGTCAGTAATGGAGGGAATCCATTTAATTTAAGTTACAAGGCCTCTCAAAAATTCCTATGAATTCCTGTGGCTATAATAAGTCCTCCTGTAATAACATCTCTGGTTAAATAAGCACTGACCACTGGTTTAGAAAGTTCTGAGACACCTCCCATCCACTCATGTTGGCAAGTTTTTTTATTGTTTGTGTGGAATTTAAAAAGAAAGGTGTATTTTTAAGCTCACTACTTTGCCTCAGGCAATGATGATGAGCATTAGTCCTTCTCCTCCTGCTGTAAATTAGGATGGGCTACTGCAGATAAGGGTGTTGTGCTAAATATTAGAAACAGTCACCTGGAAACAAATAAAAGGGTGAGCAATAAGCACATGCAAATTTATCCCCCATTTCAAATGTGCTAGTAAATGCTGACTTTCATAGCGGGAATGTGGTGCAGGAGGAGGATGTTGGGCTTTGCAATTACAGTCCCAATCCATTCTCCAAAGATTAAAGTTTTACACAGTGGTTGTTCTGGGGAAATTTGCTGAATCCTAATATTTAAGATGAAAGCATAATGAAGGATGATTTTTTTTTTTTTTTTAAGAATTGTCTGATAGGCTTGATTTGCTGGTTCTCACTGAAGCAAAACTTCCCTCTGACTTCAATTATCAGTAAATTATGTTGACCTCAATAAGGGTTTTTGCAGAACTGGACCTGTAGCATGAATAGGCTGTTCTGTGCAAAAAAAAGTGACTGCATGGAAATGGCATCTTCTTACTCATCAGTTCTGCCTCCCGAGGGCACACGAGCTGCTGCCTCTGCCTTTAATGACAAAAATGAGCTTTTGCTGCTCTTTCCTCCTGTGAGACCTTCAGAGCTGCTGGGACTGGGCTGAGAAGTTGTGCAACAACGTGAAAGTCTGGGTGAGAACCACCCTGTAGGGCAGTGGTGTCCCCCTGGTGCTCCACACCCAGAGGGCTGTGAGTCCCAAGGTTGTCCCCAAAAAGGCTGTGAGCCCCAAGGTTGTCCCCAAACCCCTTTCCCCCCCATCACAGTAAATCAACCATCATTTTCCCAGTGGGCTACTCCAGACTGAGAGCTTTAAACTCTCTCTGTTTGACATCCTCCTGATTTATTGCATTTGTAAAGGTGACCTTAAATATTTTAATGGTAATAATTCTTTCAAGGGCTTGAATCAGTAAATGTGCTGTGTTCATATTTTGGCATTATATACTGGAGGCAATTTAATCCATATAAGCAGTTTCAGTGATATTAACACTGTAGGCAAACTGATACTAAAGTTTAAATGTCAGAGAGAGTTTTCATATTACATCTAGTGCAAACAAAGCATTTTTTCTCCAACTACTGACGCATAAAATACCAGGAGATAGTAAAGACAGAGAGTGCCAATGAATCTGAAATAAACAGGAGGTGAAATTTATAGTATTTTCAAATATGTGCCCTATCCAAGGACTGCTGCAGCTGCACAGATCTATAAAATTAGAGATAAGAGGAAAACCTTGTAGTGCTCCACTATAAATGCACCTCCACCAGGGTATCTATCTGGATTTCTGTAACTCCTTGGAGATTTACTGTTTCCCCTTGGATTTATTACCCACTGTGCATACCATGGATGGTATCTTACATTCCCTCCATTGGCCTGTTCATTATTTAGTGACAGGTCCCAGTTATAATCCCTGAGCAGGGAGGTGCCATCACGTGGCCACCCCCTCGTAGGAGCAGAGAAGCTCTGGGAGGATCCCACCAATATTTATCCAGGGATGCTCTGGGAGCTGTGGATTCAGGCAGGTTTCCATCCTCTGGCCCCAAAGCTCTGGGTGGCTTCTCACACTCCGTGGCCGGCCGAGACTTTGCCTTATTGGGGAAAAAAAAGCAAGGATCGGGTAAAAGGATGAGTCTTTTATGGTTTCCAGCTTACAGTGTTGGATAAATGATGGGATGATGATGGACTGGGTGGGATAAATGATGCCTGAGGCTCTCCAGAGCCACTGGTCCTGAGAAGGTGAACCTGAAACCAGGAGCTCAGTGGCACCAGCTCATAAAACCCGTGCCATATGGTCAGAAGGTTTATTGTCCAACCCCATAAAGCACCAGGGATAATGTGTGTGGAAACACGGGCTGCTTGTTTGGGTGTTTTCCTGTTAAGTAACCTGAGCTGCTGTGAAATGTCCTGCTGGCATCACTGGGCAAGAAAAGGGGCAGTTGTAGGGAGCAACTCACTAAAAATAAGTAAAGCCAGCCTTGAGTGATGTGTGGGAAGTCACAGGAGGAGGAAACACAGGTGCTGTCATGGGGGAAGGGAATGAGCACTGAGAAACAAAATTTATGAGCTAATGATGCTCCTTTTTCTAAGGATTTTTTCCTTGTTTTAAAGCCTCCGAAGCTGTGGTGACCATGGCTCCTGGGTATGTCCATCACTGTCACTTAGGTACATGGGATGGGGTAGTGGAATTGGCAGTGCCCCTTTATCCCAAGGAATTTCGGAGGTGCCTCAGACAATTTTAGACAAATCCTGCTCCTGGGGTGGTAAAAAAGGTCTTCAGGCTTCATCCTTCCCTGGCTCCCAGAGCTCCCAAACTAAGCCCTGCTAGACCTTGATGAGATGTCCCAGACCAAACCAAGAAGAGCTCAAGACCCCATGGGAGGAAGGGACAGCCTCTGTCAGGAGCAGTTTACCTCTAAAACTGAAGAGAAAATGAACGTGCTCAAAAGCTTGTTGTGAATTTCAATCTTCTGCTGAAACAGAGCCAAGATCATTAATTCATATTCAGATCTCTAATCAATATTTCGAGAAAATCAAAGTGTAAAGCTCAACCTGTATAATGGTGTTTCTGTCTTCATCCTGATTGCACTTAATTTCATCAGGGTCACACTGAAGAGCTCAGCCTTGTTTAATTCTGAACTCCAATGACAGTCAGAGGAACGTTTTTAGCTGTGGCTCTGCAGGATTTTTTTTTTTAGTCAAAAGCAATTAAAAGGCTTTCTTTGGCCTCCTTAATTTGGCAAACTAAATAAGGTGTTCTCATGGCTTGTTTCTCCACAGAAGATTCTATCACCCTGTTTAAAACCATTTATGGAATGACTTGTGAGAACTGCTGCCACCTCGATAGATGATACACCAGTAAATTAAAGGCACATAAAATGATGGATTCTGATAGAATTAAGAGGATATAAATTAATTGGAGACTTTATTGCTGTTTCTGTTTTGAACAGGGTACTATGGCAGTACATTCTGGCAACAGGCTGGAAAGGTAAATTAATCTTTATGCATCATCATCAAGCAGTGTAAACATGGCCAAACTTAATTAGGACATAATAGGTTGGTAAGTGTCTGCCCCTCAGAGGTGAGATTGCTCTCTGACAGGTGATCACAGCCCAGAGGACTATCAGGCAAGGTCTTCTTTCAAAGACCTTGTATCTCTGCAAGCCTCTGACAACAAATCCTATGGAAAAACCACCCCAGAGGCAGCTTTCCACAGTCCCAGGGACAAACAGAAATGAAACATGGCCTGAGATTGCACTACTTTGGCAGTAGAAGCTCTTGTTTTACTGCAAAACCAGAATAGGAGTCATTCAAACCTCCAGCTGGGAGCAGGATGGAGGTGCTGGGCACCCCCAGTTCATCTTCCCACACCTATGGGCACCCTTGGGTGGGCTGGGAGGGAAACCCATGAACTGGGCTGAAGTACTCGTGTAAAAACAGCAAAAATCTTACTTGGCATATTGTCCTTTAGAAATTATAGCACATGAAGGAGAGAAGTGCAATACAGCATCTCTTTTCCCCTTCTATTTCTGATACTAGTTTTTGTCATTAGCAGCTCCATTCCTGTGGGTTTATCAACCCATTGAAACCTTACCTCTCTTTTCATGGCAGCATTTGAACTTATACTTACATATACAAGCATATATTTATCCTTACTAGACATGATCTTGCTTCTTTAGTGGCCAAAGTTCACTAAAGGAACACAAGACAATAATTTCTATTTTAAAAACAGCTGCAAAATGTAGTTCAGGAATCTCTTAGGTTATGGGGGGGGGGAGAGGGGGGTTGTGAGAAATTTTGGGGAACTGATGCTGAGAAGAAAATGTGTTTTATTGAATAGTTTCAGTCAGTCTAGATTTGATGTCTGGGCAGAAGAAAATTCAGGCCAGAAAGTAAGTTTTAGTTTTGGGGCAATTTTAGTTTAGTCTAGTTAGTCTAGTTTAGTTTAGTTTAGTTTAGTTATTGCAGTGTATGTTTGGTGTCAACACCACGGTGGTGACAGGGGTATGAACTGGTCAGATGTGGAGTGGCAGATCTTTTTCACACTGTCAGGCACCAAAAGGTGTCTTAATAACTGGCAATCAAACAGCAGCATGATCTTGAAACCCTTGCTACTTCAAGGCACTTTTTGGAGTTCAACATACTTGTCTTTATTTCCTGATAATTGTGCTCAGAGTTTGCTGCTGCTCGATTGCCTCAGGAATTAGGATATGCTTTGAGAGCAGGGGGAGGACTCCCCTGCCAGCACAACTCTGCAGAGCAGAAAACATCTCTCATTATGGAAATTATCATAGATGTTGTATGAAAGGGGGGGGAAAAATCATTCTAAAGCCATGGTAAAAGTCCACTGCAGAGCCCCAAGGAGGCCACTTGAACCCACCTTGATAATCAGAATAAAACAGAAGGAAATACACAAAATGTTAAGTTCCAAACTTTATTTGGTCACTAGCATCCTTGCAGAGGGGTTCTGTGTGCTTTAATTTCTATTTCAATTTTTCAATTCATTTTTTAATTCCCTCTTTGCTCATTTATTCCGTGTTTTCCTCATTGTTTCCACCACCTAAAACTAAACCAGTTTAATCCACCTATACCTCAAAGTCAGATTCCATCCCTGCATCTTGCTTTTGCATTTCCACTCTTTGATAATAGCTTTTGCTACCAGCCCAGTTTAAATTCTTAATTTTGTCTAATTCCTCTAAATGCACAATGATTCTTCAACTGGAAAGGAAAGAGAGGAGCTCGGAATGATCCATATGTTGAAGTACTGTATTTTCATCATTTAAATGATGAACTTCCCATCAAATATCCACAAATGTACATTCATGACTCCCATCCAATGATCTATTGGCCAGAGGCACATACATTGTTTTAATTTATTTTGGAGGAAAGGTGCTTTCCTGCCGAGTTTGGATAAGCTTTCTCTGTACCAAACAGATGTTCAATAAAAGAGACTTTACTGAATATGACATATAAACACAGGGAAAGAGAAGGAAGGAAGGAAAACTACAGGCTGTGTGGATTCCCGGTTCATCAAACAACAGGCCACAGTTTTAATCAGGACCCTGATGTCTTGGAAGAAGGTAATGTTGGCACGTTGCTTGTGGTGGAATTTGCTTTGGTGAACCCACTGAGAGATCACAAAGTCTCCCAGTCCTCTGATGGATGTAAACAGTTCCTCCCATCACGGAAAAAACACCTGGAAAATTTTAATTGCGTGGTCTGGGAGAATTACAGGGGTTGGTTTGGAGGTGGCACGTGAGGGTTCCTTCCCCACCACCCAGTTTTGCTTTAGGAAGAAAAAAGGGTTTCTTCAAACACCCAAGTCTTGCATCTATTCAGGCTCTTCCTATTTGGAGAGAGGTGCTATTTAAGGAGGCATTGAGGAGCACAAAGCCAGCCTGATTCATCGGGAGATCAAAGAGGGAATGCTGCCTTTGAGATAAAGATGGCTCTGCTTTGAAAGGCTTCTCCTTTGTTCAGGAGCTGCCACGGGATGTCCACCCACCCTGAGTGGGAACCTCCTCCTGAGGGACACACAGGGGGAAAAAAGCACCTCCTCTGCCTGCTCCAGGTGAGCTGAACCTCGGGGGCGAAGTGGAAATTTTGGATGTTTCCATCAAAGTGAGACTTCGTGCCCGACCTTCTCCAGACCTTCCCGGCTTCCCGGCCAGATCCCAGCAGGGCAGCACGACGGGGTCCACGATGTGCTCCCACTTCTTGACAGATAATCACACTCAAAGCTGCATCTTTTCCATTTTAAGACCCCACTGAAAACCTTCTTATTTGCAAGATGTGAATCCCAATGGTGATTTTCTAAGGAAGGCGAATTAACATTTTCCACCCACTGTGCTTGTCCAGGGACAGCTCCTCACCAGCTTTCCTCACTCTGCCTTCCAGTACTGATGTGTCAACGTGGGGAAAACCTGGAGTATTTCAATACTTCTGTGATCATTTTGGTAAAATCTGATGATATTGAAGGCAATGGGGAAGCAATAATGTCCCTGTCATAATAAATTATTTTATATCCCAGCCCTCGGTGTGAGCCACCAACCACCCAGAACCAAGTGTGAATAAACAGGAGTCTCCAGTATGACCCTGTGATGATTTACTGAATCGTTACTACATGTAAGTATCTACAAGCAGGAGCACCAACTCTCCAATGCCAGCTGATGAATTCAAACATGAACTGAAGTTTTAAAAACACTGAAGCCTGGGCAGTGTTCAGTGTTTTTAACAAGATGGATTGGCAGTTTTAATAATTCCCAGATCCCAAACACATATGAAAAGAGCCCTTGATGAGAAAGGTCTGATTACAAATAACCTGCAGAGAGATGAAAGTTCGTTTTTAATATCTGTTTTTTTAAGTCTGCTTTAGACTTTCAAGAGGCTTCAAAAGAAGGCAAAGACTAGAAAACAGTTTGATTTAATACTGTTAGATGTGTGAAATAAAATGCTGGACAATAAGAGATGTAAAACAAGCAACAAGTGCAAGTGACTTAAATCAAATTAAAGAGCTAATTGAAAATAATGGAATTAAAACCTTTTTTGGTTGTTTTTATTCATCTGGTTTTCAGCACTGTTTGCAACAGCATTTTTTTTTTTATCTTCTTTACTTTGAAGAACAAACTTTCTCTGCCATGAAAGACAATGATTTTAATCAGGATCTGAAATGTCATTCCATGGGCTGGAGATGGTAAATGCCAGGCAGGAAGAGAAGCACCATCAACACAAACCAGCAGGGCAACCACAGAGCTGTGTGGCCTTTGTCTGTGGAGTTTTCTGATACAACACCATGATACTGAGGTGCTTTAGCTCCCTTTATACTGATCCTCAGCAACACATCTTTGCTTTCATTCTCTGTATAAAGGAGTTCTCTTTTTCTCTGCTGTGGCACACTCACAGCTCCCACTGAGCCAGTCCCTGACTCCAGGGAGTAGCCACGAGGTATCCACTGGTATCACGTTGTTCTGAGGACAGTTTTTGTCTGGATCACCCAACATGGAGCCAGCTTTTTGTTTTGTTTCATTTTTTAAATGGACTTCAGGGCATGTTTAAGCAACTGAAGAGAAGTGGGCTTGGCATTGGATTACTTAGGTGGGGTTTTTTACCTGATGTCAAAGGAGTGACTCCTCTGCAGGGGGATTGGTGTGACTGCAGACCTGCCTGTGCTCCAGGGTGTTCCTGGTGTGTGGGAGACCAGGTGTCCCAGCAGAAACATGAGTGTCCCTATGGCTCTTCACTGTCCCACTTCTGTCCCCCTGCCCAGTGCCATTGCAGTGCCAGGTTTTCTCCTGGCTCTCCTCTGTCCATTCCCAAGCCTTGTCCTCGTCCTCCAGCTGGTTTTGAGCTCCAGGGCAGGGATGGCTCAGCCTTTGCCCACAGGGGTTGTGAATGCCAGAAGCCTTCAGTGCTCAGAAAAATCCTGTTGAGTAGAACTGATGATTTAAAGGGTCTTGGCCAAATGAAAGGATAATTCTCTGACTGCAAAGTGCACCTGCAGGGGGATGTTACCTACAGACCTTGGATGAGGCTTGGCTTCGCAGGGTAAAATTCAACCTGAGCCCACCAACCTGTTAAAAGCATTTTGTACAGAAAATTCCAGCATAAATCCCTGTCATCAGTGGTCAGAAAGTTCCCTCCTTTTTTTTTGACTGGAAGCTCACAGAAATAACTTCCTTATGGGCTTCAAAGACGGGCAGCATGGAGGGTTCAGCTGGTTTAGAGGTTATTTTTGCTTTATTCCATCCTGCACACAAGCAAACCAGGCTGGGAGCAACCTGGTCTAGTGGAAGGTGTCCCTGCTCATGGCAGGAGGTGGAATGAGATGATATTTAAGGTCCCTTCCAACCCAAACCACTGCAGGATTCTGTGATTAACTGTGCTGCCTTTCTCATGGGCAGCTTAATTTTGAATCTTCCAGAAGAACAAGGGAAAAACCAACTGAGACAACGTGAGGACAATTCCCCTGCTTGTGGGAATGGTATTTTTAAATGGAATTATTCCCCCTATGTGCTGCTCTGCTGCCTCCTCATTAGAGGGAGAGGAGAAGTGGGTGTGCTCAGTCCTGAGCTCTCATGATATGTGTAAAGAAATCACTCCTGGTGCTAAAAACCAAACTGACACTGCCCCTCAAGTTTGGTGAAATATCCAATCAGTCTCAGTGAGCTTTTGAGGGAAAAGGAATAAATAAAATAACACACACACACACAAAAAAAAAAAAAAAAAAAGGGGAGGAAAAAAAGAAGAGAGAAAACTCACCAACCCCAGTGTGTTCCCATAATGAAGGGTCTAAAAATGCCCCACTCATTGATGCAAAATTACAGTTATTGTTTATCCTCCTTCTACTTCACACAGCTTTATACAATACACACCACGAAAATACAAGCAAACAACCGACACATTAGTTAAGAGACCTTCCATTTTACTTTGGCAGTTCACGATAATGGAATTTAATTGTGGAAAAAGCTGAATAATTTTAGCTGAATGTCATTTGGTTCATTCAAACTGGGAATCAGGGACATTTTTAACAAAGGTTTTCAAACTTCTTTTGAAATCAGGAAGCTGCTGTGCACAGATAAGGGGAGAGGTTTGAGGATTCTCTATCAGAAATTTCAAGGTTTTTTCCATCTGCTTTTTCACATTAACTGGTAATTATCCAGAAAGGCACATAATAGTGCAGAAATGACAGAAGCTGACAAAGGTTTTCCTAAGATATGTAAATTGTCAGTGATAGGCAAGGTGCAACAGAAAGCCTTTCTACAGCACAATTATTTATGCCAGTTCCATTTGCTTTTAGGTAGCGCTGATGGTTCCCCGGCACCGCCGCCTTTATCACGGGCCCTGCACATTCCTCACCACCAGCACGCAGGGAAGTGGCAAAATCCGGGCTTGGAGCTTGGTGGTCTCTTCCAACACCTCTATTTTCCATTAAATGCACACACGGGGGCCTGTGGAGACATTTCTGAGGAGCCTCATGTTTGTTATAACCTCCCCCTGCTCAAGTAAATAGGTGAGAAATAGGGAACTTCCTACTGGAACAGCTTCCATGTATTAGTTCTGGGTGGTTTAGGAGTCCACCTTCCCCACAGCAGTGCTGTTTGAGGGAGGAGGTGTTATAACACTCTGAGGTTCATTAGCCCTCTCTGCTAATTGCCTAATTTCAGCAAAGAGGTGAACCCGTTGAAGATGCTCAGACAAATTCCCTTCCCCCAGCTCTCACTGCCCAGTGTGTCTCTTCCTGGGGGTGGGAATGGTGGGTGCTGGGACAACCACTCCATCTGCTTTTAAAAACTCGGTCTGGGAACACAGAGCCATGGAATAGTTTGAGTTGGAAGGGACTTTTTAAAGGTCATCTCGTCCAACTCCCCTGCAATGGGCAGGGATGGCCAAATTGGGGTATTCTTACTTTACATTCCTTGAGGGAAAGAAGATCCTCTCTCCCTAAATTGCCCTGGCAATTTTAGGAATTCTTACCCATAGGAGTGCATGACATGTCCCTGCAGGTCACCAGGGTGGGCTCCAGGTCTTGAACAGGGTTTTCCACAGGTATTTTCAGTCTCTGCTGTACAGGCAGACAGACTGAGGTTGATAAATGCCTCCCTTCCATAGAAGAGGTCGGGTTGGCCTTCTGAGTCCTTCTGGGAAGTTAATTCATGTTTAAGTAAAGAGAGAGGGGCTGTGCAAGGGAGAAATTCCTGCCTGACCTCCCCCCCCCCCCCAATTCAGCTCATACAGGAATCACAGGTTTTAATTAACCTTTTCTGAGAATAGGACTTCATATGTAACTACATATGTAATGAGAGGTTACAAGATCTTTAATGGATGGAAGGACTTTACCTATCAGTCCCTGATGGAGTGGCACCAGAGGTATTATGGTGGGATAATTACTTTCCATCCCCACGTGAGTGATGTTAAGTTGCCCTGATGGGAGGTGTTTCCATGTGTGTCTGGGGGGGTGGAATTAATTTCCTTTATGGTAATATTAACTTAATGGGTGCTGAGAGAAAGTAAACAAGATGCAACACAGCAGAGTTATAGAGAAAAAAAAACAAGATTGCATTTGAAAGTCAATGGGCTTTGCTGTTTTCTGTAAGGACCTTGTCTTCTCTCTGGAGCTTTGTCTTCCCAAATCAGGGAGGTCAAACCCCTGTGAAAGGCTTTGGGGTGGATGGAGGGGAAGGATTTGCCCCACCAGATCCATTGAGGCTGCAGCTGCTGCCTGAGGAGGGTCTGTCCCTGCAGGAACCAGTCCGGGGTAGGGGGGTCACTTGTTTTCTTGATTTTATTTTATTTCATTTTTTTAAGATAGATTTTCTTTTGGGTGCTTTTACACCATAAAGAATCAACAAAGACTTTCAAGAACTGCTTTACTTGGTCAGTTTAACCTAATCAGGAGGTGAAGCTCAGGGGCTTTGGGTGGAACATCCCAACAGCTGATTTATGGAATCTTCAGCCAAAAAATGTCTCCTGTGCTTTGTGTCCCTTTTGTCCCCATTCCTGTTAACTCCCAGGACTCCTTCCTTTCTCTGAGCAGCCCCTGGTAAGTGCTGGAGGGACAAAACCAGCAGCTCCAGCTGCTGACACTGGACTGTAGCTCCACTGACACTGGAAGAGCCAAACATGAATGGAATACGTTTGGGTTTTTTTAAACAGAAGTTGATATATTATTAATTGCAAGAGGAGACCACCCCAACTAAGCCCCGTGGGAGACTCCAGGACAAGCTGAGATGGGGGACCAGAGCCCAAGCCCAGCTGGAAATGCATTTTGGGAATGTGCAGGTTAAATTAGGTGCCTGGGCCACCAAAGTCATGCTGGTATTTATACAGAGCATTCAGAATATTAAAAAATTGCCTGAGTGTTAATTATGTCCTTAAACTTTCTGGATTTGCTTTGGGTTTACTTTTTTAGTTTTTTTTTTCCTAGATAAAGTTAAAATTAAATCAAAGCTTACCAGGCCTGTGAAGATGGTCCTAAGTGGTGTGTGCACAGCAGAGCTGAGGACTTTGGAACTGTCACGCATAGACACTGTTAGAGCTGGCAAAAGGACTTTGGAAAGGCACTTAAGGACAGAAACCCTGAGGATGCTCAATAAATAATCCCAGGAATGATGCTGTGAATGTGACTTTGCCCTTGTTACACATTTCTGCTCCTCCTTGTAGTGACATTTTGGCCACTGTGGCACTACCAGAGACACTCCTGAGCAGAGAAGGTGCTGCCAGCCCCCAGCCCTGCGTCCTGCCCTGAAAACAAGTCCTGAAAGAACTTTCTAAGCCTCAAACTACCAGAAAAAGCCTGAAAATAAACCATAGAGGAGCATCTGCCTGAGTTTGCTGCCAGTCCAGAGCCTGGTCCCCCCTCCATGAGCCTCCCATGACAGGGAAAAACATCATCACAACTCCTGTGAGCAGTTGTACTTCCCCAGCAGAGCTTAAATTTTGGCCATTAAATCATTCCAGCAAGATACTCACCACCCGTCTCCAGCCAGAGAATTATTTACTAAAGCTATTCAGCAAATAATTGGGAATAATGAATCCATCAAAGGAAATTGTGCAGTGAAAAAAAGAGGTGAAATGCACTGGAGGAATTATTCACTTCAACTGATTCACTCAGCCCTGTGAGCAAAGAGCTGAAACAATGGAAGGAGAGAAGGAAAGAGAAAATAGTGATGGTGCTTTAAAATGTGATGTTTTGATTGTCCAAAACCTTCCAGCTTCTGTGATGCCAGAGCTCCCCAGTGTCACACCCAGTGTTTTTGGGGCAAAGGGGTGGAAATCAGAGCAGGGAAATGTGAGAATCTAAAACCACAGAAATTACCAGAAAGAATCATCTTGATTATCTGTTATTGTTGTTTTGAGTTTTGTTTTTCTGTAGCCTCTTGTTAGACTTTGAAAGAAGAAAAGGGGAAAAAAAATATTAAACGTATTTCAGAGTAATTGAACTGTGTTCACATAACTTACACTAAAATTATTTTTAATTAAATGAACTTCCCCTGTTTGTAGCTGGAAGGTACTTGTGTGAGATAAAAAACTCCATTCTAATAACGCTGAGACTCACCACCACTTAATTAGCATCACAACTCAAGGCAGGAGGATGAGCAGGGAGGTGGGTCTGTGCTGCTGGGTGGGATTTTGGGCAGGGAAGGTCCCTCCTCCAGCTGCCCCATCCCAGAGCCCACCCGGCACCTCCAGGGACACCGGGAGGGGAAATCACGCCTCGTATTTGACACAGTTTGTGGCAAAAGCAATTATAATTAACATTATATTAAATATTAAGTCAAGATCATAAAATGTTGATTGGTACTGATTAGCTGTGTAATCCATAATTAGAAATCACTGCACCCTTCAGCAGGTACTGTAGTGCCTCAACTCATGATTTCACTGCTAAATTAAGCCAGTGATTCAGCTTTTGCCCTGAGTTTTACTTTTGCATTTAATTTAGGGCAGAAGCACATTCAGGCAAAGAAAGGCACAAGATCTGTTCCTGCTGAGGCTGTTCCCAAACTCTCCATCCTGAGGGCTCCCCATCCTTTATACACCCACGGGAAGGCAGTGGCCAAATTGCCCTCGGCCATCCCCAGCCCTGCTTTGGTTGTGTCTAAAAGACAAAGGAAGAAGCACTGGAACAAACTGCCTGGGGAAGTGGTGGAGTCAGCATTCCTGGAGGGGTTTAAAGGATGTGTAGAGGAACAGACTGTGCCTGAGGAGGTGGGGGAGTCCCCATCCCTGGAGGGATTTAACAGCTGTGTGGATGTGGCACGTGGGGACATGGGTTAGTGGTGGCCTTGCAGTGCTGGGGGATGGTTGTCCTCGATCTCAGAAGGTTTTTTCAACCTTTATGATTCCATGACCGGATGATCCCATGAAAAATTCCTTGTGTATTTACTCACAAAAGCTTGAGGTGAGTGTATCTGTGCCCTCCTGGCTGTGCCCAAGCCAAGCAGACAAACCACCATTAGGCAGCTCCAAGATAAGGATTTATTTCCAGCACAAACTAGGACACCTCAGCAAGGAGGGATCAGGAGAAGATTCTTTATTCTGAATTGATTTTAGAAGACCAAACCTGCCTGTATATTGTTCATTAATGGGGTGGAAACACCGACCCTTTGGTCAAACAGCTCTGAGAGGTTGGTGGCTCTGGGCTGGAGAGCTGCTTCAGGAGGGGGGATTATTTAGGATGACTATATATTGAATATGTGAATTTATTAAGGTTTGCTGCAGCAGCCCTGCTTTCCCCTAATTTTATGGGTCCATTTATCATGGATATCCATTTGTAATGGATAATGTCATCATTGCACACTGAGAGACGCTCAAGTTTTGTTAAAGTAAGGAACGAAATCCCCTCACCACCAGGTTTTATGTCTTTGCTGCTAATTTCGGTCGCTGAGACCCAGCTGTGATTATCCACAGTGTATCTGGATAAAAATAATAAAGTCTGGGGGATGAAATTCCAAGCCTGTGGCAGCCTGGCTGTACCTCCTGGAACTCCAGCAGCCTCCTTGCAGCACTGCAGATGAGCTGGTCCAGAGGGACCTTCAGAGGCTGCGCTGGGCACCCGCTGGCAAACCCTGGGCTAGAGACAGAAAGCACAGGCAGCATTTCTTCTTTTCCAAAGGCACTTTGGAGTCTTAGGGAAGAAATCTTTTCATCCCTGCTGCAACTGGAGCAGGCTGTGTTATCTTTTGCTCTGATTACCATTGCCTGGGAGAGGGGATGAGGTGCTGGGCCGAGCCCGACGATCCCAATCAATTAAATCAATGAGGCCGTGACGCTCCGCAGGTTCTCCCTAACCAAGGGTTTGGCCTAAAAGGCAGCACACACAGCGTTGGGAGGGCACATGGAATCACAGATAACGTGGCTGCTGGGCAGGCTGAGGAAAACAGGGAACCTGTGCTGAGAGGATCCACATTTCCCTGCGATGGGCACCGTGGGGTGCGGCCCTGGAGGGGGTCAGGGAAGCACTGCACCCTGTGATGCTCACACACTTTTAATTATTCTTATAATTATATTAAAGGCTGTATTTTTATGGAAATGATGGGTTCAAGATTGCATAGCTCATCTTCTTTTAAGAGCTGCTTTTGGCTATTCCAGGGAAACCACTATGTTCTCCCCTGCTGCCCTACCTGAGCTCCTTGAGCAGAGATCTTTACCTGTCCCACTACAAAGCATCCAAACCCCTCTCACTTCCTTCCCTTGGGCATCCAACAACCTGAAAACACAAGAAAGCACCAGAAAAACGCTCCCAAACCTTGTGTGTTCTTTGCTGTTGATAGTCGAGGGACTACCTCTGAGCAAGCAGCTAAATAAATACATTTAAAAATTTAAGCAGATTCTCATGCCATGACCAGTAAAAACAAGGTATTTCTACTCTTTCAGCACACTGATTTGAAAAACAAATAGTAAAAAAATGAAAGCAGAATGTCTTCCCTGTATCTCACCCTTCCCTGGGCAGCAGGGAGTTGTTTCTCTGGGCACAGGGTATAAAACTGTATTTGCATCTGCCTGTGATGTACAGTAAATCCCTCCATCCAGCAGCCAGCCTTTGGCTCCTGGAATACTAAAAATGTCGATTTTTTTTTTTTTGCCTGCAGAACCAATGCATTAACTCAGAGAAGGGGCAGCAGAAGGAAAGCCTGGAGCCACTGCCCACCCTGCAACTGGAACAGGGTTTGAGCAGCAGAGATGCAAGAGAAAGAAAAAACACCTCTCTCAGATGGCTGCAAAGAGAAGGTCTCTGCAGTCACTTCTCAAACACTGAAGATATTCTCATTTAAAAATATCCACTTAAAGGTAGGTTTAATCTCCAAATGGCATTTTCCACTTTAAAAAAAAATAAAAAATCACATACACACATGCACAAAAACCTTCAAAAAAACCCCTCTCCAGTTATTTCCCCTTCATTTTTTTTCCCCCAATTAAATTAATTTAAAATGAGTGGAAAATGCTTTATGCCCTAAGAGCCTGAAACCTCTGGTGTCAGCTGAAACTGGCACTTCTGCTCTCAGCTCCAGCCCTCCCTGCAGGCACCTCTGCTTTGAAGCCTTTGAAGTGTTTGTGGCACAGGAAGAGTCTCTCCTCAGAGAACACCCCTCATTTTATATATATTTAATGTGCAAAGTGTGTGTGAGTGTGTTTGTGTTCCTACAACGTGGATTTTCACCGGGCAGATGGGAAAATGGAGAAGAAATCTTGACTTGCAGGACAAAATTCAAGTAAAAATCACTGTCTTGTTGAGAGATCTTTGAGATCTTCCAGCCTTCATCCACGAGGTTATTTCAGCATCCTCCTGAGGATGCAGTTGAAATGATCTGCTGGCCTTCAGAGGGACCAAAACAGTTCTTTTAGTGCCTGTAGGACCTGCTCTCACCTCTCCCAGCATCAGGATTCCCTTTTAAAGGAATTTCCTTAGAAAAATGCCATCAAAGAACACCATGGAAATGCCACCATGGAAACACCAGGAGCAAAGTAGCTGAGGGTGCCTGTTCTGGCTGGGAGCTGCAGGGCAGCTGGAATAACCCCCCTGAGCTTATTTTGGGGATGTGATGCAAGAGAAATGCAATAAATTTGATTAATGGTTGGATTTGGGGGTTAATTATTTGACTCACAACGTAAGGACCTCGCTTGTGGAAACGAGGTGTGATGTGGGAGACAGCACCTGAGGTGGGCTGATGCAAAGTCTCCACCTCAGCACCCAGCAGGACCAATTTTGAGGGTGATTTGTCTAAATTGTTACGTTTCCCTTGTTTTTTTTGGCAGGGAAATATTTAGAATCAATGCTCCTATTTCAGAACGTATTTATTCACAGTGCCCTGCAATTATTCCAGCCTGTAACCAGTGAAGTTTATTCAGTAATAAAATCTTAAATCAGCCAGTTCAGCCAATGTTCTTTGAGCCCTGAATGCTTTGGTGAACATCTTCTCCCCCTGACTGGTTTTTAAATACAAGAAAACCCCAAAAGTTTCTTACAACATATCAAATGGAAAAACAATCATGTTCTGTGACTCTACAAAACTGTTTCTGAGGACATGTGATATGTTTTGCCAGGGAAATGTCCCTGCCCCTGTTCCAGGGGTGGCTCTTTCTGCTCAGCATTTGTTGCTTCTTTTAATGTAAACACAGGGAAACACTGGATAATGGATAGGGAAAATAAATAGACAGGGAATATAGAATTAACCCTGTGTTTTTCACATGCTTGCCCTTCATGCCACTTTATTTTTAATTTTTCTGGCTTTTCTGAAGCCATCCTTGAGTCAGCCAAGGCCAGGTGAGACTTTTTCCTTCTCTGCTGATCCTGAACCTTATAAACCTTCAATTTACTCTTCCATAACCAAATGTTTAGTACCTACCAGGTGGGTTAATTAAAGTGCATTTTTTACAGCTCTGATAATAATCACTACTACAGCACCACAGCAGTGGCTGTAGACTGGTTTTTCATTTGATATTTCTTTTTAACAGTGGTCACACTGTTTAACCCACTGGTTCTTTCAGGTCGAGCCAAAGGTTCTGATCCTACCTGGAAATATCAAGTTCCAAGAGATGAGAGCATCACGTGCACTCATGGCAATTCCCAAACTAAATGCAGCAGAGAATTTTGGATATAACTAAAGAATAGGTGATTTTTAATTTATTTTAAGAGGAGGAAAAAATCTTAGTAGGAAAAAACAAAATATGAGAAGAAAGAGAGAAGATCAGTGAATGTCCAGCATTGATTTAGGAACAGGCTCTGCCAAGCAGGGGAAAAAGGAGCCCTCCCCAGCCCATTTAGTGTATGGTTATTAGTATTGATATAGTATTTCCCTTGGCTCCCAAGAGAAAAATTGGGGAATGAATTAGGAAAAAAAATAATACATTTCTGTGAATAATTTTTTTCCAATTCAGACGGGTTTTTTTTTTAGGAAACGGGAGGGGAAAAAAAGAAAATCTGCTTCTCAAATGTCAAGGACTTGAAAGACTAAAAATACATCACCGGAATAAATAAATTAACCCAGCCGACAGGACTGATGCTCTGCAGGCATCAGGGATTAAATAAATTCACTAAATTCAAAGTGGTATTGCAGATAAGAGCTCTTTGTGCTGCAGCATGTACAGCTTATTGATTGTAGGATTGAGGTGCTGTGCACTCTTGTAAAAGGGGCTGGGGCTGATAGGGCTTAATCCTGCCCTAATGCAGAGCCCGGTGCCCAGAGCGTGGGGCCAGCCCGGATTTCCTCATTTAGTTTAATTTGGTTTGGGTCTTGGTTTGCTGCACCCCACCTGTGCCTCTCCCTGGGCAGTGCCTGAGGGACAAGAGGCACTGCAGAAGGTGCTGACTTAGCAGGATGAGGGCTGGGGCAGGAATGCTCCTGGGAATCTGCCTGGGTTGTCTTCCATAGGGATGGGAAGCCTCGGCACCTCTCGTGTTGCATAGGGGGGCTGCAACCCTGAGCTCAGGGGATGGAGGGACCTTCTGGGGGGAGATCCTTGTTCTGCAGCCCCACCTTTTGTTCCATGAGCCCACCAAGGCAGCAGGAGTGTGTGTGACCAAGGTGAAAACACTGTTCCTGTCCAGAGAAGACGGATTTTTCCAGACAAAAAGAAAAAATGGAAAGGTTTAAGTGCTGCTGGGTCAAAGCAATCCCAGAGGGGATTATACACGTGGCTGGAACGAAGGTTGGTAAGTTCCTGTCAACCTGTTTTCCATGGCAGAGGGGGTTTTCACCCTCCTGGTCAGATCTGAACTGCCAAATTCACTCCACACTAATACAGAAGGACATTTCTTTCCTCCTCTGGAAGCTCTCCTGCCTCTGGTTCTTAGCTCAGGTCTGTGCAGGTTTCTCCGAAGAGCCAGCAGAGCTCTCCAAACACAGAATTTTATAATTTACCAAGAAAGGGAAAACCCTCCAGGCCTCTGGGAGTGTGAGAAAGCAGCTGGGCATGGCAGTGATGCTCTCATGGAGTGCTGGTCTCCTGGTCCAGGTCTCCTTGAGTCAGGTGGTCCCAGGTATCAGCACCTTCCCAGCCTCAGGGAGTCCTTGGGTGTCAGTTTTCTGGTAAAAGAGCTGATCTGACCAACAGGAAAAACTTTTATTATCTATTGTTGTCTACCAGGTATGAGGGAAAATCTCCCTGCTATGAAAGAAGGAGCTACAGGGACTTGACTTTTGGGTAACCTCCTCAAATCCCTGTATCTCTCCCTCAGGTTTGGCAAATCTCCCAATTTCCAACTTCACCAAAATCCAGCCTCTTAATCTCAAGACACATCATCTCTCCTACGTAACTCTGCCTCCTGAGCACGATCACAGGGCCTGCATTTCAACACCCAAGATTCATTAATATTTCCTGCAGAGTGTTCAGTAAGTAGCAAATAAAGCAGGAAGTGTCCCAGATGTTGGAAAGAAAAAATGGAATTATTCATTGCTTACTAACATCAAATGCTAATCTGAGAAAAGCATCCTTGAAGAAATCCTTGACTAAAATTCATCAGAGTGATGTGAAATCACTGTTTTAATTATGCATCTTTGAATGTATTTATTAGTCCCGGTTCTGATCTGACTTACAGATGTTTAACAGTGATAAGGGTCTGCTGCATCTTCGGAATTACTCGTGATTTATAATGACAAAACTTGGATCAGAATTAGGTCCTTGTCACTACTCTATAATATCCTTTCATCAAACTTCCTCACATGCAACAGATGAAAGCAAAAACGTGGTTTCTGCAGTTTCAGACCTCACCACTGAGCTCGTTAGGTTGGGGTTTGAAATTTCTCCTCCAGAAATGATGATTCTCGCACAAAATGTTGTCTGTGTGAGCTCTGCTCATCACAGGAAACTCGAGAGCAAAGGGAACTCTTTATTCCACCAAAAAGGTGTGTTTGGGTAACCTTGTGCTGGCTATAAACGTGGAGTTTTAATAGAGGAGTCAGTTCTTCAGTTATGCAGCTCTATAATATCATTCTCTCTTATTGTTGTGACTATTAGATGTATATCTATATCTAATACTGGGAGATTTGTCAAACCTATGGGAAATAGGGGAATTTGATGGGGTTACCCAAAAGCTCAATACCAGATGACTATTGGAGAGACTGTGCTCAATACCAAAGATATTTAAAACAGAACACTCTCTATTCCAGACTGATTCAAAGCCACCTGTGTTTCCAAAGAATGATGGAGTTTTAAACTACTGCTTGTTCTAGAGCTGATCCAGAAAGAGCAGGTCTCCAGGGATGGTTTACTCCCTAAGGCATGACTGCATGATTCAGCTCAATGTATTCCATAAATGCCTTGATGACATTAAACTAAATTTTTTAAAGAACAGATGGAGAAAGTTAATAAATATTTCATTCTATAATATAAAACTCACTTCTATATTCACAACTTCAGGGATGCTCAGCTTCACAGATACCAATAAGTCTGATGGATTTCTTGCTGCATTCTCATTCTTCTGCCCTGGTGTCTCTTATGGGATCATCATTTCTGCATGCTTGGTTTGTTTTATGGGATCAAGGAAAGGCAAGTGACTGTAAATCTTGACCTCCTCTGCTCCTGGATTATATACTTTTATTCTTTGTGACCATAAGTGTTCGTCTCTACACTGAATAGATAATTAAATGACAAAAATTATTCAAAGGGAATTTATAGTGAGAAATTATCCCTTGAAGAACTGATAGGGCACAGGCATAACCCAAGGAGATACCAGGAAAAAATCCAGTTTAGAATGGCCAAATAAAACACTGAAATATCTGTGTATTTATAAACGTCATGAAAACATCCATTTCCTGGGAAAAAACACAGTCTTTACCTGCATATCCCAATTCTGTTCAAATAAAATTTCTATGAAGGGAAAACAGTGTGAATAGTGCTTAAGAACTGGAGACCAAGCCAGTTATTCATATGAAAGAACTAATCTTTCCATGTGGGAATTACAATTTCTCACTCTATGTATGCCATGAATCTTGTAAAAGAATAATTAGAACTTGCTCCAAAAGGAAAGAAACGCCAGACTTGAATAATATTTTAGGAAGAGCATTAACAAACAGTTTTATACTGCCAACAATCTTCTAGAAGAGATTTACATTCCATTATTAATTAACTGTACTGAGTCAATAGCATGACATAAAGCTCAGGAGATGTATGTTTAGCACAAACTCTGACATTCAGGAGAACTGCACACATTTGGAGGAAGTTTGATTTAAAATTTATGCAAACGAGCTCAGCAAGCAAAGACCCCACAAACTACTTCAAAGCATCCCCATCCAGCCCGAAAAACATGACAAGATCAAATCTTTGTCATCTCTCAAGTGTCTTTCCAAAGCTCCACATATTCAGTGTAAATTATATCCCCCCCCCCCCCAGCACCTGGATGGTTTGGTGTAGAATTAGGGATGCTTTGTTCTTCTGACACTGCCACGTCAGACAAGGGGCACCTGAGTGATTGGAAGAATTTAAATATACCTAAATGACATGGAAATTGTCCTTGTGGAGCTGACTCCTGTGCAGAGTCCGTAGAATACGAGGTCCCACGCTGAGCTGGCTCACAGGGTCGACCACAACCAAGCAAAGAAAAAATACCAGGGCTATTGTCCCCTTCCCCTTTCCCCCCAGCTCTGACCATCCTTCTGGCTTAGGGTTGAGAAACCTCACAAAACTGTGTCCAGGGAAAATATTAAATTCAGAGTAACGACAAAAATTATTCCAAGGGAATTTATAGTGACAAATTATCACTTGAAGAAGTGATGGGGCACAGATAATCCAAGGAGATACCATGATATTATGCTATTGTTTCCACCTCCTTTTCCCTTAATTCTGGCCATCTTTCTGGTTTTGGGTCGAGAAACCTCACAAAACTGTCTGCAGGGAAAATATTCAATTCAGAGTAACGACAAACATTATTCAAAGGGATTTTATAGTGAGAAGTTATAAGAACTGATGGGGTACAGGCATAACCCATGGTTTCATTGTCCCCCCTCCTTTTCCCTCAACCCTGACCATCTTTCAGTTTTTGGGATGTGGATCCCCACAACACTGTGTCCAGGAAAAATATTAAATGTGGAGTAACACATTGCTGTAAAGAAATACTAATTAATTCAGGTTAAGTTTCATGCCACAGAAATTGGTTTATTCCCTTATTGAAAGTTAGGTTAGGTCCAGGTAAATTTGTATCTTCAGAATCAGGGCTTTTAAGGAAAAAAAAAAGTTTCTCGTGTTTCCCGACATCCCATTAAAAAGGTTGTCCTTTGACGTCAATTAGAGCCAGCTAAGGAAAAAAAATCATCCTTAATTGCTTTTCAGAAACAGACATTAGAATGTCCCCCTTGCAGCCAGATTCGATTACCTTTTACAAGAAACAAGGATGCTGGGAATGCCATAAAACTCCGGCTCTGCTGAATATGGATGTGGGGCTCTGCTAACAATCCATGGAGCTGCTTTTCCTTGGGCTGCAGGGAAAGCTCACACAAAGCCCACAGACACCCCTAAACTTCTCCAAAATGTAAAAATGCTGAAGCTGGGTTAGCATCTGGGGCTGGTTTTGGGACAGCTCTGCAACGGAGCGAGGCTGGGAGAGCTGGGGGTGTTCACCTGGAGAGAAGAATCCAGAGACCTGAGAACTCCTTCCAGGGCCTAAAGGGGCTCCAGGAGAGCTGGAGAGGGAGCTTGGACAAGAGTCTGGAGGGACAGGACAAAGGGGACTGGCTTCCCACTGCCAGAGGGCAGGGTTAGATGGGATATTGGGAAGGAATTCCTGGCTGTGAGGGTGGGGAGGCCCTGGCACAGGTTGCCCAGAGAAGCTGTGGCTGCCCCTGGATCCCTGGAAGTGTCCAAGGCCAGGTTGGACAGGGCTTGGAGCAACCTGGGCTGGTGGAAAGTGTCCCTGCCCATGGCAGGGGGTGGAATGAGATGGATTTAAGGTCCCTCCCCAGTCAGACTATTCTATGGATGCTCAGTGCTCCAGCCCTGCCTCCACGTAAGAGCGAGTGTAATTTACCCCGACGATTATAGCTACAAAAACGATCTAGTCCTCAAAAACTTGTGCCTGTTTCTTTACATCACCAAAGCCTTCTCCAAACTTGTCTTACTCCAGGGACTCCATAATGTCTCTGCCCACCAGGAAGAAGAGGAGTCCAGCCAGCAGGACCAGGGGCACCCCGGCTGCGGCGAACATGAACGACCACCCGTAGTAGACGTGCACGGGGACGTCGTCCAGGCACCTCTCGCTTCTCTCCAGCAGGATGTACTTCTGGAAGTCAGCAGCAAACTCCTTCCACATCACGAAGAGAAACACCAGCAGGAGAAATAAACCTCCTGGAAAGGGAGACAGAGATGAGTCATTGTCTGCACATGGAACACGGGAGTAAAAGTAAGAAGAGATCTCAACAGATCTCCAGTTATCCCTGCAGGTCCTTCAGCCAAAGCTTACTGTTGCAGCATTATTACCCATGAGGTTTCTCTGCAGGTTCCTGTGGAAGCCAAGCCCTCTTGTCCTGGAGGAGATCACACTGTGACAAGTTCCTGCCCACTGACACCTCATGCTTTAACAATCAGGCTCAGCCATCGTGACCACTCATGTTCTCAGCAGGGACCTGAATTCCTCTCCCAACAGTGCCTTTTTGCCTTTTGAATTTCTCTGAGATGAATGAGGAGACACCAAGACTCACTTTTTCCTTTTTTATATCTACCCTTCCAAGCAGTGTTAGATCCAACTTCCAATTTAGAAATGCAAGGATATGGGAATCAGTCCTGCTGATGGCAACTGAACCTGCCACCCCCAGCAGGTACAGATGATCCTATTTTGCAAGGAAATAACACATAATAGGGTGGGAAAGGCATGTAGCCCCGAGATACCAATCTTAGATGGGCTACAAAATAACAGAGTAATAAAAAAAAAATAATAAGCAGCTTTTACCAGGAGGCTACAAAGACTTCACATGGGCGAGTGAGACCTCCTGGCCCTCCTGGAGCCTGACAGAGGAAAGCTGAGGCCACACAAAGCCTGAGCAGTGAGTGCAAGGTCAGCATCTCTCCTGGAGGGGTCTGCTCTCCTTGGAGCCTCCCTGGCCTCGCAGGATGCCCATGACCCAAACAGGTCTCCCAGGAGACCTCCCCATCTCGTATTTCCAGCTGCATTCCCGTCGAAGGTCAGTGGGAAGAGCTTGGTCACATCTGAAAAGCACGTGGTGAACAGGCACCTCCTGGACCTGGGGCCTTCAGTGCCTTAATAGGAACCTCCTTTCCCCATAATCCAAGTGCTGGAGGTTTAGTTTCCCCCGTATGAAGCAGATGACAAAAACAAGAGTGGCCCAAATACTATTTACTGCATATAATTAAAAATATATATTAGTCGTAATATATGTTGAATTTAAACTGCAGTCAGCAGTGATGGTGTGATGACAGGTCTGAAAGCACTTCAGTAATATCTGATCTTGGTACTTCACAGCCAGAAGCTACTATTTTTAAAAGGTGCTGTATAACATATAGATACAAACACACACACACACACACATATGAAAGAAATACATCACAGCTTATAATATTTTTATGGTAGAAGTGAACAGCTCAAAATTAATTCGGTTGACAAGTTACCACACAGCTCCGTGGATGTGTTGTGGCTTCTGCAGGATTTAATTTCTCCCCTTGCCATTTTTAAATCAAAGGTAGTTGTAGCGTATTTCATTTTTCTCCCTGGCAGCTTATACACTCCAAAATCCAACTCTTTTGCTAAGGAAAGGAAGGGGGTAAAGCCTGATGTTGATTTATCTGCTTAGTGATTACTGAATCCTCAGTCAGAGAAAACATGCCAGTGTTTTACTGTGATTCTGTTTATGATGGATATAAACACCCAAAAATCAGACTTACAGGAAGGTAAGAGGGTTCAAAGTGCTCATTACGAGTTATACAGAAGTTGAAGCTGCCCATCCTAAACTGTCACATTCATTACCCTGCCTCCCACGCCCTAAAAAATGGAATCTTATCGACAAAAAATCAGCACAACCATATGAATATCCTTTACCTCACCCTACACTGTCATTTCAAGTGGTTTTCCCTGATGTGGAGAAGTCCTTGTGTTCGCTGGAGAGGCAGGCGAGGAGTTAAACAGCAGCTGCTGGAACATTTGCATGTTCATTGAGGTTTTGATACCACTTGAAATTAAGTGCACAAATAAATATTTTACACTTACCATGATAGTTGTATGCTTAAAATACCAATTATTCTACTGTAAGAAAACCATCGTGTGTTTAAATAGTCGCATGTCCTTTACAAAATACAATGTATTGATAAGAAGGCAATTAAGTCTTTATTACCGATGTAATTTAAAATTAAATTAATTAGATAGCAACTGAACCTTGAAAAGTGCTCTTTTAAAGATCAATTTCTATTTCATTAACTTATAATACCTATGGTAAGAGACACAAATGAAACCGTAGCCCCAGTGGGAGAGAGAACGTGGCCTGGGAAAGTGCTTTGGAATTCTCCTGTTTTTCTTTAAATAACCAGGAATTCTGTGCTGACTTGTCCCAGGACAATTTAGATGGTGCAAGTCTCCTTTTTTTTGAAGTAATCAGATCAAAACCTTCCAGTTCTTACTGAGGAGGGTGTGAAAAGTCCCACGAGTGGTGGCCCCATCCCCAACCTCACCAGGAGCTAAGGATTGGGATGGATCCCTCCCCTTGCCCCAGGAGAAGCGCCAGGCCTTGGTAGGGAAGGATTTATTATTAAACAGGTACTGGAGGTGATGGCACGGCCATGGCATCTAAATTAAGAATGTTTTCACACTCTGGGAAAATGACAAGAAACTGTAAAGTAAGCAGCCTTCTTCCCCGGAATAATTACAGCTGAGTGACAAAGAGTCCCTGGGATTTGCACCATGTCCTCAGCGAGAAGAGAAAATCAGAAGGGCAGGTGCAGCCAAAGGACGGTGGGAGCGCAGAGAAAGGGCAGCTCAACAAAAATTGCTCAGCTAAAAATGCCAGTTTGGAGCACTCACAAGTATTCATGAAAGTGCCTAAAATTTGTCACCCTCACAGCCATCAGCAGACTCTTCATTACAACAAAACCAGGAGCTTTCACCTCCATGTTACCAAAGTGTTTGGCATTTTTGTTTCAAAATGTTGTTTTATTTTGGATTTTTCATCTTTTGAACAGGGCTCACTTTACCATCTCCTTTCTTGGATGCTCTGGAAAGTCATCCTCGTTTCCTGCCAGCTTTTGGTGTGCAGAGACAGATTCCCTCCTGCCTTGAGCAGCAAAATGAAAAACTGAAGAAAACACGGTTTTTCTGCCCTAAAAATGAGACTGGCATCGGCACCCACACCTGTGAGACAGGATTGCATGTTGGGTTTGGGGAAGGGGAAGTGAAGACCTCATCAAACCAAACCATCCTTACAATGCTCTCAGCATCCCTGTGGTTTCTACCGCTGGAAAATTACCCAGGTGATCTCTCTCCTTCTCTGCCTCTGTTCATCAGGATGGTACAGGAAAAAATTAACTGTGAAACTCCATCTCCGTGCTGATGAGGTCAATGGCATCTTCTGGGGAGGGGCTAATTGCAAGCAAATTGAAGGGGGGTATTAAATCTGTCTCCTTTGAATGCTGCAGAACAAGGGACCCCGGTGGTCCATCCCCCCCTCCCAGAGCTGCATCTTCCCTGTGGGTAAATTGGAGTCGAGCTTTTCCTTTCTCTCTCTTGATTTCCTTGTGACACCTTTATAGCTGCTAATTGTAGGGACAGGTGAGTGAACTCAATCTTTAACTCTTATTCTGTGGAAGCTACTGAACTTTTGTGCAATCTGCTAATTATGACAATAATGAACTTTGACTCCTCTTTCACCAGTTGCCTCTTAAGGATGTTAATAATGAGGAAATGGAGGGGTGACCTTCAGCTGCCCTTCCAGAAGTGTCAGCCTTTACTGCACGTGGGGAGCCTCAGACTGCCAAAGTGCTGCTGGATTTGGGATAATCTGAGCAAAAAATTCAGCACTTTAACTCACAGGACTGGGAAATCTGCCTCTTTTTTTCATGCTGTTGGGTCACGTTGAAGAACAGGTTAGTCCCACCATGGGCAGGGATGCCACCCACTAGACCAGCTTGCTGCAAGACCTGGCCAACCTGGCCTTGAACACTTCCAGGGATGGGGCAGTCACAGCTTCTCTGGGCACCCTGTGCCAGGGCCTCACTTCTAATGTCTGAAAGGAATCAAAACTGAGGAGCACAAGGTAGAGAAAAGGAAGAAGTACAAGCAAAGTTGTCTCAGCATTTCAAAAGCTGCAGCACATTCACCCACTCCTCTCACTGACACTGTAGTGATAATTAATCATGTTGTCATCTGACTTTTGAAACAAGGGGACAATTAGTCACCAGGCAGGATCTGCCACCCCCTTGGAAGCGCTGAAGCTCAGGCCAGGATGGCAAATACTGGAAGGGAAGCAGCACACTGGCTATTTACTTGTGTATTCCAGGTTTTGGGAGCAGGCTGGCAGGGAGAGCTGCCCAGCTGGGGCAGTGGATGCACAAATGCAGCAGCAGCACATGCCAGATGGGCTCTGGCTGCCTTTCCCAAGTCACCCAGCAGAGGAAATCAAGGGACGTGGCTCTGGCCCTTTGAAAGGGCTCCCAGAAACACCTCCCATGGAGCAGTCCATTGGTTACAGTGCTGGCACACAGTCACATTTGTCCCCTTGAAAGGATAAAAAAAAAGGCTTCTCAGAAAGGAAACCCAAAGGGTTTATTGAACAGTAACAACCTTCACCCTTTAGCACTGAATTCCCCTGGCACAGAGGGACACGTGGGACTCCTCAAGACCATGTGAGGCTGGTTATCCATGAATGCTTGAGAGTGAGTTTTCAATACTTTTAGAGCCTTTTGGTGGCAAAAGTTACATCATTTTGCAGTGATTAACCATGGCTGTGCCGTCACAACCTCCACCAGAAGGAGGGGGTTCGTGGGCAGAATGGATCCTACGAAGGATTCCCTGAGAGGTCAACGTGGTGCCCCATCTCACCACCCGACTGCCAGCCCACCTTCCCACTCTACAGATTGCCAGCATTTTCACACTTCCTCGAGGAGAGGTCATTTCTGCAAGGGAGGTTAATTAACACTGACCCCCAGGCCATGATTAGAAGACAAGAAGCGCTTTCTCCTGCATCATCCCTCCCTCCACATCCCGCTGTCCCAGGGAAAGGGGTGGCTGGGGAGCTGAAGCTGTGGTGAATCTGTTGTTCCTGCTGCTTAGCACAATTATGCAAAAGATTTTTGGAAAGGATAACGAGAAAATAGCCATGGAGGGATGGAAGCTGAATCCATCAGGAAGCCAAGGCCAAGCAGGATCCAGAGGCCTGAGTTCAGGCTAAGCCCCCCCAAAATAAAAGGAACAGCTGGAACACTAAGGAAACTTTGCTGAAAAACATCTTGCATCCTCCTGCTCTCATTTGGATTGAAAATACAGCAGGAAGTGTCTTCCAGCTGAACTCGTTCCCCTAACGACTGTTAATAACAATGATTGCTGTTCACATTGAAGCTGCATTAATACAAACTTCAGTTTTAACAGCAGCATCTTTGTCTAATGCCAAGAGGTTTATGTGATGCATAATCAGCTCTCTTAAAAAGTGTCACATTCTACGCCCCAGCCCTTTAATCAAGAAGTAGTCAAATAAAGTGCAAAAAAAATGAAAAAAGAAAAAGAAAAAGAAAGGAGATTTTCAGTCTCACTCGACACCCTTTTCTGTGATATCTCTGCCCAACGTGCAGAGTAGACACATTCCCTGGGGACATCTGCTCCCTCCCTGGGGCCTGGGTTACGGATGGGAAGAGAAAGTTTCCTGCCTTGGTACAACCCTTGGATTTTTATCCATTATGGGGGTCACAACAGCCCCATGGAAAGCTACAGGTTTGGGGCAGACTGGCTGGAAATCTGCTCGGGGGAAAAGCACCTGGGGGTGCTTGACAGTGGCTGAACACAAGCCTGGGTGGGTGAGAGGCCAAGGGCACCTGGCTTGGATCAGGAATAGTGTCACAGGCCCTGTGCCCATCCCTGTGCTGGCACTGCTGGGGCACCTCCAGTGCTGGGGGCACTTCTGGGACCCTCAGGACAAGAGAGACATGGAGGGGTTGGAGCGTGTCCAGGGAAGGGAACGGAGCTGGGAAGGGGCTGGAGCAGCAGGAGCAGCTGAGGGAGCTGGGGGGGCTCAGCCTGGAGAAAAGGAGGCTCAGGGGGGACCTTCTGGCTCTGCAACCCCCTGACAGGAGGGGGGAGCCGGGGGGAGTCGGGCTCTGCTCCCAGGGAACAAGGGACAGGATAAGGGGAAACAGCCCCAAACTGTGCCAGGGGAGGGTCAGGTTGGACATCAGGAGGAATTTCTTCCTGGAAAGGGCTGTCCAGCCCTGGCACAGCTGCCCAGGGCAGTGGTGGAGTCCCCATCCCTGGAGGGCTTTAGAAGACAGGTAGATGTGGCATCTGGGGACACAGATCAGCGTTGGGACCTTTCTTATTAAATATTTTCATTAATGTTTTCAGCTCTCCCCAAATTTGGGCACACTTAGAGCCCAAACTGAGAGCAAAGACACTGCCTCATGGTTGATTTATGCCAGATATGAGGAAGCAGGACCGGGTGGAGGATCTGTAATTAAGCTGTGGTTTTTCAGAGAAAGGCCTGATTTCATTACCAAGTTCTTCACTTGGCACAGCTCAGCTGAGATCCAGCCTGGAGCTGCTTGAGTGGCAAAAGAGCTTTTTTCTGAGTTTGAGTTCCCGGTAGTGAAGCCAGTTATTCCTCTCAAATACAGAAAAGGAAAAAGCCCAAGTGATAATTCAATGGAATCATTTGTAACTGCAGTGGGAGTAATGAATAAATGCCTATTTTTAATTCATTTTCCTGCTGTGCCACCGCTTCATCTTTTCAGGTCTCCTTAAGCCAGCCCTCCCATTTTGGATGGCAGGGTTTGCCTTTCATCCCTCTGTGGGTTTCCAGATGTTAACAACAGAGGCAGGAGCAGCCTAAATGCAAAGCCTGACTTCAGGGAACAGAGTGGGGCTGATGCTGCACAGGCTTAACACAGCTTTACTCAAATAAAAGGCTCTGCCTGTCTGGGTTGCATAGAAGAGTAGAAAAAAAAAAAAAAAAAGCAGTTTTCAAAAATCTCAGCTTTGATAGGATTAAGTTCAGCCTGGAGAAGAGAAGACAGAGGGGAGACCCCATTGCAGTTACAACTTCCCTGAGAGGGGCAGAGGAGGGGCAGGACTGAGCTCTGCTCTGGGGGACCACGGACAGGACCCCAGAGAATGGCTGGAGTTGTGTCAGGGCAGGGTCAGGTTGGATCTCAGGAAAAGGTTCTTCCCCCAGAGGCTGGTTGGGCACTGACCAGGCTCCCCAGGGCAGTGGGCACAGCCCCAAGGCTGCCAGAGCTCCAGGAGGGTTTGGATGATCCCTCAGGCACAGGGGGTGACTCTTGGGGATGGGCCTGTGCAGGGCCAGGAGTTGGACTTGATGATCCTTGTGGGTCCCTTCCAGCTTGGCATATTCTGGGGTTCTGTGAAGGACTATCTTGCTAAAGCCTGACTGAGCAGAGAATAATGGAATTCCAGAATGGTTTGGGTTGAAAGGGACCTTAAAGGCCCTCTCTTTCCAGGGACACCTTCCACTCATATGGCTCAGAGCTCACAGGGGTTTAATTCCAGGGAGGGGGAAGAGGGAAATCATTTACTCCAAGCAGTGCAGCTCCCACCAGATCCCCTGGCAGCACCTCACCCCCCTCTGCCTCCCCTGCATTCCATGCCCTTACCTGAGAGCAGGAGGAATCCACCTCCCACTTTGTAGGAGCGGGGGCTGACGAAGGGAATTCCACAGACCAGCAGGAGCCCCCCCACCAGAGCAGCAGCCACGGCCAGCAGGATGAACGCCGTCCAGAACCCTCTGTACACTGCACAACAGGAGGGGAGTCAGGCAAAGGACAGCAAAAGAGGCTTCCTTCAGTCCATCCTTGAAGGTCTTGGACTTCTTTTCCAACCTTAATGACTCTGTGTTTAACCAACAGCAAAAACATCCACCTGCAATGGTGTCGTGTCAGGCAGAGCTGAGGCTCCTGCTTTGCCTGGAGCTGGTGCAAGTTCAGGGTGAATGTCATGCCCTACATAATGGGATTGGAATGAGTACAAGGGGTTGGGAGGGTTTGCCAGGGAAGCAGGCCACAAAAGGGGGGAGAGGAAAGGCCACTGTGCTTAGCTGGGCCTGGAGGAGGATGGAAAAACTTGGTAAGAAAGGAAAGAAAAAAACAGCAAAATTTGGAGAGGTGGAATCAGCCCAGAGCTTTGTTCTGTTTTAATTAACACTTAGGGAAGGTGCCAGGTTCCTGGTTTAAAATAAGGGCAGTGTTTGTTGGCAGGACTGCAGGGAAAATGGGAACTCCTGATTTCCCCCATTAACGGCCTTTGTGACTGAACAGAACAGGAGAGGGGAACAGCTGCCTCTACATCCACTGAGCTTGGGGCTTTTGCTGTGACTCCAGGCAACCACCCCACCCGGGGCTGAGCAAGCTTGTGTCCATCACACCCCAGAAGAGGGGACAGGGTGGGATTCAGTCCACTTATTTCAGCCTCCCTGCAGCCAAGTCTCTTCCAGTCACTGCTATAAACCTTAGCCAAAGGTGGTGTCTTCTAGCAGAGACCCCCCCCATGCCCTACTTGCTGCTCCCCTGATTTATCTGATCCCCTCAGATCAGCACATCTCACTCCTCCTGTTGTTTTTCAGAAGCTTTGGTCTGAGAGATTTAAGCCGAGCACGAGCAAGTGGGTAATGCTGAAATGATTCACACTTGAAAGAAAAATGATACCAAGGAGATGCGTTTTCCTCATTTGAAACCATTTTGTCAGGAGAGCCACTTAGGCAGAGATAAGTATCTTGAACTCTCCAAAACCACTGAATTCATTTTCATGTTTAACCTCCCGTCACCCGTTTCTCTCAGGGAGCCTCAGAGGATGCAGATAAGGCAGAATTATCTCTGGAGCAGGTAATAGCTGGAGGACCCTTCTTCTTGGACAGCCTCCTGGTCTGTCAGCACTTGCAAATGAGGATGGACTGGTTAAAAATGAAAGGAGTGTTAACTGCTCTCTGCAGACCCCGTGGGCGCTTTGCAGGGAGTTGGGGCAGTGGAGGATCCCGGTGCTCCCACTGTCCTAAATGTGGGGGCTGAGACACCCCCCTCATCTCCCCAGGGATCACAGGGGTGGGTGGCAGGCAGAGCTCCCTCCCCAGCACCTCCATAGAATCATTAAGGTTGGAAAAGATCTCTGTGAACATCGGGATCTTCCTGGGACCTGTCCCAAGAGAGGCAGCTGGGCAGGGTTTCATAGCAGGGGCTGACAGACAAGGGCAGATGCCTCCAGCCCTTTATTTAGGACGGGAAAAAAAGTGTGTTTATCAGCAAGACCATTCAGAAACTGGACGTCATTCCTGCCTCTCCTAAGCAGGAAAAATCCCACTGCTTAATCCGTGTGTTCGCTGCACATCCTGCACCCAGCTCCTCCACCTCCTCCCATCCACAGGTCCCTCGTGTCCATTTGACACCACGGCGTGTTCCCCGGGGCAGGAATTCTGCACAGTGCAGCAAGAGAAACTGGCTGCTCTCCCTCACATTCTCCTACTGACAATGTGGGGTTTTTTTTTAATTAATTTCTCATAACAAAAAAAAAAAATAAATAAATAAAACCTAAAAATAAAAAAAGGTACTGCTAAAGGCTAAGGAAAAGGTCAAGATGTTTGTTTGTGCAGAACGTCTGCCCTGCATCCCCGGAGGCAGCGCAGACTGATGCACACTATTTAAAGAAATCAATTCATTTCAAAAAAGATCATTGAATTAATTCTAGCTGCTGCCACCAATTTAGCAAATTAAAATTCCTAACAGCAGCTGATTCATTAAAGAACTCGGAAAATATAGAGAAACATAAATAAAAAGGGAGCTGGTTGAAAGGCAGCTCTCCAACCACGCCGTGTTCAGGGTATTAAACATAAGCCAGTCACTTACGGGGATCTTCTGACAATTTGGTCTTTAACTGATTTTCCAGTGTTTGTTTATTTTGTCTTGCAATAAATCAACACCAGAGCTCTCCCAGGAAGCCTCACTCTAGGAATGAGTCAGCACTGGGACGGGTTTGGGTTTTCTGGATGAAGCCCTTTGTCTCCAGCTCCTCCCAGTGAGCGAGGAGGTGGGACAGAGTGGATTTAATCTCCTGCCTGGCTCATGGGAGTAGGTGCTGAGCACAGAGTGGGAGGGTGCACAGCTCATGGCCAGGAATGGCAGGTCTGGAGCAGAGAAGATGTGGGAGAACATCTTGATGTGCCCATGGTTTGTGGCAGCTAACTAAGCAAGGCCAGTGTATAAAGGAGTCTTCCAAAAACCCATGCTTGGCCACAGGCATTTACAAGGGACTGACACACATTCCAAATCTCTATCCAATCCCCTGGGAAAGGAGGACAGAAACCCACCTGCAGTTGTGTCATAGGAGGGGTGGGGAAAAGGTCCAAGAGCAATGGGCATGGGGAACAGGTATCCATGCATGCAGAACTTGGGGTGTGCTTGGCTGGCTGAAAAAGAGTAAAAAAATTCATTAAATCCCTGTTTGCTTTTGCTTTCTGCAGAATCACCATTACAGCACTCACATGGGGACGTGCTGTCGTGTAAAACCTGCAAAACCCTCACTGAAATCAGAAGGCTGAGGAGGAAAGAAGGAGGGTAAATCTTAGTTAGATAAATAAAATAAATAAACACTGTGAGAGAGGGGGGATATCAGAGGATCTGGGTCTGCTACTGGTACATCTTCTCATTTTCATAATCTGAGTCTTACGTGGATGTAAATCATGAAAGATGGAACAACTGAAATCAGTGTAAATATTCCAGTGTAAATATTGTTGTTTTCCTCCAGGGAATGTGCCAGAACACCTGGAAGTGGCAAAGGTGTTTGGGTACCAGAACAGGGCTCCTTACAAGATCTCCAGTTGGTGAGAAGGAAAAGCACAATTAGAACAGAAGTGCCCCATCAATATTAATACCACTGAGGCTTATCATGATTAACAGTAATAGAATGAATGTTAAATGAATTAATTAATGGTTGGCCACTTATTTAAATATGTTCCCCAGCTCAAAGGAACACTTTATAATAGGTGGACATTAGTTCATGCTAAATTGACTATGGAATACCTATTGAATTAATTATTACATCCACGAGAGCAGCAAATTAATTTGCCATGATCAATCCTATTATAATAAATACATAAAGAAGCAGCACAAATTTGCCAGTTATCAGAGTGAGTCATTTCACTTCAGGTGACACTACATTACGTATTTTTATACAATGTAATTTGATAGCAAACCCCCTCTCTCCAACCTGTCCTTTCCTTATCAAAAACTTTGCGTGAAAAACCTCACGCGGTTCAGTTGAATGGTGGCAGTGACTATTCCTGCAAGGTTTTACAGGGAACAGGTCAGGGGCTGGGGGAGACAGCAAAGTCATTTGAAATTTTAATCAATGCAGAGTAGATTTATTGTGGGAACCTGGATTATTTGCAGCCCTACGAGGCCACTGTGCTGCTCCACAACCACATGAGCACCTCCGAGAGGATCGAAGCCCCAGCGGGCACAGGGTCAAGGTTTTAGTGGTGTTTAAATCCAACACCCTTCACTGCACAAGGGCCACCAGTCAGCAGCAGTTGGGGTCTCAGAACAGGTTTCACCTTCTCCTTCAGTTTGTTGTTTGTTTTTTTTTTTGCAAGAGTAAATGTGCTTTCAGAAAAAAAACAGTAATTATTCGATATCCCTCTCTGTTTATTCTCACGTGTAATTTGAATGACCTTAAAAAAGCAAAGCAGGTAAGATCTTAAAATAAAGAGCACAAACACACGTGTTTATGGCCCTCCATGGTCCACCACTGGTCCTGAGCATGCAGACACCACACATGTGCATGTCCAGCCTCCCCTGTGCTAAAATCAGTGGGAGATGGGAATGCTCAGCACCCTGATGGTGGAAAATAGGGTGGAAAACAGAAGACCAGGAAGGGCATGGGCTCAAGTTTAGCAAATTTAGCTGAACACAAACATCAAGAGGTATGTGAGGAAGGGTTGTGGAGGTATATGAGGTGGGTTACGAGGCCACCACTTCATAAGACTTCGAAAATGATTTATTAAATGGCACAAAAATGTTTCTACATTTATGTGAACAGCCCTCTGAGAGCAAAATCCAAGTTTAAAAAAGAGCACAGAAAGGACACGGAAAGGGTGAGCCAGGTTTGCTTTTGGGAGGGAGACAATGAGAATGAAAACCATGAAATAAAACCATCTCAGCATCCCTGGGAGCCCTCCCTGTGATCGTTTCCCACTCAAACCATGAGCAATTGCTGTGGGTACGGGGTGGTGGCATCATACTCACTGTACCAGAAGGTCCAGATGGTCTCTGGGTGGCCCTCACCAAAGAACCAGCACCTCCAGAAGAAGCCCTCGTGGTGGAAAGTGAGGATCTCCTTCCTGGTCTCCGTCGGCGTTTCAGCCTGGGGAGGAACAAAAGTCCAGCTGACACAGGGAAGATCAGGGTACAAAGTGTGTATTTTCTTGCTTGGACAGGTGTTGCTTTCATTTTCTGACAGAGTTTTCATTTGTTGTTTCAGTTGGTTTTGGGGAACAAGGAGGCAGCTGCTGTTCTTGGCTTTCTGTATCACAGCTCCAAAAGGTTCTGATAACAAATTATCCAAAATCCAGACCTGCACAAACCAGCTTCTTCTTTAATATCCTTAAACCACTGATGGCCAGAGCTGGATGGGTATGGCAGGGAGCTGAGCACCTGGGTGTGTTCTACTTCTTAAACCCCTTCCTTCAACCCCCAGACCAGACCTGTGAGCACAAGGTTTCGGTCTTTCCAGAAGGGAAGATACTGTAAAGTTTAGCCAAGGATTATTTATCAAAAAAATTGCTAAAACTACAGCCAAAATCAATTTTATCTTTATCACACACAGTGTGGTAAAGGAAACATGACTGCAACAGAACTATGTTTTGTGGAGGGTGGGGAATGTCCACATGGGAATGGACCCTGTGAACTACAGAAAGGAGATGGGACTCAACAGGGAGGTGCTGGAAGGAACTTATCATATCATAGAATGGTTTGGCTTGGAAAGGACCTTAAAGACCAATCCCTTTAATAGGCAGGGACACCTTCCACTAGCCCAGGTTGCTCCAAGCCCCATCCAGCCTGGCCTTGGACACTTCCAGGGATCCAGGGGAGCCAGAGCTTCTCTGGGCAACCTGTGCCAGGGCCTCACCACCCTCATAGCCAAGAATTCCTTCCCAATATCCCATCTAACCCTGCCCTCTGGCAGTGGGAAGCCATTCCCCTTTGTCCTGTCCCTCCAGACCCTTGTCCAAGATCCCTCTCCAGCTCTCCTGGAGCCCCTTTAGGCACCAGAAGGGGCTCTAAGGTCTCCCTGGAGACTTTATACTCCCCTCACCTCAATGTTTTCATGCATTATGGCAGATTCCAGAGCTCTGACTTGATTCCCCTTTTCCTTTCAGGATAAAACACTGACTGTGACAAGGGTAACATTCAGCCCTGATCCCCCTCAGCTGGGTGGCTGCTGACTTGGTGCATCCACAGCAATTCCACTGTTTGCCAGCCACTCAGCCCATCCTTATCTGTGAGGAACAGCATTCGACGGTTTAAGAAAGGACAGAGAAGGTAAAAACACAGCAACAAAAATAGAAATAATAGAAACAGTGTCTGAAATAGAAATAAAATAGCTCAGAGGGAAGAGTAAGAGCAGCTCCTGTTTCTGCTTGGTGCCTTTGAAGTGGCTCTGCCTCGGTGACAGGCACGGCAACACTTGGCCAAGAGCGTATCTGAAATGTTTGAGATGCTTATTCACGGCGTGCAGTGAACCATCTCTGCTCTCTCCACTTTAAAGGACAACAAAAATGGGAAACAATTAACATTGTCACTTTCCAAGTGCTCAAAAACAGCAGCACTTCTCTGTCCACAACTCTGCCATCGCCAGGGCTTTACTGTGCTGCCTGAAATGGTAAAGATCCCCTCCCTGTTTCGCCTCTTCAGGCAGTTTTTCCATCATAATGGTTTTTTTCTCAACAGAGAAAGTCATTTGGAACCATGACTCAAGCAAACAGTGCCCCACGTTTGATTGTGGGATTCTGAAATGAAAGGAAAATATTTCTTGCTGGCATCATGATGCTCACCCAGGGTGAGTCACCACACGAGGGAAAAAAATCAAACCTAATTGGATTGAACTTTGAAGTAACAAAAAGTCTGCACACAACAAGGATCTTCCTGTCATTTTGTAATTGAAGCCACACATTGATCAGCACAAAAACATTTTGGAGGAGTGGGTGGCTCGAGGAACTGAGCTGGTTGTTATTTCATTGAGGAGTCAGACAACAGCAAGTGCAGTGAAAATCCACCTTTAGAAAGGATCTGTGAACGAGTGACACCAGTCCTTGGCACTAAAACACCAAACTGTCCTTCAGAAATTACATTTTTCACTAACTAAAATGCTCAATAAACCTTAATTTGAAAATGTACAGGTCTCCTCTTGTTAGATGGGCAGGAACTTGTCAACACTGCTGTGCATTTGATGTTCACTTTTGTTTTCTGTCTCTGCTGCAGTTGTATCACTTCAGATGTAAGTGATTGCCAAGCCCCACACTTTTAAATATGAACTAGTTTTAAATGAAGAAACTACAGAGGGAGAAATCTTTTAATGGCAAATATCAGCAGATATCTTTTGTCTTTAGAGGGAAATGCTGTCAACAACTAAAGCTCTCACATTTTTGCCTTTCATTCCCTAATGTTCATATCTGCCAGATTACAGAGGTGCTGTCTTAATGTTTCCTAGACACACTTTACTTCAGTCAAAATGCTCAATGCCATGGAAAAGCCTGTTTGCATTTTAAAAAATTGGAAGTTCTAGCTCGGGCTGACGTTTTACATTAACAGGTCACTTGGAGCAAAAATATTGTCACGGACTTAAAAATGTTAAATTATTTACAGAAGTTAATTGTTCCAGAGCAAGACAAGATTCCAGAGCTCACCTCCCCGGTGCTCAGAGTGCTGTTCTCATGCTCGAAGACGCCGCAGGTCTCCGTAGCCAGGAGCCAATAATCTGTCCCAAAGGCAACGAGGAAGAGCAAGACGCCGGTGCCGCCGAGGATCCCGGCTGCCAGGGCAGCTATGCCAGCCTTCATGGGGCACCACGAGGGAATGGGGGATCAGAAAAGAAGAAAAACCCTAATTTTTCCTGGGTGGCTGGAAGAGAGGGGCGAGAGGAGTGCTATTTTTGGCCATGGGGGATGATCTCCTGGCTGGTATGAGTTTCAGTGGGTGGTGGAACGGGACTAAGAAAAGCAGATGACCTGGTGGAACCAAACAGCTGTGGCATTAAGGATCATGACAAATCGCTCTGGAGGCAGAGCAGGAAGGGTTC
Source organism: Pseudopipra pipra (assembly GCF_036250125.1). Classification (NCBI taxonomy): domain Eukaryota; kingdom Metazoa; phylum Chordata; class Aves; order Passeriformes; family Pipridae; genus Pseudopipra; species Pseudopipra pipra. The sequence goes on from NC_087561.1 coordinate 16,925,349, forward strand.
CAAGTGAACACATGGCTGCTCGTGTCAGAGGAGAGGAGCAGGGAGCCCTCAGTCACGGTGCACAACTCCCCGGACACCAGGGAGTTTTTAACAGCCTTTCTGCACAGATTAACAGAAGATGAGCCTGGTGTGAGCAGAGATGAACTAAAACATCTACACCACACCCTGGAGCCCTCGGTGTCCTCAGCCTTTGCTGTGAGACACCTCCAGCTGTGTCCTCACAAGTGCAGTAGAAGTGGCACTTCTGGAACGTGCTTCTCCTTCTTCCTGTGAACAAAACACACCTTTCACACCGAGTAACCCCAGAGATCCAAGAATAACCCTGAAATACTGGTGATATCCTAAATATCCCAGCCCTCTTGGAAGAGATGCACTCAACCAATGCAAACACCTCTACACCAGGCAGGTCCACATCAAGCCACACCAAGCAGGTGGACACACCAACTCACCTGGAGTGTCTTGCTGTGCAGCTGTAGGATGATGTTCCCTCTCCTGCCATGGAAGAGTGGCCTATACAGCACCCATTCCACTGCCACCACCCCAACCTGCTGTGGGAGAAGTGTCTCCTGGGGATGAGGACATTCCTGAATGGAATTTCATTGCCATTTGGTTCCTAACGTTTTTGGCTCCTGCTGGAGCATCTGCTGTAGATCACTGCCAGGAATGGGATGCCAGACTAGGAAAATTATAATTTCTGTAGGGCAATAACTATATTCCTGTGACATGCCAGGAGGCTGGGGGAGGAAATTCAAATGACAGTGAAAATCAAGTTCTGATTTTCTAACCTCAGCCTAAATCACGACCTGTTCTAAACAGGGGGAGGGATGAAATGTTGACTTCCCTATCCTATGGGAATTTGTATTGCCAAATTAACTTCCAAATCAATTTAATATTTAAAGTTACCCATGATCATATGGGTATCTTAGAGCAACTGCACACTGGTTATGGAACCTGGAGAGGGTTGGGTATAATTTTGACTGCACTTGTAGCCAACTGTTGAGGCCTATGGACTGATGGATATACTCAGTCTTCTTCTATAGGCATGACAGACAAATTATAATAATTTCTTCTATCCTCTGCATTGTTTTTACTTAATATTGCAGAGGTAGCTGTTAAACAGCACGTCATACCTCTCTCTTCCTCAGTGTCACAGGGGCAGAGCTGCTGTTTGTTCAACCTGAACGTGAGCACGAGGCATCCCGTAGGATCCAGGAGGGAGATCCCTGCCCAGAGAAGTCCCCAAACTGAGACAGGGAGAAAGGAAAGGTGGGACAGGTCACAACTCAGCCACAGCCCTGTGATTCTGCAGGAATAAACACACACTGCCCCTCCATGGGCACTGAACTCACCCTTCCATGGTGTGCTGCCACCTCCACTGGAAGCACTCCCAGATCCTGGGATGGGTTCCCATGCAGGTGCTTGTGGTCAGCTCTCCCTACACCTCCACTCATCCCATTCCTACACATATTAACCCTCTCCCAGCCCAACCCATCCCAGCACATCCACTCTCTTTCCATAACATACCCATCTCAGTTATCCAGTACCTCACAGCTGCAGTGAGATGAGCTCCTTGTATTGAGCATAAAAGGGTTAATGAAATACAAATCACAACATATCTATCACCTAAATCATCAATCAGTGTAATTTCAGTCAGTGATTTAAGTAACATGGAGCTCTGGTTCAACCTGTCTGAAGTGACGAGGAGAATCCTCGTGATCTCCACCTCAGAGCTGGACATGACTGACAGAGGAGCTTTGGCAACTCTTGAAGAAGCTCAGCAAAGACAAGGCTTTGCATTTTTGTAGGTCACCCTGCAATTGCACCAAATTAAAATGCAAAGTGGGCACTTGTGCATTTAAAATATAAAAAAAAAAAAAAAAGGATTAATGCACACTTCCACACTTCTGGGTGTGTTTTGAGTCAGCTGTGTTTGGCATTGCTCTATTTATGCTAATGCACGTTCCCAGTTAGTGCTGTTTGCCATTTGGAAGGTGTCCTCAGCAATTCTGGGTCCCATTGGCAGAGAAACCCCTGCATGGCTGAGGCAGAGCATTGCTGGTGCCCAGCCTTGGCTCCTCACGGGCTGCCTCGTGCCCAGTCAAACATCTTCCAAATTCCTGGGCTGTGGAAGAGGAATTGAGTTCACAAGGTTGAAACATCTCTCTGTGCAATGACTGTCCCACTCCTGATGGGTGTTCCTTTTCAAGGACAGGTTGGATGGAGCTCTGAGCAACCTGGGACAGTGGAAGGTGTCCCTACCCATGGCAGGGGGTTCGAACTGGATGATCTTTAAGGTCCCTTCCAACCCAGACCACTCTGTGATGATTCCATGGTTCCTTGGCACAGCCTCAAGCACGTGCTCATCACCTTCAGGGTCTGAAAAATTCCTGGACACGATGGACAATGAGACCATGTGGTCTCTCCCACAGCCTGTAGAAACTGGTAATGATGTTGGTTGTCCTTTGCAGCCTGTGTTGGGATCTCTGGAAAGCTACACCAAAGCTAGGGAGGTGTATTAACTGACCACCACCATGATCTGTGCAAACTCAGACACAAATACCCTTTAATTCCCGAGGAAAACGACCCACCCTTTCCTCCCTTACCTCCTGTGGTGCCAGCAGGGACCTGCCTTCAGCATCCTGTTATCCACAGAGGTCAAACTCTGGTGCCACCAAGGACAGCCCTAGGACTTAGGTGGAAGGAAGGCAAAGTTATAACCCTGAGCATTTTATTACTTCCTATTTGATCCTGATGATTTTTCCCCACTTATTTCAACTGAAATTGTGAATCTCCAAAACAAACACGTTCTAGCAAGAAGCTGGGGCAAGTCAGCTCAGATTTTTCCCAGAATCAGTGTTTTACCTTTTGACTGATCAAAGGCTCCATCAGCACAGTCTGTGTTGTTATTTCTCGTGGTTTGATCCGTGCTCACAGGAAAATTTACATTTTATGTAGTTAGAGCAACATATTTTCACTTTTTCCTGCTGAAAGCAGAAATTTCTTGGAATTTGATGAACAGATGAGATTTCAGGGCTGCTTGTGGAGACTCCCCCAGGTCCCTTTGGAGATGTTCAGACCTTTCTGCACTGGAGCTTGGCCTGGTGATCATGTGTGGTCAAGGTTGTTCAGGGCACTGGTGGAATCACCATCCCTGGAGGGATTTAACAGCCATGTGGATGTGGCACTTGGGGACGTGGGTTAGTGGTACACTTGGCAATGCTGGGGGAACAGTTGGACTCAATCTTAGAGGTCTTTTCCAACCTCAATTATTCCGTCATTCCATGATCTATCACACTGTGAAGGATGTTCCACGCAGTGTTTCCACAGGTAAGTGAGGTGAACGTCTCTCATGAGTCTCTTCCTCTACTGTTGTCTCCACAAATCTCAGAACAAGGAGAAACCAAAGACAGCAAAACCAACTAGATCATAAGTGCTACCCAAGCACTTCCAACTTAGCCTTGGAAAAGCCACCAAAATCCCCAGGTGGTCACAAAGAGCAATCCCCCAGTCTGACCTGTGCTGGAAGGGAGAGGAACAGATACCCATGTTGCCATTTGCCCCTTTAATTCTGCATTACAATTATAATCTCCAGTTCATCTCCATCACATGCTCCTCTTTCATGTCTCCCGTCTCCACGTCTCTGGGAAGAAGCACATAAGCCTGGATGTTGAAAGATCCTTAATGTTTCCTAGGAGGTTGAATCCCCTGCAGGACTTGATGTCAAAAGAGAAAAAAGCTCAAATTTGCCTCACCTGCTTCTTAAGCACTGCTGGGCCTTTCCAGGATTAAGCCATTATAATCTCCTTAAGCAGTTGTGAAATTAAATAAACACAAGAGTGATTTTCTGCTCAAAATACAAATATTAAAACAAGTCCACGTGCTGAAATGCCTTTTGGAATTGTGAGTGCTAAGGAGATTTTGCCTGATTTTTGAAGGGCTGCTTGATCTGTGTGCTTCCTGAGTTTTCTGAGGTGGCTTTTGGGCTCTCACTTTGCCATCAGGAACAACTTCTGCCCATTTTAACCTGAACTTTCCAAAGACTCCTGTAAACTTCCAGAGTAAACACAGAGCAATAACTCTCTGAACTCCTGAAGGAATCAAACTGATGCAATTTATTTCCACAGAACCATGCAATATTCAATGATACACTGAATCCGTGTTTTCAACACTTTTTAAAGGACTAAAACCCTGGAAAGAATTAATTAGGCACGCTCTGAAGCCTGAGCATTTAACAGTTTTCCACTCAGTTGTAGAATTTTAAGACCACCAACACTGGATACTGGCAAAGATTATCAAAGGTATTCTGGGCTGAAATACAAACTAGTCAGAGGGCTTGGCCACTGAGCAGCTGGAAAATGCTTCATGAAAGCTTTAGCTGGGCTTTTATATTTTGTAAAGAAATTTTAAGAAAAACTCCAAAGCATCCAGAAGGTTAAATTTGGAGCAGAGTGACTCATTGGAAAAGTATGTGCTGCAGGGAATATTGTCTTCTCTGCAGACCAAGCAAATGGTTAATGCAGCAGAGGGGTATTTATGGACTGCAAAGTGGGGCTGGAAGGGAATGATGGGCTGGGATGTGTGCAGGATCCAGCCAGTGCATGGGAATGTGGGGCTGGATGGAGCAACTTCCACAGCCACGAGCCACAACACCTGGAATTGCCAGAACCTGGGAGATCCTGCCATCAAAATCTCTCCTGTTGTTCTGAAGTGAGATGAAAATGTATAATTCTGAAAAAATGCAATGTTTTTTTTTTTCCACATCAGATAACATTTCAGTTCCATTTTCTGGCTGCATCCTCATTTTTCCCAACTGTTGCCTACAACAGTATTACAAAATTCCAAAACAGCCACTGTTTGATAAGGTCCTCACTAGCCCATAATGATATTGCAGAAAGCTGATTTTACATGATGGGAAACTCAGTTGGGAAAAGCTCATTATTTAAGTACCTGATGCCCAGGATTATGACAGATGCTTTACAAGACAAAGATGGTTCAGACATCCAGGTATTCTGGACAAAAACAACACAGTTGAGATGCAAAACCACAAAACCAAAATGAAACAACAAAAAAAACCACCAAACTGAGCTGAATGAGCCTCAGTGACATCCTCATGAGCATGTTGGGGGTAAAAGGAGGTAATAACTCTGAGATGAGCCCATAACACAACATATTTAATTGAAATAAAACCATAGTACACCTCAACATATTCATATATGCTATATATTATGTCATACATATCATATATTACAACTTATTGAAGATGGGCAGTTTTCTAGACAAAGCACAGCCAAATCCACATGGTTCCCATCCAAGATGGATTAAACTGGGAAACAAACCCAAATTTTAATAAAGTAACTGAAGATGACAATGAACTTATACTAAAATCAATAAATATGTACAGCTATGTATATACACACATGAAATGCAATACAAGCCTAAAAGGGCCAATTTTCCTTTGCAATGAGGTGAATTTCCAGGGATGGGGCAGTGAGGAGTGGCCTTCAAGTCACCAGGAACCCCCTCAGTTTATGGCAGGACGCTGTAAAGGAGCTTGTTCAGGTGACAATGAGACCTCTGCTCACTGCAAAGCAAATACACACAATTTTGTGTCTCTAATTTAAAATGAAAGCCCAGGTGTACCAGGCAGTGGTCTCCTCATGGAGCATTTCTGCACACCTTCAGGAGGTTGCTCTGGAAGCCCAAAAATATCATGGAGGGAAGTATGTGAACTCCTACAGTTCCTTTTAATTTTGTTTCAAATTAAAATTTGTTTCATATTAAATACTCTTAGATCCTTCAACGCAGAGGAAGGAGAAGAGAAAGAAAAATGTTGATTCAAATCTGCCCTGCCAGGTTCAGCTGAGGACAAGAATTCAAAGGCTTGAAGTTACCTGGAATTTCAAAGAAAATTACCCAAACGTGGGGATTTCTGTCTTCCTGGGGAGCTCCCTGTGTGTGCTGTGCAGAGAGGTCACACCTCTCCTGGCAGAAGTGCCTCCAGAGCAGGGAGGTTTTGGGTCCCTCTCTGCTGCACCTTTTAGGAAGATACTTTCAAACCCCCTCTGACCCCCCAGCTCCCGGCTGGGGCAGCAAAGATCATCTTAAAGCACCTTTACAGCCTTGCTGCCACCAACCAACCTTGTCAGAAGACTCTCCCAGCTGTTTAAGGCTGGCACACTCATCTCCTGGTATCACCACTGGATTTGGAGCTTCCTCATTTTACTTTTTGAGGTGAACCCCTCTTACATAAATTTTTGAAAATCAGCAAGAATACATTTCTCCCTTTTAATGCAGCTGTGGTAAGTTTTCATCAGAAGAGCTGTGTCTAGGTGTGGGATAGCCCCTCTGATAAGACACAACACCTTATTTAATTGTCATTTACCTTTGGGCTTCACATGATGAATGTTCATAGCCAGGATCCATCAGTTCCCGAGGAGCAGAAGAGATCTTTTGCTGTTTCTGCTCTCTCTCCTTCGCCCCCTAATAAAACCTCCTTTGAGATTATCAAGTTTTTCCCAAACTATGACCTAAATTCTCCCTGCTGTTCAGTCTATCCCTGTCACCTAATGAGAAGATCTGATATCCCACCTTCCTTGCAGTTTTAGGCAGTTTCAGCAGTTTTCCCAGTCTGAACAGGCTCGTTTTTCCTAGAAATTCCTTAGAAATTGTCTCTCAGCCACTCCCTTGCATTGCTAATGCTCAGCTTGGCACTTTTTCCCTGGGAAAAACCCCGTGTTGGGCAACAAGACCAAGTTTCCATGCAAGCCATTTCAGATATTCCACCCTGTCCATGCTGTCCCTTCCAAAATGCACCTTATTTACATTATCTACATGTAGAGCAGCTGCCCAAGGAGGAGCCAGACCCTCGTGAGAAGGCAGAGCATCACTGGTGCCTGTATATCTCCACACTCAGCCCCTTCCTCAGGTCTCTCCCCTCTCCCCAGGTCCCGCCGGGCTGGGCTGGGGGGATGACACACACGGATTTCGACCGGTTCTCCTTCACTTCCCGGACCTTTTCCGTGTTCCCCACTGTGGGAAGAGAAAAAAACCACCAACTGGGATGAGAAACATTCATCTTTGTGGGTCAACAGGAATGAGGAAATCCCAGGAGCTACTAAGGTGGCCATGTGCTCACCAGGGATGAGCTGTTCCACCCCAAGGATCGCTTCTCAGTTATAAAACCAATGATCAGTGTTTCAACGGAAGAAAAACCCCAAAAAAAGACAATTTAACCCCTGGTTTATACTTTGAAATACATTACATATCTGGATCAATATCATCATTCTCTGTCAGTCCCCACCTGCAACTTTACAAAACAAGAATTCCCATCAGCGACCACCTTAGAAGAGTTTTGGAAGGTGCAGGAGCACCTGGAACATCACCTTGCCACATTAAGTGATTTAGGAGGAGGAGGGATGTACATGCAACCACCTTGGAAGGGTTACAGTCTCCTTCAGTCCTGTCACCAGGCTGTCTCAGGGGCCACAGTGCTCACATTTTCCCTGGGGTGATAAAAAGCCTACCCAGAAACATTATTTTTGATCACTTTGCTCTTCAGAAAGAACATCATTTAAATATTCATAGTAAGCTGTGGATTAAAACAGCTGGATGAGGCAACCTGATCTAGTGGGAGATGTCCCTGTTCATGGCAGAGGGGTTGGACTAGACAGCCTTGAAAGATCCCTTCCCACCCAAACTATTCCCACTGATCTCGGGTTGGGCTGAGAAGGGGCCCCAGCGCTGGGAAGGCTCTTCTTGCTCATTCCTGATGCTCATCTACAAAACCCCACTTTTGTCCACACATCCTCCCTGAACCTGTTGGGTCATCCCACATGGAGGAGGGGGCAGGGAGGGCAGGGAATCACCCCAGGCCCCCCCAACTTACCAGTGAAGGAGCGGCAGAGCTTGAGCTGGGGGGTGGGATCACCTTGTGCCGAGCAGGAATCATCCTTCTGGGACTGAGGGAGAGAAGGACTTTAGTGCATTTATGGAGACAGCTACAAGTCTGGGAGCCACACTCCTGCCTCATAAACAAGCATTTGCAACCTCCAAGGATTCCACTCCCATTTGTTTAACTTCTGCCATGAAAAAAAAAAAAAACAAAGCAAACCAAACCAAAGCAAACCAACCAACCAAACAAACAAAAAAAGAGAAGTATTGCTAGAAATAGACCGAATGGATGGCAGGAAACATTTACAGACACTGATTTGAATTGGTGGAAGAGGTCTGGGCTCTCCAGGAGTGGTTGGGAGGATGGGAAGGAGCAGCCCTGGAGCTGGGAGGATGGAGCAGGGAAAGCAAAGCTGTCCCCAGGATGTGGCTGTTTCTCACACCTTGGCTGTTCCCCACCTTGGCTGCAGGCCAAGGAGGCAGGTAACGAGCTGCACTAACGAGCTCCCTGTCCTTTCACTCCAGTGCTAATCTCCACCCTCCAGGACAAAACAAATAGAACTAAAAAAAAAATCCAAATCAGGTAGCACAATGCTGCCTGGATTGTTCGGTGCCGCCGTAAACTGGGAATAAGTCTCTCACGCAGCTGTGATTTGGCACCTCGGTCCAGCAGCCCAGACTGCCAAAATAACTCTGGACACCTCCCAGCCTGGTTTGCTGTTTTGTTTCGGTTCGTTCTCCTCCCTCCCCTAACGAGGACCGCTGCCCTCCAGCCCTTGTTCTCCCTTTTATGGACCATTTTAATAACAATGCCTTCCCGGCTCCCTGGAAAGCCATTCCCAGGGGCATTTAACATTCTCGGAGCCTGCTCCGTGAAAGGGCTCGGGCATAATTACCAAAGGCGGTGTGTCATTTACGCACAGGGCTCACGGGCAGCTCCACATCGGCTCCTTCTGGGGGAGCGCACCCGTGTTTTGGCAGAAGAAAAGAGGCCGAAGTTGCCCGGCTACAGGTGCAGGGATTTGCTGGTGCTCAGCGGGAAATAAAGGCTATCCCGGGTCTCGGCCCCCGCCCTGCCAGCCTAGGCTGTGCTGGAGCCCTGCCTAAAATAAGGCGAGCCCCAAAGGCGGCGGCGCTGGGAGCCGGCGGGATGCGCGGCTCCAGGAAGCGGCAGCCTTCGGCAGGAATTTTGTCCCGAGGCGGAGGAAGGCGAACTTTCTGCTGGAAATAGATAGTCTTGGAGTTAATCCTCTGGGCTACAGTTCAGCTCTGAAGTCACCCCGAACTCCTGCCAAGGTTTTTCTGCCTGGTGTAAATCATTTAACCTGCGCCGCTGGCTCCGGGGGGGATGAGGACTGTTCTTTTCTTGCTGCTTCTCTCTGCTTTTTCTCGGTTTGCTCTCCAACCTCTCCTTGGCAGGGGCTCCAAAGGCAGCCTAAGAACCCCCTCCCGCTACTGCCAAAGCCCAGGTAGACACCTAAAGTGCAGGAGACCCCTAAAGGCACCCAGGAGAGGTGATTCACAGTCACAGAATGCTTTGGGTTGGAAGGGACCCCTAAGATCATCCAGTTCCAATCCCAGTCCATCCTGGCTGAAGCCTGGTGTTCATCCTGGCCTGGGCACTGTTTTCTCCTGTGGAAGGAGATGGATTGTCCATGAGCCAAGAGGAATTTGGCTCCTCCCCAGCCCGGTGAAGCACAGACCTACAGAAGGAAGCTGTTCCACCCATCCCTTACTTTGTGGTGACTGAAACGGGGGGGGGGGGGGGGAGACCAACCAGCACCTGATAAATTATGAGATGAATCCAAGCTGCACCACCTTCATCTTTATCAGCAAAGCACTAACCAGCTTCATTAAGAAAGAAAAATATATATGTAAACACACAGCAAGCAGAAAAAACGGGGTTTCTACTGAACCGAAGGGATTCTTTAATTATTCCCTCAGCTCCCAGCACTTAACCGACTGGATGCATCACCAAAGCTTTTTCCAGCAGGCTGGCAACAGAACTGCAGGAGTTTCACCAGCCCCAGAGGGGTTTCAGTGGCCCTTTGCTGGAAGTTCCTTCCCCATCCCTGCATTTCCAGTTGGATGTGCAAACACAGTTGTAATGCTTCCACCTCGTGGTGAGATGTAGAATAGAAGCACGTGTGGAGTGACAGCAGCCAGTTTTTTCTTGCTGACTCAAAAGCTGGAAGGCCAAAGCCTTCCCCTTTGGGAACGTCTGACAATCAGAAAAATCTCAAACATTAACTACCTTCATTTTTCATTCATCTCTTTTTTTTTTTTAATCAGGAAAATGTCATTTTCTTGTCAACTTGGCATGAAACTAAATATAAGTAGCAGCTTTTTTGCCCAAAAATTTAAAGTATGGGGCTGCTTATAATGGGCTAAAATCTACTTTTTAGTACAGTGCTCCTTCTTTCTGCTGATAAATTCTCCAATCTGTCCTCCTACAGCAGGAAGTAGCAGTGTTCACCCACCCTCCTTAATATTATATAATATTATATATATATAATTAATACCATGTTAATATTCCAGGGCTCTGTTAGAACATTTTCTCATCACTTTGGGGCATTGCCTTATTTCTATTCACAGCAAAGCAAGGCAGATATTCCTAAAAATTACCAGATAAGCTGCTGATGTCACAAAATAGGCCTGGCTTATTTTGGGCACAGCTGGATGGTTCTTGCCTTAGAGTCACCCTTGCAGGTGTCACTGGGATCAGCTCCCAACATTTAGTATCTCTCTCTTCAAGGCCAGGTTGGACAGGGCTTGGAGCAACCTGGTCTAGTGGAAGGTGTCCCCATCCATGGCAAGGGATCAGAACTGGATGGTCCTTAAGGTCCCTTTCAATCAAACTGGCATTTTCCATGACCCACGGGGCATTTTCCACCCTCACAGGGCATCAAACACCATCCATGAGTCAGAGACAGTGAGTTCTAATGCCTTTGCAATTCCCCAAAAATATTCTCCTCCCTGAAAGCCCAGCTGTAAGAACACAAAGGAACAGGAGTAACAGCCCTCCCAAAGCTCCTAAATTTGCCACCTCATGCAGCAGCAAAGGGGAAAGCAGGAGCACAAGGGTTAACCATCAAATATCCTTAAAGCAGGAACGCCGTGCTGAAAATCAGCCGGAGTTTGATGTTGCTCTTTTGAAGTTTAATTATACCAAATGTTCTACAGGAACATGCCATGTTCCTGCCTATCTATTTTGAATTGTAAGTACCAATCAGCATGTAAATGATCAAATTAAAGCTTTTAAGTTGTTTGCAAGAGCTGGAGCACCTTTCTGTGAATGAAGGGCTGAGAAGCAGCAGCTTTTGGGGTGTTGCTGCTGTCCTGGGTGGGCTCCTCCATGACTGGCATTTCCACAAGGAAAATGGAGAGGAAGAAAGCCCATGACAGCCCCAAGTTCTTGTGCTGTCGTGGAAAAAATACTACCTAAAGAAAGGTTATCTATTTCTTTTTCAAAGGTCATTTTGTTCTCCTTAATGATGGAGCCTTGCTGCCCAGGTTAGAGATCACAGTTCACACTTGGACAGTGCTCCAGCCATCACAGCCTAAAATCTGGAGAAGTGGGTGAAATTTAGGGATGGCTCAGCAATTACTGCAAGCACCAAGCGTGACAGGGCTCAAGGACAGCCTTGGACAACACTCTCAGGTACATGGTGGGATTCTTGGGGCTGTCCTGTGAAGGGCCAGGAGCTGGACTTTGATGGTCCCTGTGGGTCCCTTCTAACTCAGAATATTCCATGATTCTACTGTGCTGCTGACCTGGAGGTTTGGGAACAGAATCTGGCAGGGGTTAAATGCTTTTCCTCTAGAACAGGAGTACAGAGGATGGGAGGAACTGAAAAGACCAAATCTGCTCCTCATGCACCATCCCTGGACTATTTTGTCTTTCCGTGAGGAAATTGGCCCAGCTTCTCTCACTGACTTCCAAAGAAGTCAGGAAAAGTCTTCAGCACAGACATTGTATTCACCTTGTTTCTCCTCTGATGCAGAACATGAACCAACTGTGCCAGCAGTAAACTGGAAAAAGTTTTGGTTCTCCCAGGAATCCAGGGAGCAAAACTTCTCTCTATTTTCTCTCCGGAACTGTAGCTGCTTTTAAAAACAAAAACCCCACCTCCAGAATAAATAAGAAAGCTCCCAAAAATGCTGCAGTCCTTTTGAAAGAGTTGGGGGGGTGGGGAACCACCAGTTTCAAATATTTACAGTCCACCTGGGCCCCTGACAATGGGGGAACCAAATTCCTGTCTTTGATCGAATCTCCCAGAAAACATGGGAAACACAGACCTTGGAATGTACAGAGTGAAGCCCAATTAATAACATTTGCTCAGTAAATAACCTTCCTAGCATGGAAGGCTGTGTCCACAAGGCAGTGGATGGGGCTGTGCTCAGGATGGCTCCTTGGTTTGGCATGAGCTGGGTTGGGTTCTTTTGCTTCAGTGTTTCCTACTCACTGGAATGTGATTTGGGATTAAGATACCCTTTACTTTTTAGTTTAAGGTACCAGGATTTGTCTTTTAAAGGAAATACCCTCAGCAATAGAGAGGCTGCAGCTACATCTGCCCAGGGAAAGCAGCCTGTGCATGATCCCTGCTTGCTCCTGCTCCCTCTTACCTCCTTCCTGGAGCTGCCCGCGTCGCTCCCGCTCACTTCCACGAGGAGGCTCTTGTGCCGGAGGATCAGGATCTCCTTGGCATGTTCCGAGGGCTCGGACTCGCCGGGCAGGGTGTGCCTGTTGTACGCCGGGCCCTGCAGAGGCACCAGAGAGGAGCTGGATGTGGGAGCGTCCCAGCCTTCACTGCCTTCACCCCTGTAACCATCCCACCTATTTATGGGGATAAACTGATCCGTGAGAGGTGGGGAGGGAGGGAAAGCCACAGAGGGGAGAAGGGGCTCCAAACTCTGCTTTTTTTAGGTGAGATCACCCAAGAAATCACTGAATGACAAGACTGAGATACAGCTCTGATAGTCCAGGTAACACATGGAACGAGTGCCACGACTCTGCTCAAGGCACCTTCAGCCCCAGCCCTACAACATCTTATATCAGCCCCACCTTCCTATGTAGATCATGCAAACAACAGGTACCATAAACCCCAAAGTGAAACCTCCCACTAACATCCGTGGGAGTTGGGATAACTCTGTCACTACAAGGGGTGAGGCTGGATTTGGGCAGGAGTAAGTGCAAACAGGAGCTGTGCCTTCATCCTCATCCCCTTCACCATGTCTATAGGTTTCCTCCCAGCCTTATTTCCTTGCTTCCCTTGGCTCAGCAGAGGGACAGGAGGGGGTGGCTGATCCCCCTGTGCTGAGTGCCTGCACCAGCCCCATCCCCAAGGACTCCTCATTCCGTGTGTAATCCGTAAAACAAAGGCTTAGGTGGATTTTAGGGATAAGGCTCCATGTGAACAGCAATTACCATGCACAGCCCTGGTGCTGTGCAAAACCCCAGCCATGATCCCCGAGTGGCTCTGTAAACAGAGAGCAGGGTTTGTGCTCTTTCACCAGCTGTACCAGTTCCATGGCAAACCTGCCGGGCGGCTTTGAAACCTCTGCACATCAATTCTCACTCACAGCTCACCCACCGTGTCCCCTTCCATGGGAAAAAGTGCAGTGTGAGGATAACCCACCCCTGCTCTGCCCTGTCAGTAACCAGGAGCTGCTGCTGGATGTGCCTGAAGTTCCATGTGCTCCTCCTTTCTCCTTTCTGCTGCCGGGTACTGATGCCGAAAATACTCCGGCAAATTATAGGCTGACTGGGTGAACCTTTCAAAAGCTGTCATGTGCAAACAGAAATGTGCCACTGACTTGGAAACTGGATCTGGCTCCACACAGCCAACTATTCTCTGCTCACAAAGAGACATCATGGGTAATTATGGAAACATTCATAGCATCTGCTCAGGCTGCTCAGATAACTGAGGTAACTTGTGCTGTTGGACAGTTAAAATACAGATGGAGGGAAAAGTTATACCGTTCTCCTGATCCGGTACAGGTTCCTCGCCAAAATTTCCTGCATGTTATCCAGGACATCAGGATTCTGAGTGTCCTCCAGTTTTTGGTCTGTTCTGACAGTCCTGTCGTTGCTGCAGCAAAGAAAACCAGGACCCCTCATTTTAGAAGGGACACAACCAGTGCATCCCCAAATCCCAGCACCCCCAGCAGCCCTTCAGCCAGCATGACCAACAGCTCATCCTTGCAGAGGGGGAATTTAGTATTTGCATCAGAGCTGTGCTCCTTGGTGGACAGAAGAGCTGTGGCAGAGCAGAACCATCTGTGAGGGGTGAAGTGCCCATTCTGGCACTCAAACACTCATCCCTGCTGTCTCACTGGTGGTTCCTCCAGGACACCTCATGGTGCAAAACCCTCAAAAACTGAGCAAGAGCCTTTTCCTCAGAGCATTGTTTCCATATCGCTCAGGTGAGGCTCCACGTCATCGGTGTCAGCAGATGCCCATCCAGCCCTTCATTTGTAACACCCACCCACTGACCTTCAAGAGATTTAGGAGGTCTGAGAGGGTTTACTCACAGCAGGGAGGGGTGGGCAGGCCCATGGCCCAGCTGCCCAGCCTCTGCCAGCTCGATGGCGTGTTTCCTCTCCAGCTTCTCGTAGAGCAGCACGATGCTGGACTTGGGCTGGTCATACTCCCTGAGCAGGATCTTCTGCAAGTATTTGCTGTTGAAATATTCTAATCTGGTTGAGGACAAAGCAAGGTGGGCTTAGTCTGCTCCAGGACTCCCCAGCACCAAACCAGACCTGAGCAAGGCAGCAGGTTCACAGCCCACAGCTGTCCCATATTCCATTATATTACATTATATCCCATCACTTTCTATCCAGAAATTGATGGTCCAAGAGGTCTATTCCTAGTTATTTCTGCACTCCAGTACATGAGCCAAAATATTAAAACCTTCCCAAATACAATAAAAACTCCCCAAAATGCCAAACTTAGCATGAGCTCCACTGTAAGTCTTGCAAGCACATGCAGCAGCCCCAGATTTAAACACTTCCAGATTCCCTTTTGAGCCATTTTTCTTGCTTTCAGCTCAAATCATAGAATCATTTAGGTTGAAAAAGACCTCTAAAATCAGTATCCCTAAAGGAGCCAGGATGCTCCTCAGTAGCAGTGATTCCCATACCCTCTAGTGGCACTTCCAAGCATGGGCATTCCAAAAAAAAAAAAAATAAAATAAAATCAAATCTACCAGCTGCATCTGTGTCTGCACAGCCAAGGAATTAAATCTGGTAGATTGCTATTAGTATATTTGATGTTATTTGTGTTTGGGTTTTTTTTAAATCTCACTGTGGTTTTTTAAAATTTTAAAATGTACAAACTATGGGAATTTAATGAAAACTGAGCACTTGGCTACAGAAATCTGTAGAGATCCTCTGTAATTTCAGTCTACAACAAGCAGTGCTGCAAACTCATAGTTTTAGTGTTAATTTTTAATGTTTTAATGCTAATTGCCAAGCCTGGGTTGGGGAGCTCAGCTCCCACCTGGCCAGACAGGCAGGAGGGCACAGGCAGGGTTGGGCTGTGTGTCGTGGCCATTCCACTGCCAGCAGATTCCTGTGGATGAGAAGGGACAAACAACACAGGAGAGGAGGAAACTCTGGGAATAGAAACCAGCCTCCTTTTTTTTTTCTACGCATGTCCACAGTTGCCTTTTGGCACATCCTTACTTGTCTTTCCAGTAATACTGTCCCCAGTGTCCAGATATATCTTCAATGCCAGCCAGCAGATGATCCAAGAACTAAAGAGAAGAGAGGATTTGGCTGTACCCCGGGGATGAACCCAGCCAGCAAACAGCAAGAGCCACACACAACACAGGGGATGCTTCCAGCTCGGAATATGGAGCTGGGAAACAAGGAGAGGGGGTTTGGGGTAGCTCCCCATCCAGTCATCCACGTGGATTTGTTGGTTCTGGAGTACAATAAGTGGTTTGCTTTCAGATCTGGGCAAGCAGAGAATAAATGCTGGGGGACATGAACCTGCATCTGATTGTGCTGGATGGCTGAGGGCTCACATGTCCTGCCCACTGGGCCTTAAGAAGCAGGAAATGCTCCTATTGGGGTTTTTGAGGACAATCTGACTCAGGGAATCAGGATATCACTGCAGATAACTCATAAATGACGTTTTGTCTTGAATACTTAATACCCCAGACACTTCCCACTAATCACTGGCCATATTGTGCCTCATACAGAGGTTTTTATTATTGTTTAAAATATTAAAATTATATTTAAAATCCCAGACAGGTTGATTTTTTTTCACCTAGAAGTTAAATCTTTGTAGTTTCCCAAATTGTTTTCCCTCCTACTGGCATCTCTGAATGGGGAGAGGGCTCTGCTCTGCTGCCCCTTCCCACTCAGGTGTCAATGACCCTGGAGCTTCCTCCAGCTCTAATTGTTTTTTTTTAATTATTTTTTTCTTGGGTCAGAGACAGAAAATTTCAGAGTGGCTCCCTCAGCCCTGCAGCCTGGTGGGGGTTTAGTGTGCTCACATTGGCAGCTGCATGTTCTGAGGACTTCCAAAACCACTGGAGTGCCCCATCCCTGGAAGTGTCCAAGGCCAGGCTGGACAGGGCTTGGAGCAACCTGGGATAGTGGAAGGTGTCCCTGCCCATGGAAGGGGGTGGGATGAGATGAGCTTTAAGGTCCCTTCCCATCTGCCCCATTCTACAATTCTGAGAAATTAAACCCACACACGCTGATCATGATTCCTGTGAGGAACAGTGTCCCGACCATCCAGATGGAGAAATAAATTTGAGAAGGAAAGCTATCCTGGCTTCTGCATCCCTGATTTCCAACTATCTGCATTATTACCTTCTCAACTTAATTGGTACACAGTCATTTTCAGCTCCCATCTCCTAATAAACACATTCCCAGAGATGATTTACTATTCACACAGCAACAAAAGAAGAAACTCTTCTCTGTTCACGGTAGGAAAAGACTCTTCAGCCCCTCGAGCTGTTCTGTTCACCTCAGACAAAGCCCTGCAGAACAACCTCATTGTGAGGGTGCCAAACAGGTTTTGTAAATGTCCTCAGCCCTAACGGCTTTATTTCTAAAGAAGACAATGACAATAATATTCCTGAAGGAGCCAAACCCACAGAAATGTGACTGGGATTGAACAATTGGATTCAGAAATATCCTAACTGTGCATGGGATGCAGATGCAAACGCAAAGCATCAGCTGGATGGGTGGAATCCCTTGACCTCCTGGAGCTGAGCCTCCCTCTGAAGTCCTCTATGACTAGAAATACCAATGTTTGGATGGTGAGAACAAAGTGACTGAAATCCTGAAATCCCACCTTTGGGTTATGGATTTAGAATCATGGAATGGTTTGGGTTGAATGGGACATTAAAGATCACTTCATTCCACTCCATGACATGGGCAGGGACACCTTCCCCTAGACCAGGTTGCTCCAAACCCCATCCAACCTGGCTTCAAACCACTTCAGAGGTTTCCTCCACCCCAACCTCATCCTCCCTTTTCTGATTTTTTTGCAAAAATATCCAAACCATTGGTGGTGATGGGACTGGAGAACACATGGAAGATCCCAACCCTGAAAGCTACCAAGTCTCATTTTCTTTCTATCTCTCTTTCCAGAGAAGCAGAAAAATTGGAGTTAAGTCGAAGTTTAAAGTTTTGGGTAAGGGATCATCTTTTCCTATCATGTTTGTGCATTACCTGATGGAACATCAGCCTGATTGGTGGCTGCTCTTCCAAAACAAACAGCCCATGGTTAGGAAGCTGCACAGGACTTCCAACCTGCAAAGGGACTGACCTGAGGAGGATTTGGGTCAAACTGCAGATCTGTAGGGTCCCTGGAGACACCCCCATTTTAGAAGGCCCATCCTATCAGCAAAGATATCAGAAAGCTCTGGCCTCGTGTTGATCCTTACCCGGATGTGGATCTGCTCTCCCACTGTGGGAGCACTCTCCCTTTTCCTCTTGACAGCCAACAGGTCAACGAGAGGACGGATGGTCATTCCCTGCAAAACAACCACAAACACAGAAATCAGCCTTTTTTCCCATCAAATGTTCCTGGTGGGACAAAACCACCACCAGCACGGGGATGAGCCGTGTTCTGCTGTCTGAGCCAGCACCTCTCATCTGCCCTGCCTTAGTGGCAAGATATGACCTGTAAAGCTTCAACAAGACTAGAACCTGCTCTCCCAACTGCAAACCAAACCCAGGGTTTGCTTGTGGGAGCAGCCTGTCAGCGGGAGCTCACGTGGAGAATTCGGGATGGGGGAGGCACAGAGGGAACGCTCCACTCGCCCCCTCTGGCAGCTCAGAGCCCACAGAAAGCCAACCAATAATTCCAAGGTCAAGCCTGTGGTCTGACGTTGCTCGTGGCCTCCCAAATGGAGAGGGGCTTGGAATGATCAAAGTTCAAATGCCTGAAATGATGATAATCCCTGAGATTTCTCAGCGTGGAGCCTCTGCCAGCGACTGTCTGCTCACTTCTGGAGCTTTATGTGTCACAGCCCATTACTCCAACGATCTCTGATGGCCAGCCAGTGGCTAAGTTTGCTAATCAAAGCATCCACCTGGTGGGAAGGGTCAAGGGAAAAGTTTTAATGTCCTTTAAGCCCCGTGAGAGAACTTCTAAAACACTGCCGTGGTGTGTTTCTTAGTCTGGCTTCAGTAGTAAATGACTTTTCTAGGACATGTTTACAGCAAAAATGATGGAGTAGTTGATGTTTATGACTTCTGAATGTCACAAATGCTGGCACAGAGGAGAGTTGAACACATTTTTAATTGCAGAAACAATTAATGTGTCATTTTAATAGCTAATAGCAATAAAAAATGCATTGCTATTCAGGGTCAACAACACAGAACTCACAAATTCAGAAATAACAGATATTACAAAAATTAGGTGGAGACTATGCTGCTTATCCTCTTGGATAATCAGCTGCAGTTGTTTGCATTCATAAAGCAGCATTTGGTACTATTGTGGGAATCCCATGTCATCTCCCAGCACACCTGGAGGTCCCTGGTGATGCTCCTCTGCTCACCAGGGACAGCTCAACCAAGGGCATCACCTGAGGCTCTGTCATGGCCCACACAACGTTTTCCACCTCCAGCCATCCAAAGGGGCAATGTGGGCAGCAAACAAACCCACCCACCTCTTCACAACTCTTATATTTGCTAAGAATTCCATGGAAGAGGTCACAGGTCACTGAGTTGGGAGAGTGAACCTCAAACGGAGAGCACAGCATTTCGTTTCAAACCACAGCAAGAGGCAGAACAATGAGGGCTTTTTGTGACATTCCAGCCAAGCCCACAGCTCCTTGGAGGGCTTCCTGGTCTGCATGGCTCATCTCCAGCCTGCTTGGAAGCGCTGAGGATTAGACAATTGCTCAGTCAACCTTCTCAAAATTATTAACCAGGCTTTTTGTGGGAAGAGCCTTGTGCAACTGGGTTAGAGAGGCCAAGAGAGAGGAGTTTCCTGGGTTGTGCAGTGCTGTGATAGACCCATGGATGGACAAGCCCAGCTATTTTACAGGATTGTCCTTCCTCTGTAGCAGCACGGTCAGCATTGCCGAGGGAATCGTAGAAGGAAGTGGGTTTGTGCTCTGACAAGATGCTTTGCTGGCCCAAACCAGCCTAGAAGGGCCCAAATCATCTCTCCCTTAGTTCCTGTCCTATTTTAACACAGACACCACCCACCAAATCTGTGTTGAGATCACTGTGAATGTAAAGAAAACTCACTGCACAAAACAACAAGAACATCCACTATGCACAGAAGTTGTTTCATACCCAGTGTTTCTCTTGTCCTTTCCACCCCCAGTGATGTGCACCCTGAAAAACACTGGGATATTGAAGATTTTCACTCCTCAGTCCATCGATGTGTCTGGCAGCAGTGCCACAGACTTTAACCCAGGCTTCTGAAGGTTCATCTGAATTCCTGCCCCTATTACATTTCCCCACCTTTCCTGTGCTGAGCTGCAGCAATATCTTTCCTCCTCAGCTTTTGAGCAACTTTCCTGGTTTTTTCCTCCCCTGTTCTGGTGGTGGCCTAAGCTCCCCTTGGCACTGCAGGTACCTGGAGCCTGGCAAAGCCTGGCTTTACAGACACCACATCCCCTCTGAATGGCTGAAGGTCAAGGGGTCGCCCCATCCACATGTACCCAGGGGGGACCCTGTTTAACTCTCACCCTTTTGCAAGGAGGTGACATCACCAGTTGAGCTCTGAGCTTACACAAAAGCCCTTTCCCCAGTCCTGGGAAGGATTTCCTGAAGCCTCAGCAGAAAGGAGCTGCTGCCTTAGAACAACCTTTGTGTGAGGCTCAAGAGCGTCTCTGCGTGAGCGGACGTGCCTGGTGACCGGGGCTTTTCAATTCCTGACCCACATTTGCATCTTAAAACTTGTCAGCCTCTATCTAAGGCTGCTCCTCCCAGCCCTGGCCCCTGCTCTCTCCTCTCAGGCTGAGGCTGTGCCCAGTCCCACTGCCCTGCGGGTCCCAGTTCCAAACCCATCAGCACGTCCCCCTCCTCGACCACCTTTTCAGCTCAGGATGAGCTCAGGTGGATGTGGGGAAGCAGAGAGTCAATCCCAACCCTCCACATTGCCCCAGGGCCCAGCACATCCACTGAGGGCTTCAGTGAGCCCAAGTGGAAGGAATTTGCTCTCAGGGTGATGCTGAGCCACAGAATCACTCATTAGTTGTCACCACAAGCCACCATCTCCCAAAGCCCCAGAAACCCCTCTGTTCCCTCCATCCCAGGGCAGGAGAAGGGCAGACCCGGGTCAGCAGCTCCACATGGACCTCATGTCCTTGACCAGGAGCCCCCAGGGAGTTTTTCTGCACAGCAACTTTCCCAGACCCCCATTATCTCACTTGCTTCAGCCCTATGGAGACCCACACTTAATTTTTGGGATAAACATCAGCCTTGCTCACTTCAGGATGACAGGACCCCAATTTTTCCACCACATCCTCCTTTAAATGTGGTGGAAACCGTTTTCCCCCCTTTGCCAGGTGTATTTCAGAGAAGCCCTTGGAGACTCTGTTGGGCAGAGAAGAGACATCCAAGATCCTCATCCCACAAAGGCTGCAGGAATGGTTTTACCACTAGATGTCACAGCAATGCCGAGGCTGCTGCCGCTCCTCCCGAGCCCTGGAGCACCAGAATTCCTTACGGACTCAGCCCTGGAGCCCCAGAACTCCTTACAACCCCAGCCTGAGGGAGAGGAACCTTCTCCACGGTCCACCTGGAGGGGTCCCAAGTCGGAATTCATTCAAAATGTCAGTTTTACCTGCACAAACACAGTGAAGAGGATGACGACGGTGGTTGCTGCAATGAAGAGCTTCTTTCTGTGAAATTCAGGGAGCAAGAAAACCAAAGAGAAGCAAATGGCCCCCCGGAGCCCCCCGTAGGCGATGATGAACTGGTCCTTACTGGTGATGGTGTTCACGTGGAATCTGTTCACAAAGAAAGTCAGCACCAGGACCCCTGGAAGGCAGGAGAGAAGACTGAGGCACAGCAAACAAACAGAACAACTGGATAAAACTCATCTTCTATTTCACAGTAAAATATCCTGGGATGGTTAAACACCAACCAGGAGGAACTGCCCAGGGCCCCAGGGGGTGTGTTACCAACATGCCACTGGAGAATTTTAATTCCAGCCTGGTCCAACAGGTTGAAATTTGATTTGTCCAGATAAAAATTAATCCCCAACATATTTCTGGTTTAGGGGATTACAAATATTGACTGGTCACAGTCCTGAAATATTGATTTATTCTAATTAGTGTCAGCAAGTGACTGAATTGCTTGGGTTATAAATGCTCTCGAGGAAAACCATCAGCAACAATTTAGCTGCAAGTTACCCTCCTCCTTCCAAAAGTTTCCAAGCAGTAGCTTGGATAAGTAGCTACATTCCACCTGTGTTAATGTTATTTCTTCCCCTCAAAGATTTATACAGGATGAATTTAGGGCTGTGTGAGGTGACACAGCAATTGCTGTGATTTAAAGCCATTTGCAAATACACAAACAGATGCAGAAAGGTACAAAAAGTCAGGCCTTAAATCAGGCAGCCGTGATTTCCATACCAATGGATGCGATAAACACCTTATTTCCCAAAGATTAATGGCCATTTTGAGAAGTGATGGCACAGCCTGACACTGAATTTTGTCAGGAATTAGCTGTATCAACAGCACTGTTGCTTTTCTAGAGGAGGTTTGTAAGAGAAACAAAAATAGTGCACTTGTACATATCAAACATCTTCCCACACACCTACAGCTAAAAGTATCTGAACTTTGAGTGCACATCAGACCAGTTTGAAGAAAACAAAAGCTGGGGATGTTTGGGAACAACTCAATTAACTGAACCTTGGAACACCTCCCCCATGTCCAGAGCTCCACAGAGCTGGTGTCCAGAGCAGTTCTTCAGTATCAAGGTTCTTTGAAACTTAAAAAACAACCAAATAAATAAAATAAAGCATTTCTTGCATCACATCTGCACCTACTGCAGAGCTCAGGCAGTGCTGATGATTTAAAGGAACAAAATTTACTTGAGCTGATATCCTGGCCTTTGTCTTCATTTAATCTTTCCTCATAAATTATTATTAGCATGCCCTAAACTAATTCAAGGCCAGTTTGCTGCAAGAGATGACATACAATTAATCACTCTGAGCAGAGTGGATTTTCTTCTGGAGATACACCTTGGGAAGGAGCAGGCAGAAATCTCCCCAGGGCTTGGGTAATACTGGTGCTGTATTTTCCTTTTTAGATGATCTTTCTCGTATCAAAGTAACTCCCTAAACTTCAGCAGAATGATTTCTCAAATACTTAGGAGCACTGGGAGGGTCCTGTGAAGGACTGAGGTACCATCTGCACGCTAATCCCAGCCCTGCCCACCCAAAAGTCCCCAGTTCCTGCAAGTACAATTCCAGTGGCACCTCCCATTTTTGGATCAGTGCCTCCAGCACCTCCAGAATCACAGAATTCTAGAACTGCTAAGGCTGGAAAAGCCCTCAAAGATCATCAGGTCCAACCACTCCCCCAGCACTGCCAAGGCCACCACTAACCCATGTCCCCAAGTGCCACATCCACACGTATTTTGAGCACTTCCAGGGATGATAATTCCACACTTCCCTGGGCAGCCTGTTCCAATGCCTGACCAGCTCTCAATGAAGAAATTTTTCCTAAATATCCAAACATTAATTAATTATTAATTCATCCAGAGCTGCTGGATGGCTCTGAGAAGGTCAAGGTCCAATCTCCACCACCATCCCCAAGGCAGGAGTTTCCCAGCCCAGCTTGGAGCAGCTCCTGCCCAGTTCTCACCCTCCCAGCTCCCCAACAGCTCCCCAGGAAAGTGCTGCAGGACAGGGACCATTCAGACCATGTCCAGCCATGGTTTGTGTGTTCTTATTTAATTCCCAGTGGGATTTTGACCAGCAGGAGGGTTTTCTCTCCTGGCTGCAGCCTGAACCTTCCCTGATAATGTTCCACATAATTTGAGCTGTACTCAGAAGGGCTTAGAGAGAAATTTTGGGGTGCTTTTGTAGCATTATTATGTTCCTTATGTCTTGCAATGAAGAATTTTTGAGCTAAAAAAGTCAAAGTCATTCAGAACTCCTTTTATCTGAGCAAATAATTCAGGAGAAAACCACTCAATTGTAATAAAACACTTGAATGTACAAATAACTAATGAGCACATTTCCAAGGATGGTGCAGTTATTAAAACAAACCTTGGCACGGATTAACAGCTAATAAACCCCATTCTGCCCTGTCTTGCTAATCATGGCACATCCTATTTATACAATTTCCTGAAGTGTCTGTCAAATTCGAGTTCACTGTTTGACTCAGTGGTTTGTAAACAAAATCCTGTTGAATGTCTTTTAGCTCTCAAATTCTCTGCCAAAAGTGGGTGCTGTTATATTCACAAATACAGTTAATATATAAAAATATCCATAAATGAGGAGACAGGCACTGTGCACTCATTAGGTGACAGCACACTGTGACAGGAAGGGAGGTTCAGCCTCTCCAAACACCAAATCAGCTCAAAATACAACTGGGGATGACAGAAACACGGAATATCCATTTTTCTGGTGATTTACAATGCATGAAAATGGGATCCCAGGGAATTCTGGGACCAGGATTTGTGTTTTCATTATAATTGGGGCTAAAGAAACCCTTGAGAGAGTCATCAGGAGACTATTTTCATGCCTTTCTCTCTTCTTGTTATCACCAAGTCTTGGTGGCTTTATTGCTCTGAGGTTGGTCAAACACTCCAGCAGGTTTCCAAGGGAGGCTCTGGAGTCTCCATCCATGGAGATATTCAAAATCCATCTGGACACAGTCCCTGCCACAGGCAGGGGTTGTTGGACCAGATGATCTCCAGAGGTCCCTGCCAACCTCAGCAGTTCCCCAATTCTGCCATTCTGAGCTCTGACCTGAAGCTCTTGAGTAGGAGCAGAAGCATCCTCACATTTTACGTCCCAGATCTCATCTCTCCAGCAGTGACCTGGGTAGATGCTGTTCTGTAAAGCAGATCAGCATCTCCAGGGACAGCTGCTGGAAGGTTCCTGCAGTTTCTCATGGAAAGATGCTGCTGTACATGAGCTTGTTATTAATTAAATCCCTTCAATCTCTGCCTTGCAGAATACGACACGTATCTCTGATCCCAAAGTACCTGCAATTTCCCTCCTGTTGTGAGGATAACAAGGGACCAAGAGGCACTGAAATGGAAGAGGAGATCACGGCAATGGAAGAGGGATCAAAGACAGAGATATTGATAAAATGTCACGAGCACTTCTATTTAACACCAGTGAGTGCCCAGAGCAGGAAACTGCAGTACAGTGAAAGACCTGGAATTGAGTAGGATGGATGAGGGAAGCATTGGCTGAGATGTCCCAGTTCAGGCCTTGCATTCCCATCTGGGATAGTCACACATGCACAGCAAACAGGAAAGGATGACGGAGGGGCAGGAGCATTCTCTAATGAAACCACATTTTTCGCTCCCATAAACAATAATACACATTAAAAAATAAAATGCGTAATTAGCCCTACCTAGAGCTCTCCAAACGAGGCAGAAAATGACAGTGAAGCAGATGTAGGGCCAGTTCCACTCATGGTTTTCTCCAATGGTGGAAACCCCGAGGAAGATGAAGATGAGGGTGTCACTGACGCTGCTCCACATCTTCATGAAGTATTTCACTGTGGTGTGGGACTTCAGGGAGATGTTGGCCTCCACATAACGCTTCATGCCCATGGCACAGGCAATGATGCTGAGAAAGTTAAAATAAACAATAACTTTTTCTCCTTAAGCACTGAAAATGGACTCGTTGTCATTTATAAAAAAATACGTTTCATCAAGTCCTGGATGTTTGCAGACATCTCACTTCCTACATGAAGGACATCAAGAGGACAACCAGGACGATAAAATTCAGACAGGTTGCCCAAACTGCCTGAATCTGGTTTTGAACAGCCAAAAACCTCATCACCTTCTGCCTTTGGTCAGAGCACACACCAAACACCCACAAGTAACAACACCCAACCCTTCCCATCACCACGCACTGGTCTCAGTTCTTTCACTTTGCCAAACTCTGCCCTTGCAATTGCCTCTTAATTTTTCATGGATAATTGGTTCTTCAAGTTCCAGGGGACATGTGGTTAGTCTGATTCATCAGCTTTCCAAATCAATACATTTTCAGATCAGCAATCCTAGAAGGTCAAAACAATCGAGCGCTCGAAGCATCGAAGCTCCATTTTATTATATTTTAACCTGGACTAAAATATTTCATTCTGAATGTTGTAGCAGCAATAACAAAATGGCTCTAAATTTCCAAGATCTGATTTCCATGGCTATTCTGTAAGGCATCCACATTTTTATTGCATTTAAAATTGTAAAGTTGTGATGGCTCTTGCTGTGGAAAGAGATCCTGAGCATGAGACAAGGATTCAAATCCCTTTTTCACCAAATGTTGTTTGAATTCACATCTTTCACCTCCTAAGGGAATGTACAAATACTTAAAGATATTCCAAAACTGGTCTGTTTTGATTTATCCTGTTTAGACTGACCCTCTTTGCCAGAAAGAGCAGCAGGGATTGAACCACAGTCTAAAAAATCCAATAAATTCTTCAGTTTCTGTATCTGCTTCAATAAATAGTGAGCAAAACAGTTCCAGCCAGAAGCTAAGAAATTCAACAAGTATTTATGGGCAAGTGACTTCCAGAGCTGTGGTTTGGGAATGCCTACTGGAGAATGGTATGGGGTCACAGCAGGGACACAGAGAGGGAATAAACCTGATCTGTCAGGGCCTCAAAGATGGACATTGCCACCAGGGCAAGGGGAAAAAAGGGAAAAAGAAAGGAAAAAAACCAAAATCAAAATAAAACCCATTTGCAGAGCTGTTTCCCAGACTGGGTTGCATTCACAGTTTTCATATTTTTTGGGCTATGCAGAATTGATTTTTTTGGCAATCAAATTATTTTCCAGTGAAACAAAGTGCCAAAAGCTGATTTTTATAATCCAGTATTCCCTGGGCACAACGGGACAAATTGTTTGAACTCCAGATATGTAAGAGAGGCATTTCTAATTTGGCAATTAGAAGGGCACAGGGCAGGAATCAGCTGCCTTTGCCATTGTTTGGCTTTAGAAAAAAATGCATTATTCAAAAGAACAGCAAATGGGTTCCATAATGGGTACAGCAGATTGTGATTGATGGAAGGAGACACCATTAGGATTGAATGTTTTCTGCTCCACGATGATTATGCAGCATATTTATTTCACTGTTCTGTCTTGCACTCCTATAAATAGGCTTTTCCTACCTATTCCCAGAGCTAGAATTGTTTGCAGGAACACTCGAATATTGCTCCTATTAACCAGCTGAGGAAACAAAATCTGCAAGACACGGGAATGGTTTATATCCAAAGCAACATCATTAGTTTTAAAATAGATCTCTCAGATCCTCCTGTGCCGAGCTCAGAACCCACTTCATTTTATTATTTTCTTTTCATCTTCATTATTCTCAGCTGCACAGTTGTTTACACTGCAGCTACTGATGCAGGCTCAGAGTCTTTGGGGGAATATTAGGTGGTCGTGATCCTCAGCACCAGCTGACTCAGTTTTGGTGGGAGAACCAAACACAACAGATTTCAGCCCACAGAAACCAGGAGGGCTGGATCACTCTGGTTTTCATCTCTCTCTGCTTCCCAAGGTGAGATTTTGGTGAACATTGGAGTCATTATATCTAATTTTTATCTCAGCACCTGCCCTACCAGGGAAATGCATGACAAGATAAGCACAAAGTTAGTTTCTTAAAACTGAAGGATCTGGCCCCAAATCCTTCATTTTATGGAAAGATCTACCCAGTAAAAAGAAAAATAAATTAACTGAGTGATCTCTGACAACTTTGACTGAAATTGGTCAGGTTTCCAACGTTACTGGAGACCAGGAGGTGCTAGATGAGACCCTCAGGAGCCCAGACAGATCCATGAGCTGTGTCTGAGCTTCTGGTGCCAAGTCAGAATTTTCCATTAGAGCCCTCTGCTCCCAAAGAGCAGGAATATTTCAGGCTTCAGCTCCATAGGGAATGCACAGCTCCCATCCCATCCCTCTCTGCTCTGTGCCTGCAGGGGCTGTGCACCCTCTGGGAGCACCACCCAGGGTGGGCTGAAGGCAGGACGTGCAGATGGGGAGGGGGATGTGAGAGCAGACGTGCTGTAAACCACAACCAAACCTTTCCAAGGATCTGACTAAACCCTTGTAACCCTTCCCATGTTGGTTTTGACTGGGCCACATGGAAAATAACTAAAGAAGCCAAGAAAGCCTCTTCTGGCTCTGCCAAACCTACTCAAACTCTCACTGCTTGAACCTCCAGGCTTTCCAGACAAAAACCATGGAGCTCAAACAAACATTCCTCAATAACCTGCATAAATCCACCAGCAGGATTGTTGGTGACTTGCAATTTGACGTGTAATTTGGGAAATGGAGCTGCACTTGGAGAGGGCTCCGCCACGGGCTTTGATGGCCAGCACACACAGATTTCCAACTCAGCAGAGCTGAAAACTTTGTCTGATATTTTTTTCACCCAGGGAAAGGACATTTTCAGACAGGACAGATGTTTTTTTCCCGGACAGGAACTCACGCCACAATCCCTGAGAGGTGGAACATCTCGGCGGTGAGGTAGGACAGGTAGCTGTAGAGGAAGACGAAGAGCGGCTCGATGACGCGGATGTCCTTGGTGAAGCGCGTGGTGAAGGCGGCCGTGAACCCAAAACTCAGCCCCACCAGCACCCCTCCCAGCCCAACCACAAAGAATTTCCCAACTCCTGCAAAAACATCCACGCTTTTGATGGTTGGCATCTCACAGAAAGATCGGAAGAGCTTGTAGAGCACCTTTGGGGGGGGAAAATGAAAGAGAGAAATGGGTGTTAGTGAGACATTCACCAGATGTGGCCACACGTGGTCATGACACCAAACACACTGCTGGGATTTCTGACAGTGCGGGGTCACCATCCTTCCCTGAGGTCTGGGTCCTACCAGGAGCCTGCTGTGGCACTCCTGGGCGTTCCTGTCCCCAGACATACAAAGAGCTCTTCATCTGAAAGCTTCTGTGTTCACCTGAAAGCTGCTCAGGGCCTCAGGACAGAGAATTGGACCGGGAGCCCTCTGCTAGAAGAGGCTGTTGATGCCTTTTGCCTCAGCAAATCAAAAAATCTTTAAGGTTGGAAAAGATTTTCAAGATCACCAAGTCCAACCATCAACCAGCACCACCACCATGTTCACCACTAAACTATTTAATCAAGTGCCACATCCACACATTTTTGGAACGCTTTCAGGGATGGTGACTGCAGCACTGCCCAGAACAGCCTGTTCCTATGCTCGACCACTCTTTCCATGAAGAAATTTTCCCTGATATCCAATCTAAACCTCTCCTGGCACAGCTCGAGGCTGTTTCCTCTTGTCCTGGCCCTTGTTCCCTGGGAGCAGAGCCCGACCTCCCTCCTGTCAGGGAGTTGCAGAGAGACAGAAGGTCCCCCCGAGTCTCCTTTTCTCCCGGCTGAGATCTCACACCCCACCCCTCCTTTAAACATTAAAGGACCGCTAAACCCCCCAAACCAGGCTGGTCCTCACCACCGTCACGGCGTCGTTGAGGAGGGACTCCCCAAAGACCAGGATGTGCAGCTTCTCGTTGACGTGGATCTCCTCGAACACGGCCAGCACGGCCACGGGGTCCACGGCGGCGATGAGGCTCCCGAAGAGCAGGTTGTGGAGCAGCGACACGTCCTGCAGCCGGAAGGCCCTCACCTGGCAGATGCCGTAGAGGGAGAAGCCGATCCCAAACACGTTCCATATGGTGCCCACCACGGCGTAGAGCAGGATGGTGCCGATGTTCTCGAAGAAGGGGCGGCTGGGCATGAAGTAACCGGCGTCCAGCACGATGGGGGGCAGCAGGTAGAGGAAGAAGATGTCGCTGTCCATCACCGGGGGGGACCTGTCGTTCAGGCCGTAGATGATCCCCCCCATGATGAGCCCTACGAAGATCAACAAGCAGCTCTCGGGAACCACGGAAGGCAGCTTGTTGTAGAGATGGAACCCTGGGAGGGGATGGAGAGAGAAAAATTTGGGTTGTCTCACCTCGTTGGGTCAGGAAATTCCCCGTTCTCCCACCATCAGCAAATTACTGCTTGGAGCAGCAGAAATAAGTGCACCCAGTGAAGGTGAAGTCGCTCAGAAATAGATATAAAAAACAAAATATATGGGTCTATGGAGAATATATAATATATATATTACATATATATAAATATATATATGTGTATATATATAAATATATAAATATATAATGTATATATAAATATACAAATATACACATATATACAAATATATAAATATATACATATATATACAAATATATAAATATATACACATATATACAAATATATAAATATATACATATATACACATATGTATGTAATATAACTATATGAATATATAAAAATAGATAAAAATATATATAATAGATAATATTATACATTTTATATTATATATTGTAATATTAGTAATATTATTTCTATGCATCATTTTATTGCTATTATTGCATTAGAGTAATATTATAATATATAATTCATGTAATTATATTATTGTATAATTAATTACAGTAAATATAAGTACAGCAATGTACACAGCAGTATACATAACATATATTAAATTTTTTTTGTAAATATAAAATATTATATAATGGATTATATATTTTATAAAATACTATCGATAGAATTATATAATATATAACATATAATATATAAAATTATATAGAGTGTTATAGATAGAATTATACATACAAAACACAATATTAATACTTCCCATTAATGGGCTGGGCACATTATCTCAGGCTCCAAGATTGGAGAGGATCTGAAGCCAAGGCCACCCCTTCCCACCCCATCCCATCCCTGCTTCCCCTGTCCAGCCCTCACCTATCTTGGCCAGCGATGCCAACATGATCCAGAGGGTGATCTCGAAGGGCACCTGGACGTGCTGATAATCCAGGGAGAAGAACGTGTGCTCCGAGGACTCATTCCCCGGCGCCTCCTCAGCTGCCCAGCTGATGTTCTCCAGGGTCACGTCCTCCAGCAGCGGCTCCTGCAGGGCTCCCACCCCGGGGGCCTGGAGAAGACAGGAGAGCAAGGACCCAGCCAGGACAGCGGCTGCTCCCTGCTCCTCCATCTCCCTGGGAGCCTCTGGCTGCTCCCAGTTGGTGGCTGCGGCGGGTGAGCAGTTGGGAATGCTGCTGGACACACACGCATCGTGTGGGTGGCTGCGAAGGGAGGAGCAAACACTCCACCTCCCAGACTCCCCTCCCTGGTCCATCAGCTTCCAGCTGGGAGATCCCACTGGAGATTCGCCCCCTTTGGAACGACATGGCCAAACAGAGGCTCCTCCTGCGGATGCTTCCTTGAAGGAAAGCCTTGTGAGCCCTCAGACCAACGGCACAAGGGGCATGTTAGTCCTAACTCTGGGCATTTTTGGCTCCCAGTCTCTCAAAAACCCTTCTTGGAGGGGGACAAAATTAATCTTCGCTGTCAGAGCAGCCAGACCTGACAGAATGGGTCCCATAAAAAAGCCCCATCCAGGAACAGCTCCATCTCACCGTGGGCTTCCCTGGATTTCTGCAGAGGAAACACGGCAGCAACATTTCCAATAATCAGTTTTCATCAGTAAATCATGCAATCCACCCAGTTTGTTGTGCTAAACACAGAGTTGCAGGGATGGAGGTCACCCACGCAGGTGGAAGTCACCTGTGTGAGACAAATAAGATTCAATGATTGCTTAAAGTTTCTCCCTATAAGAAGGATTTACAAGAAAAGTTGTCTTCATGTCTCTTCACCACTTGAAAATGGCATCAAAAACTGAGCTGCTTAGAATAGTTGGAGAGATGGAAAAATAAAATTATTTGCAACAGCGTTTAACAGATTTTAATAACACAGAGGAAAAAAACCCCAACGTATGGGGTCAAATTCCTCTGCTGTGAAGCTCCTTTCAGGTTGATGATGTTCCAAGAGGGATAAATTTAGTGCAGAGAATACACGCAATTAAAACAGGGGCCCGGGGCTGTGTCCAGACGGATCGATGGCCTATTTGTTCCCTTCAGCCACCCAAATGACACCAAAATTGAGCTGCCAGAGACAGGCTGGTGACCCAATTCCATGTGGGAGTCACAGCCCAGCGTCACCCCGACACAGCTCCTGGGCCTCAGCAGCACAGGAGCTCCCTGTTCCTGATGCCAGTTGGGAAGCAAGAGGAGGATAAATTTTGGAAGACAGGGATACCCTCCAGGAGTGACCTCTTTCTACTTTATCGTGGTTAATTTGAATTCACAGAATCACAGAAGGGTTTGAGTGGGAAGGGACCTTAAAGCCCATCCAGTCCCACCCATGCCATGGGCAGGGACACCTTCCACTAGCCCAGGTTGCTCCAAGCCCTGTCCAACCTGGCCTTGGACACTTCCAGGGATCCAGGGGCAGCCACAGCTTCTCTGGGCAACCTGTGCCAGGGCCTCCCCACCCTCCCAGGGAAGAATCTCTTCCCAGTATCTCAGAAGGGATCACTTGTTACTCTAAAGGAGTGAGAACACAGTGCTCTTAACAGCAATTAGGAAGTAATTAAGACATTACTCAGCCAGAGCGAAGAGCAGCGGAAGCTCTGAGCCTGGGCTCACATCCCAAACCATCATATTTCCTCTTTCTGCTGAAATATTTGGTGCTAAATTTAAGAGTTTGAGGACTTGTTCTATTTGGTGGCATGGAAAAAGTTCTGAGAACCTCCCACTCCCCTCCACCCCCAAACAATCATTTTTTTTTGCTTGGGAAAAAAAGGCAAGAAAATGAATATTCACCTACATTTACCTTAAGCCAAAAATTAAATCTTTGGATCTTGGAGGGAAAAAATACCAACAGAGGGGAGCTCGACAGGGCTCTGGAAAATGGTTTTGTGTGTAGAATCAATATTTGTTTGATAATGGAACCAGAAAAAACAACAGAGTTGGAACAGTACCTGAGGAAGGTCAGTAGAGAGGATAATATTAAAATAGGCTCATTTTTTTCCCTTTTGCATCATTTTACCCTGAAGTTCTATCTAAATAATCTTGTTGATTCCCTTAAATCCTTATTTTTGCCCCTGTCCATTACACACACTAGCTATGAATAAACCAAAAGCCAAGGACAAAATATTTTCCCGAAGTTCTGTGATAACAAAATACAAATGTTGTTCCTCTTGTAGTGGTTATTGACATTATTGAACCACTTTTTCATGTGAGCACCATTTGATCCAGTGTTTATGGACAGGCTTTCATTTTTTCCCTAATGTAATGCTCTTTGCCACATTTTAGGGTTTCCAGGCTGGATTCTGATCCCACAACTGTACTGACAGGCACCTGGTGGAATGAGGACTGGGAGGAGAACAGAGTGGGCCTTGCTGAACTCTATTAATTAGTTTAGAGATCCACCAGATGATGTTTGGGAGCACCCAGATGATGTTTCAGTGTTACCATATTTTTTTTTTCCTGTTTTAGAAGTAAACCTTTTTTCCAGTTTACCCAAAAAGCCTCCCTGCCCCTCAGCCCACTTCCCTTTCTGGGCAGGATCACAACCACAGCTATTCTGGGCAGCAGCAACGGAAAAACCCTGAAAATCCAAAGCTGCAACAGGGGGTTTTCTCAGCACCTCACAGGCCATGAAGACACTGAGAAGTAACTTTGTGCTGCAGTGAGGGGGGTGAACCCCCCAGAGCCCAGGCAGGATGGGGGTTTAATTTAACATCAGCGACTTCTCTCAAAAATCTGGGTTTAGTGAGAATTTGAACAAAATTACCTTGAGTAAATGCAACATCAATAAGAATAAGTCAAAAGAATAAGGCTTTCTCTTTGCACACACTCCCTCCTCAGAGGAGCAAGCACTTCACGCCTCCTTCTAGTGACACCATGGATATTTAATCCATGGATTTCAGCTCAGTGTGGAGATCAGTCTCCACTTATGAGCTGCTCTCTGGACACCCACTCTGGTCCCACACACACCCCTCTGGATGTCTGTGCTTTCCTTGAAGTCCTGCTGGATGCAGGCTTTGGTTTCTCCTTGTGGAATAAACATGAGCAGGTGGTCATTTCCTGGGGTGTATTTGTTATATAAGGATATTCAATAAATCTGCCCCAAAGCCCTTTCAGTGCCATGGCTTTGCCTGTGAGCAGTGACCTGTCCCTGATGTTTAATGGCTGGGCTGGAGCAGTGCCTGGGCAGCAAAGGAAAGGGAGCTCTGCCCGTTTCCATTCCAAGCACCACCAGCACAAGTGTCCACACAGAATATTTTACAGCCCAATTTGCACCAACGTTGCATATGCAACAGGAACGTTTTCACTTTCTATTCCAAGAAAGCTTTGGGGTTTTTTTATGATTCAACTAACAGAAAAGAGGAACAAAATTTGTTAATTTAAAATATCAAGCTGAGATTTTCAGGAAATTGCTTTGCAGTCCTGTTCCCTGTTCCGTTACATTCACAAATTCATCCATTTGAAACAAAGCACTGATACACTTTATGTACACAAAGCAAAAATGAGAGTCTGGATTCTCTCTCGCTCTTCTTTGTTAACTTTTGTTGCCTCTCAAATTAGTAATTAATTATTGAAACACCAACTTTACACAGTTGAGCAACAGGCAGAGCAAGTGAATAAATGGTTCGTGTGCCTCACAAATTTGGCACTGGAAAGCAGAAGTGTGTGATCACAGATGGGAATGAGAACAAAAAATAGCAACACAGCAGATTAAGAAACTGAATTATTGCACAAAATTAGAAATTTTTTGAGGAAGATCAAGGATCCCTAAATAGTCAGTCAGAGCCCAGGGAAGCAAAGCCTTGGTGCTCCAACACAGGGATGAGAGGCAGGGAAACACTTCCAGGGATGGGGCAGCCACAGCTTCTCTGGGCAATCTGTGCTGGGGTCTCACCACCCTCACAGCCAAGAATTCCTTCCCTGTATCCCATCTAACCCTGCCCTCTGGCAGTGGGAAGCCATTCCCCTTTGTCCTGTCCCAAAGCCCCTCTCCAGCTCTCCAGGAGCCCCTTTAGGCCCTGGAAGGGGCTCTCAGGTCTCCCTGGAGCCTTCTCTTCTCCAGGTGACCCCCCCAGGTCTTTGAGCCTGCGTCCATCCCAGAGTTAACATTCCCACTGAGAGTTCCACAGAGTCCAGAGCCCACATTTCAGTGTCACACAACTAGGGCTGTGTTTAGGAAAAATGCTGTCAGCACTTACCCTGGGGGAGGAGCAGCAGTGGTGAGACACAGGAACCCCCTACAAGTCTCAGTCTTCTGGGGCTGGTTTTAAAGTCCCAGTTCCTCAGCCCCCCTGCAGTCACCCTTCCCCAAGGGAAGCTCCTAAACCCTTTGCTCACCTTCTCTGAGCACTTAAACATCAGCAAAAAAAGCCCCAGGAAAAGTAGGTGAGGTGCCAGATTGTTTCCAAGGAATTGCAATTTAAATATTGTAACAACAGCTACAAATGTTTTCCCTAAAGAGAGCCCCAAACAAGCATCCCAAGGAAAATAAAGCCCTGATGGACATACTTACACAGGATTCCTAACACATTCTGTGCAAGCTCCAGTAATTCAGCTCCAGAGACAAATTTGCTCCAGTTTGCTCCACAGCATCAAATATTCCTCCAGACTTTTTGCCTTCCCTCAAGTGAAAGGGAATATCCACAACCCTTACGTGGAACAGGAGGGAAGAAGAAAGGGGTTTGGCCCTCTTGGGATTCATAGGAGGCAGCCAGGATGTCACATGTGGGAGTGGGAGGGTTTGTTGCCACCTGGGCACTCATTTACCAAGCAACCACTGCCCCTCACAAGTGATTTACATTCCCAGCAGATTGATGGAGTTACCACAAATAAATTAACGCAAAGGAAAAGCAGGAAGGGATTAAATTGTGAGGATCTTCTCCTAAAGAGGAAGAAAAGTAGGTTAATTACAATCAAACAGCTGAATTTTGGAAACCTTTATGTAAAGCAGGAGCAAAACAGAGAGGAAAAAATCAGTATTGCAATGTCATGTATAAACTTGAGGAGAGAGAGAAGGAACGCTGCTAAAAAGTAGATTTCAGCTCATTAAAAGCAGCTCAGTATTTTAAATTTTGGGTGAAAAAATAAGCCACTCACACTTAGTTTCATGCCAAGTTGACAAGCAAATGGCATTTTCCTCTTTAAAAGAGAAATGAATGAAAAATACAGGTATTTAGTGTTTGAGATTTTTCTGATTATCTGATATTCCATGTTTTATAGTCCCAAAGGGAAGGGTTTGGCCTTCCAGGTTTTGAGTCCTTCTAGATTTTAACCTGCAGAATAGAAGAACATCAACTGATGGAAACTGTTGTTCTGCAAACCTGGCATCCTTTTTGCAGGAATTAATCCTTCCTTCAAAAAAAAAGGTGGATTTTGAGATTTAGTTGCAAAATGGTTGTAAAGCTCTGGAAATCCTGACCTGAAAGGTACTAAAGGAAACCACCACTAGATATCACCATTTGACTATTCAATAAATCTCAGAAAAATTGTTAATCTTGATCTGGAGTGTAAAAATCCCAATTATCCTCCAGGCAGATGAAGTCACCTCCTATAGGGGCTTAAATCCCACAACCTGGAGCAGGCTGGGAACAATATCCTGACTACAGGGCTCAGTTAACTGGGGAGATTTAACTCAAGAGTCCAGCTTATTCCCAGGTCTCTGTCCCAGCACCTGGTGAATATTCCTCTGTGGGAACACAGAATGAGAACTGGATATAAAGGTAAAAATTCCCTGCCAGCATTTCCCTTTCAATATCAGATTTTCTGGCACATGGATAAAAATCAGCACCAGGCAGAATCTGGCCTGTAAAATATGGCCCTGCTTTCCTTTGGAATGAAATCCAGCTGCTGCCCTTCAGAGGGCTGGAAAAGCACCTTTTCAGGGATTTTCTCTAAGGAACTTTAGTTCACTGAGGCATTTTCCTGCTAGTGAAAACAGGCACAGCTCTTGTGCAGCTGATGGAGTTTTACCGGAGTTAAACTCAGAATGGGGCTCAGCATCTTTCAAATATAAATAAATCCAAGGCATATAATGGATTGCAACATGTCAATTAAAATAAAATGTAAAGAAAAATAGTATTTGAGTGAGTAATAAATGGATTTGTCTCATCTTTCCTGAAATGACCAGATTTTGCTCCTAAAATGTACTCTGCAGTGACATCTCAGATATCTTTCTTTCTGTGAGGAGAAGTTAATTTGGAGAAGTTAAATTTTGGATTAAACCAGAGTCACAAATATTTTCCCATGGACAAAACTACATAAAATCAGTACAAAAATACAGTCTGTGGTGCTTTACATTAACCAAGTGCATTTATCTACACCTTCACTGCGCTGTGAAAACACGGATCATTGTGCTGAACGGCCACATAAATTACTTAATTTTCCTCAAAATGCTGCTGTTGTGTTGTTTTCTTTTCATTCCAGCTAAAATTGTCCACATATTTGACAAAACTAATTAAAAAAACAAGCTCTGAACCCGACCCTGAGAAGGGATGGGATGGACAGAGCTTCCCAGTGACCTCAGGTTGTGCCGAACACTCATTTTTGATGTCCATGTTCTTCTCTGCTGCTCCAATTCTGCCACGGCAATGGAGCAGCAGATCCATCAGGGATTCTCCCAGTGAAACAGCTGATGATGATCTGTTGACTTTAACACCAAGGGCTGGCTCTGAGGGAACCAGCAGAGCAAAGTGGGGATTCTCCAACACATTTCTCAGCCCCGGGAAGGACAGAAACAACCACGGCCTGGGTGGGCCTCAGGATTAACCTCCGACTTTCTCATTTCCTGAGGAAGAACCTTGTGCAATTAACGTCTTTCCAGACTTTGGTTTGAACTATAAACAGATCCCAGGGGGAACCAAAGGCAGCTCAAATGCCAGGGAGCACTTTTTTCTCCAGTTAGCTGCAAACCCTTGGGTTACTGGTGCCCTTTGGAATGTTTTCCCCCTCACCCTCGGTTAATTTATTCTCTCTCCCAAGGAAAACTTAGGAGTTCTGCCCACCCTGGACTGCTCTGGAGTTTAATGAAGTCATCTGGCCTCTTTCTAAGGACTTCTGACTTGATTTGGAATGCTGAGAAAGGCATTCATGAGGCACATGTGGAATTAGGGCAAGCCATAGTGAAGCAAGTCATCCTTTTCCTTGTCATCCTCTTGGAAAACAAGGACTAGATATAGTATTAGAGTTAGTAGAAAATGGGAATTGTTGATCAGGCAATGATCAGTTAGGTCTTGGATGAGTCTGATTTTATGGAATTATTTTCTCAGTGGGAATTGTCTTTGCCTGTCATTTTACTCACGAGAGAGAAGTTCTTACTTTGGCCACCCAGATCACTTTTGCCTCAGGAGCAGCTTCTTCTCAATCCTGCCACCCAAACTCCAGCCATCCCTCTTTTCTTTCCTCCATCTGAAAATGCCCATCCTGCCACAGTGATACCATGGCAAAGTCTGCCTCAGGGTGAAGGCTGTTTAAAAAATAACATGAAAAATTGGAAGTTGGGGTTTCAAGATGAGAGCAAGAGCAGGAATCAGATTTGAGAAGGCAGCTGAGGGAAATTAATTATTAAGGGTCCATATTCCTTTATTCTGCAAATTCCCATCCCTGTACAGACCAAAACAGGCCCAATTTTAACTCTAAGCCCCATCACACAGCTTCTATTAAAGTAAATGCCACTAATTAATAAGTTATATTATTTGAATTAGGAGCTTCAAGGTGAATCCCTTGTGAATTCAGATCTTCTCAACGTTCTTCCAAGCCTATTGGTATTTTCTTTCATCTCAGAGATGATTTTAAGAAACTCCCAACAAATAAAGATGCTGGATTAAAACAAACAAACAAAACCACAGGCAAAAAAACCCAAAACACAACAACAAAAAATGTTCTTTACTAGAAAAAAACTTCTGCAGGGCAGGTAACAGTCCAATTCATTTCTCATTTTACAATGGTGACACAATGATTCATTTCCATACTTACTGAGAAGTAAGAGAAAGGGAAGAAAATGGGTTTGAAAGTAACAGGATTTCCATATCAAAATCTGCATTTAAATTTCCAAAGATGCAGGAACCTTGCACTACTGTTTCAGGAATGCTGCAGTCATTTTTGCTTGCTGATTTTGCCAAAAATTAAACAGTTTTATACGTTGATGAGGCACTTGAGGACATGGTGACCATGGTGGTGGTGCTGGGTTGATGGTTGGACTTGATCTTAGTGGTTGTTTCCAACCTTGATGAATTTCTGATTCTATAGACACTATAAAAACATGATTAACTAGTATTTTAGAGAGAAATTAATTTCAAATTCTGTGTTAGAAAAAAGAAACCAGTGCCTTTTACTTCCCCTTTAAGGTTTAAGCCTTAAAACACTGATTTGAAAAAGTGTAGTGTGTAAATGTTCCCACTTCCCAAGCTCACCCCTGGAGTGAAATATTCATACCCTAATGCCATCCATCCCTTCAGCCCAGCCCAGTCAGGATGGGAACTGCACCCTGCAGCCCCGTTTCACCCCCGCTGGGTTGGAGATCTGCAGGTTTGGGGTGCTGAACTCCGAGCTGTTCCTGTTGGGAGCGTTTCGCCCACTCAACAAAGCCAGCGAGTGCAGGAGGGCTCCTCTGGCCTTGGAGGCTTCTATGTTCTGCTCCTGGGAGATCTGGAAGCTTATCTGCTCCAGGCTGTTCCTCAGCCAGCTGCAAGTCAGGAGGTTTGTTACAGAGCCACACCTGGCCAGGCTTTCTTCAAAAAACTGCTTGTAGAGCTCTGCCACCTTGGCTTCCATGTACTTGTTGAGCGTGGAGTTGGAAAGAGGCTCCTCAGAGAGCACGATGCTCCTCTCTGCAGCTTCAGCTTCATGCCCAGACAGGGATGTCACACTGGGCTTTTTGGGATGCTCACAGGGAGGGGACTGGCCCAGGGGAATATCTATGGACAGCAGGACAGGGCCATCAGGAAGTTCATCACACACGTGGTCCAGGACACAGCCCGAGTCACACGTGTGTTCCCCCACATGGTCCCCCCCGATCTGCAGGTCGGGATAGTTCTGGTAAATGCTATTGCATGGCCAGGATCTGTACAAATCCAGCTGGTATAGGCTTTGGCCTCTCCTGGGGATGTGTAAAGCTGGGGATACAGGTCCTTTAACCTGCATTTCCTGATCTTTTGCAGGTTCCCTTTCTCTGGATCCCCAGCCAGGGCCGCTCCCGGGTTCTGTTTTGCTGCTTTGAGCAGAGATCTCATCCTGCTTCTCACATCCATCAGCAAAGCCTTTGATTTTTGGGATGTCTACAAGTTTCTGTCTCCAGATTCCCTCTTTAGCCTTTTGGGATGCAGGGGATTTCTGAGGCTTATCTTGATGACAGCTTTCTTTATAGATGAGCCTCATTAAGATGCCTTCTGCCAACATGAGGACAAGTGGGAGTAACAGCCTGATCACCAGAGTTCCATGGAGCCCTGGGACTGAAAGACAGGCAGAGAATAATAATAATAATAATAATAACATATTTAATAAATATTGTGATTTTTCTCTTTATTTTTTCTTGAGAGTATTTATTTTTAGCAAACATGCCTTTCCTCTTTTTACTTCTTTACCATGCCACAAAAATCATTCTGAAGATAAAGGGAAGGCATTAAAGGGCTTTTCATCTGTAACATCCATTCTGTTTCCAGGTCTCTCCTGCATCATGGCTACTTGAGACACTTAGTACTTATAAGCTGTAAAAATCAGCAAATTCACCCTACTTGTCTGTGTCACCATCATCAGTTGCAAATCAATGTTTTCCATTGAAAGACAACAATTTCTAAGAGCTAAAGAAGTGACACGGGAAGGATATAAAGAGCAAATTCAGATTTGGAGGTTGTTTCTGACTTGAGCCCTCCTGTGATGTACCAAGGAGCTTCAAAAGATGCTGAGAGGTCTGCAAGTATAATAAAAATGCACCCAAAATGCAGCTCACAGAGCTGCTGGACAGAGGTGTGTAGAGTCCCTCTTAGTGATGAATTTAAAAGACACAGTTAATTTGTCTTCCTTGATAGTGAAATGATAAGTAGTGAAAAGTGTCTCAAAATAATCTACATTTAATGATTCCTTATCATTCCTTTTCAATTCACTTACTGTTAAAATCAATGGGAACCTTCACTTTTAAAGTCAGATCTGAACTCACCAAGGAGAAGATCATCACCACTCCCCTTGTGGAGGGATGGGAAAGATGAACACAAGAAAATCATTCTATCTTTCAAATATCTTTTGAATCTCTGCATAATTCAAGTACATTCACACCCCCATAGTGTGCTCATGGTTTGAAATGGTGTTTTTATCTACTGTATCATTTACATATGCAAAAAGCTGGACAACACATTCTGAAGCACTTCAGGCACTTAGGAAACCATTTTCCAAAAAGGGGAGAATACTTGGCAATTTAAATCTTGCTGAAGGTCACTGGAATTTGGAATGCTGTGTTCCTCATAGGATGTGTAACCAGGTCCTTACCCTGGTCTGGAAGACCTCGAGGTACCCAGGTCCTTCCCTGCTAATAAATTTTGGTTTATTGCTTTGAAAATGCTCATGTAGAGCTGAAATAGGGTAATTTTAACAAAACTGCTCTGTTTCAAATGAAATAAGTGGCTCCTGCCCTCTGGGCCAAAGCATAAGGGAAAAAGCAAGGCACAAAAAGCCCAACTTACCAAGCCCAGCGGGGTCTGAGGTGATTTCCCTGAGCCCAGAGCTGTCCCACTCCAGCTGCTGGGGGAGGACAGACTCTTACATACTCCTCCTTCGCTGCTCTCTGGGAGCAAAGAGCCTGACACACACATGATGTGCTTCCCCATTTTTTGTTCCTTGTAAAAACAGAAGCGATCCCAGCGGGAAAGGGCGCGGGGTTTGAACACAAAGGGAGGCCCAGCCTCAAAGAGGATGTTGGAAACTGGGCTGAGAGATTTCCGACCGCGGTGTGATGCCAGCGAGCTGGGACTGCCATAATAGGGCACAGGGAGGGATCAGAGGGGCTGTGCTGGTCGAAAGTGGAACCAAATTCCACCAGACGTGTCCATTGACACGTTGAGTGGAGCGTTGCTCCACCACCCAGCTGACTTACCGTGCTATTCACACCACTTCCCCTTCGGAGACACAGCTAAATTTAGGCTCTTGTGACGTCCTGCTGATGGGAAAGAATTTGACAACTTCATGTCATCAAGATTTTGATGAAATATGCTGTGTTTATAACACACAAATATGAGAATCTGTGAAAGCAACAGCCATGGGACAGCTGTGGACAATCATGTTGCTCTTCGACCAAACCCACTTTTTCTGGGCTCAAAAATTGCCGCTGGCTCAATGGTGTGTCTGAGGCTCCTCCATGGGGGTTTTAGTGTGTCCTTTTCAAGCTGAAGCTGAGGTCAAGCACTGAGTCATCTCACTGCTCAGCACAACATCCAGTCCATACACAGTCTGCAGAGTTTTCTGTTGATGCCTTTTCTAAATTTCCTTCTACTCAGAAGACAAAAAAACCCCAATAAATTAGAAGCTGAATCTCATGCAAGTACTAGACAAAAGATCCTAAAATGACACTGTTTAATGGCAAGGGCAAGACACAAATGTAGAATAAAACTGGAGTGTCAAGATAACTTTACAGCAGCATATTGACTGCAACCCATCACACAACATGTTTTGGTAGTAAAATAATGTTCATACCGGATGGTTGGGGATGGAAGGACCTCAAAGATCATCCAGTCCCACTCCCTGCCATGGGCAGGGACACCTTCCACTAGCCCAGGTTGCTCCAAGCCCCGTCCAGCTGGGCCTTGGACACTTCCAGGGATCCAGGGGCAGCCACAGCTTCTCTGGACAACCTGTGCTAGGGCCTCCCCACCCTCCCAGCCAAGAATTCCTTACCAATATTCCACCTAACCTTGGCCTCTGGCAGTGGGAAGCCATGTTGTGCCTTAGAAATTAATTAATGTAAGGTCTGAAGTAACTCTGGCCATTTAGGTCTAAGGGAGTCTCTAAAATTACTCCTCTTCCTTCCTTTTCACCTCTATTTCAAAAAAGACCCCACTTTTTGTGGAGGCAGAATTACAGCTCTTTTTGTTCTCACTGAATTTACATAAAAGCCATTTCCCATTTGAAAGCCATTTAAAATTACTTCATATTTAATCATTTTACATTACTAATTTCTGCACAGAAGGTATGGTTGGGACTTCAGCAGAGCCACTGCTCAGAGTCTTGGGGGGGCAGGAACCAGGGTGGTTCAAATTCCAAGTAGTTTAAAACCTTGCTGAGCTTGTAATGAGTGCCAGCTGCAGCTGGAATTTTTGTGCAGCTGTTTCAACAAAACACAAAAGTAACAGAGACAAAGAAACCAAGTCAGATAATTCACCTTGTGTGATTAAAACCAAATCACCTCCCATTCCAGTTGCAGTGTCAGCAACCTGGTCTAGTGAAGGTGTCCCTGCCATGGCAGGGGGTAGAATGAGATGGGCTTTAAAGGTCCCTTCCAACTCAAAGTATTCCGGAATTCAGGGGTTAAATGTACCAATATCCAAGGAAATCAATGCATTTCTATCAATTCCATCAAAAAGAAATGCCCTTTTATCGACAAAAAATAAAACCAGAACCAAAGTTATTTCAGAAGCTGAGCACAGTTGGGAGAAACAGCAAGGCAAGGATGTCACAATACAGAGGTAAAAAAACTACTATAGTATTCATCAGCTGTGGAATATATGAAAAAGACATATATATACATACACCCAAGATAAATACTACAGCATGGTATGTTACCACACACTTATAGTACACAACTATGGCTGCATGTAAGCGAAGTTCTCTTTTTCAGCACAACCTGTGTATTTTACATGCATAAAAACATGAAATAGACATTGTTTTAATTGTTTTTTGTTTGTTTGTTTTTCCAAGCACAGCTGCCCCGAGTCCCTTAGTTTGGATTTAAACTGCCAGCACTTCCCCTGAGCAGCCCCACCGAGCCCTCAAACACCCGCCGCAGAGCAGCCCCTGCCCGCCCCCAGGTGAGCTCAGCCCCGCGCTGCTGACACAGGGCAGGGCTTTATGAATAGAAAACCGCCCATTTTCCCCACACAGCAGCGAGCAGAGGGCATGGGGAGGGTCCGGGGTGCCCAGGCAGCGGCGGCTGCAATGGAGACCTCTGGAAGCACAGCCGACCGCCAACCCTCACACAACACCACCCTCAACCGCAGCGGCCCCCGAGCCTTAAGTACCTGGGGGGCGGGAATTCGCGCTGACGGACGGCGCTCTCCCCCAATGGGAAGGCGGGGCAGGCCTGGCCCGGCCGCTGAGTGGCTGCCGGTTGCCGCAGCAACGGCGCGCGGCGGCGGCGCTGAGGGGCCGCGGGCGCCATTGCGGCCCCTCCCGGCGGGGCCGGGCAGGACCTGGAGCTCAGGGATTCCACGGATAAACTCGTGGATTCCATGGATGCTCCCGGTTATAAAACGTGTGTCCGATAACTTCGGGTTGTATAAACACAAAATAACCTGCCCTGCGTGCTGGGGAAAGGGTTCAGAACAGAACTGGGAGTTCTAGTGCTGCTCACGTTGT
Source organism: Pseudopipra pipra (assembly GCF_036250125.1). Lineage (NCBI taxonomy): Eukaryota > Metazoa > Chordata > Aves > Passeriformes > Pipridae > Pseudopipra > Pseudopipra pipra. The sequence goes on from NC_087561.1 coordinate 16,969,351, forward strand.
ATTAATGATGTGATTATTATCATTAATGTGCCGGTTTCCTTTTATTTAGGGATTTTGAAACACCAAGCGACTTAAAATGAAGACATCGCCAAGTTCCTGATGATATCTTCAATAAGCCCACTTCTGAGAGAAGGAATCACTATAAAGAAATATTATATATTGCTATATCGTGTGTGTATATATATTATATATAATTAACATATATAAGAAATCACTATATATTGCTATATTGTGAGTATATTATAATTAACATATATAAGGAATTACTATATATTGCTAGTACAGTATATACACGACCAATTTTGATACGTCATGAATACACACACTAAATAAATGTATTTTGTACTAAACACCTGGATTTTGGATACTCAGTACTCACAGCAGCACTGTGCTCACCTCCTGTAGTAACACAGCAATTTCTACTTCATCACTTGGACTTTCAGAATCCTTTTGCACTTCCAAAAGTTTACCCATTCAGTCCAAATTTTTAACGATAAACTTCAAAATTTTCATAGCGAACTTTTCAATCTAAAACATTTTACTAAGATCATGTAATATGGATAAATCACAGAGTACTTCTGCAGGGAAAAAACAATAAAAGATATGATTTATTTGTGGAGTGGATTATTATGTGTAGGTACAGAGTAGGTGGAACACAAACCCTTCCATGAAATGGGTACAACATGAGCTGAGGGATATAATCAGACATTCCAGAACTTTCCATGGCATAGAGACTGAGGATATGAGAAATTAATAAAATCCCACAGGAATTGGTAGAAAAGTTTATTATTGCAGCACACACCACTGGAACCTGAACAGCAAGTGAAGGGCACATTGTATGCACACACAGAGCTGGGTTTCCAAACAGATTCTGGAAAACTATTTGTCTTGAGCTTTACATTAAGGAGCAACAATTGGGTTTTTAAGATGTTTTATAAACAAAGAAGAAAACCAGTGATTTTTTTTTTCTTTTGTGGGTTGTACAAGACAAGTGGATACACAGGGGAAGGAAATGGGATTCACTGCAATTTAGAAATGGCATCCAAAGCCCTTTTCCCATCTTATGGACCATTTTTAAGACACTAAAGAAGAGCAAGTGTGAGAGACAAGCAATAATCACCTTGAAAAGGCATCAGTGTTGACTGAGAGTTCCTGGTTGGGCTGCTGTTGTTCACACAGAAAGAAGCTGATCCTGTAAAAATCACAAAACTCCTTAAAAAATCAGGTTATTGGTTTCCTCCAGAGGATGTGAATTGAAGTCTGGGATTTGGGCAAATCCCAGGGCTGTTCAGAGCTGAGAGTGGGATTCCTGTAGCTCTGCAGATCTTCCAGGTGGTGCAAAGCCGAGGGGGTACCTGCTGATGTACCAGGCAAACAGGGAAGGTAAAAATAACAGTTTTAGTTTAAAATTCTTCCTGCACTGCTCTGTGGCAACACAAATATTAAATACCACAGTTCCCTGCTGTGAGCAGCATAAAGCTAATTAATTATGGTTTGTAAAAGAGCAGGGAGAGGGTTGGGAGAGCTCTCTGGGCTTGGGATGCAGCTGCTGCCTCGGCTGCTTCCAACTTGTGCCTGCCTTGGGGAACGAGCGGGAAATGAGTTAATAAGGGAAAAACCTCAAACCTTACAGACAGTTTTGGGGAGATGTATCTGAAATTAAATCCCATTTAGTAATTAAAACCCATTAGTGGCAACAGGTGAGAGATCCAAGCCAGCAGATTCACCCAGGGCAGCAGTGGATTAGTGATGTTCACCTTGTATGAATCCTGAACTTTTAAAAGGCACGATTTTCATCTGAAAACTCTTCTTCTTCCAACCTAAAACTTCAAACCGTGAACAAAACATGCAAACAGGCCGATGGTGTGAGAAAGCTTTCTAAAACAATTTTATTGGAATGATACAGGAACGGTTAATATACAGCTTAAATCCTCAATGCCTGCCCTCTACAGAGGAAAAAATAAGAAAGAAAGGAACAAATTCAGTTCTTGCACCCATGGAAACAGAAATACAGCACAGAGGTAACAGATTCCTGGCACTCCTAAAGTCATGCAAGAGATCTGCATCAAAAAACTCAAGTTTTACACACACCACAAAGAGATTTTCGGTATTTTCAGTTTGTGTTGGTGCCTTGTTCCCCAGACAAAGGAATAATTCAGCCTGGCTCCCAGAGCTGGCTTAGGAATGCTGATACAGTTTGAATGCTCCCATATGGCGGGGGGGGGACAGACAAGGGGAGTGACTTTGCTTTCTTAAACTTGGCGATTTTCTTGACCGTTGAGACAGAGATTGACCTTGTTTCTGAATGTTTTGGGTCGCTGAACTGACAGAATTTGGCAGCGGGTTTTAATTACAGCTTCTCCAAAATAATGGCTGTAATTCACCAAACTTGCACAGGAAAACACAGCAAGCTGGTGTGGGTACAGAGACTTGTGTGTCAAATCCCACTTGCTTAGTATTCCATAGTTCCCAAAAACCTGACCAGGGGTTTAGTCACAGAGAAAGCTTAAGCCAATATTAAGAAAGAAAAATCACCTCATTCAGAAAGATGAAATCATAGTAAACAAGAAAAATCTGATGCTGGATTTAAAATGTAACCAAACTTTTATTTCCAAGAGATCTTAAATTTCACAGGATTTCAGTAATTCCTGATAAAGCCTGTTAATAAAAAAGGACAATTGTGTGTGTTTTCTTTAAGGTAAGGCAAAATCCATCCGTCCCTCTGCCTTGTGATACTGTGGTGCTTTTGTAAGCACAAGCTTCAAACTGCCTCCCAGGCTCCCCAAAACATAAATCAGGAATTAAAATATGGCCAGGAATAACGGGCTCCCTCCTGAGCACTGGGAGAACACACAGGTTAATATTGCACGTGGTGAATTCACCAGTACAAGACACTTTGACAGATCTGCAACTCCTGTATTAGCTTTGTGATATGGCAATAACAATGGAGAAAAGAAGTTTTTAAACCTTAAAAAAAGAAGAAGTCTTCCTTAGTTATAATAGTTTTTCCTATTCAAACATTTATTTCCTCATTTGAAAAAATACTATATGAACCTAATGGCTACTTGAACATGCAGTGAGATGTTTAATGCTCTAAGCAGTGTGAACTGGTATTTTTGTAGAGAAATACATTAAAGGCTTTCACCCTTACACAGGTAAGGAAATGCCATTTCTGGCCGTTTTGGCTTGTTTGCAACATTGAGTCTTGCCCCCAGATGTGTCATCACTCGTGCTTAGGCAGCTGTGAGGGACTTGTGTCCATGGCCCACATTCCTTTTTGTTAAAGGAGCCCACACGGATGGTTTCAATGAGGAATACAAGGGCTTGTTGGGTTTTTATCATCTGTACAGTGTGTAACAATACAAACCTTAAATATCCATTCTACAAAAGAACAAACACAACTTTCCAAAGCAACTACAATGGTTATACTACACAGTACCACCTACAATTCCATCTGAAACCAGGAAAGACACTGAAAAATTACTGTGTAATTCAGTAACGGTTTTGAGGCAACTCAGGCACTGAATTAATATCTGACGAGGTTTTAGATGCTGTTTAAATAGTTGGATCTCTGGGTAAAACCCACCTCCATTTTTAGTACTAAAATAGTTTCTTTTTAAGTTTCCACAAAATGCACAAATTGCCAGGACAGTTTAAACTAAGTGAAATCATTCATGTCTGATTGCTTGGGCTTCCTCAGCCTCCAACCCATCCCAACCCACTCCTGCTCCCCACCTCGAGTTCCCATCTCCACTTGTGTTCAGTTTGGGTTATGTACAGTGAATGCTGCAAGCACCAATCAATGTTAGAAATCACATCTACATTTCTTGAAGCAGAGACAGTTGGACTATTTTATAAAAAGCTGTGGAAATTCCCTTTACAGACAAATTTAAGGCAGTTGAAGTTCACGCTTGCTGCTTGGCCAGTGCTTCAGCTTCCTGAAACAGCAAAAGAGAATTACATGGATTATTAGGACTTTCTCAGTATGTTCAGAAGGAACATTATAAAACAATAACCTGCATTTTTCAGGTGTCTTTCAGCCTTTTTAAAGTGATCACAAATGGGAACAGAACGACAACAGGAGAAATACAAAAGGTATTTCCTTCTGGATGGTTTCTCCAAGTGTACTTTTGACTGCAGATTAATTTAATGACCTGTTAGCAGCAACACAGCCTACAAAGAGAATTCCAGTCCCAGTGCCCTCAGTGGGGACAGCCTGGTTTATTTGCAAGGACAAAGTTCAACTTATGCCAAACTCAACCTTTATGTAATGGAGCTGTTTGCTTTTGTGACTGCATTGAACTAACACACTCAACAATACCATTGTCACCATGAGCCAGCACTGCTGAACAATTTCCAAGAAGTCCGTAAGATTTTCAAGAGAGGGGACCCAGTGGGTGAGCCCAGCCTGCAGGAAGTCCCACGCAGCTCTCCCTTATCCTGGAGGTGGTGGATCAGTGGTTTTCCTGGCTGTCTGCCCTCATCCTGCCTTTGAACTGGGGCCGTGGGAGCGCTCCAGGAGCGTGCTCTGCTCCGCTGGCCGTGCATCGGGATGGCATCGGGCACCCCTGCTCCTGCAGGGACACCCTGTGCCTCTGGGGCACAAAAGGCAGGTGAAGAATATGGGGAAGATCAAAAAGAACTACACAGCCTGGAAAAAAGCAGGGTGTTTGATACTTTCTGAGAGACAAGTGGTTCTTTGAATGGTAAGAAGGAGGATCAGTTCCCTTGGCTTTGTAACAACTCCATTACCCATCCTGGGCACTGCAATAGTGACACCTCACTTTTTTTTTTTTTTTGCCAGACAGGCAGTGGAGAGCTGGAGAGGATTCCTGGAGAGGTATTTCCCTCATTCCCAGGAACTTGAGTACAATTAACTCGAAGAACCTGCTGACCTATTTTTCTTGAAGGTCAAACTCCATTTCCTTGGGTGTGGTCCTGCAAGTTACCCGGGAGAGGCTCAGCTTTCCAGCTTTGACACTCTCTCTCTCTCTCTCTCTTTTCCTTATTTCTCCCTCTAGGCCCCTCACTGAGCATCTTCTCAGTCCTTAAATCCCTAATAAAGAAATAATTAAACACAGCTTTTGATTCACAAATTCCTCTCCCTATAAAATCAAAAAAGGGATATTTATGATCAATTCAATGCCAGCCTTTCCCAGGATTTGTAGATCCAATTGGACTCTCAGTGCCCAAAGCACAAACCAAATCACCAGGGCTCAGAAAACAGTTACTTGGATTTTCCATGCTCACTTCTGAGCCATTCCTGTTTAGCATTTATATGAAACCTTTGTGTTCAGAGTCAACTAACTTCCAAAATATCTCACAATGGCATTGAATGGAGGTTTCCTGCCAAGACCCTCCTTCCAATCACACACAGGCTGATCCCAGACTCCTTCCATTTTATGCAGATGCAGAGCCATTCCCTACAGTGCTGTATCCAAGCTTCGCCCAGCTACACTGTAAATTCCAGTTTCAGCACCTACACATCCTTGTCTCCTCTTCAGCAGCAGGAAATCAGTTTGACTGTACATCCTAATTGTGGGAGGGATTCCCAAAGTCAGCCCAAGAACAGGATGCAGGGGGGTAAAGGTCACTTCTGCAAAGGTTATTTATCATCCTCAGCCCAAGGCTACATGGAAATTCAGCAGAGCACAAGCGTGTTCTATTCCTCCTGTTTTAAATTCACCTTTTGCATAGGTGAGGGCGGAATTGGAGCATCCCTTAGGACAGAGTCAGAGCACTGCCACCCTGCTGTGTGCTCTGCCAGCCAGCAGGGCCGGGGAGCAGCGATGCTCAGGCACCTTATGGAGACAGGTGACCTGATTTGTTATGGCAGCAGCTGCTCTCCGGTACCACTGCGCTTCCCAGGGGTAGGGCACGAGCTTCCCTGCATCCCACAGTCTGCTTCCTCCCTCCTTGGCTCCATCCTGCAGGCTCTGCTGTGCAGCTGTTCCAAGGAACTTCCCTGAGATTCCCAGGACTGTGTGCAGCAGGCGGTGTGTGACGCTGGGGCACAGATCCCGGGCTTTGCTCTCTGCACGAGGCAGCTTTTCCTCCTCGCACCATTCCCATCAGCGGAGCTATTGCTGGAAATTAGTTTGGCTGCCTAAACTGCTTCAGTCTGGCCCACAACCTGCAGGTCTCACTGCTGATGGGTCACCATCCACCCTTAAAATTAGGTCTCTTGGTGATGTGCACAGCACGACCTTCGACTCGTACTTGAGTAAAGCTGAAAGGAAGCGGCGTGTTTATCCATTGGAACAAGAACGCTGGAAGTGACCTGGAGGATCCTGCTGCTGTCAAGTGAAACGTATAAAGCAGGCTTGTCCTATCCTATCAAAATCAAAAGGAGAATTCCAGCCCATTGCATCTGCAAAGCAGCAGCCCAGTTTGTAATTGGCAAAGGAAAACAAGCCTTGGATAACAAGCTGGAGGAAAAAATAACTCTGAAGCAAGACCACGTTATTTCAGAAACAGTGACTCTGGTTTCAAGGGATTTTCTAGTACAAAAATCTCATCAAAATTTCACATGAATTAAATTTTTTCACTGAACTGAAAACATTCTTTGGTTTTGTGACAGCTTTTTTCATCTAGATTTCTTATGCATCCCTCAGTGCAAATATTAACTCGTCTTTTGAAGCTGAAGCCTGAAAGCCTCTGGAGACTGAGTATCTCACAGGTTGATTGGGGCAACCACAGCACAGGTAACACACCCTACTATGAGCAGAGAACAAGAAGATCTAAAACACAGACTGGGGTTCACTCTGAGGTTCACCTACCTTTGAACCAGGGGGTGCAGTCAAGCCTAGAAACGCGTAAACCGCGTTGTTCTCCCGCGCCTCGAAGAAAGCCTCGTAGTCCTGCACCGGGGGAGTCAGGGAGGGGGACAAAGACACAAGAATGAATTGTCAGAAATGATCTCAGATCAGCTTGGGGTGTCACCCAACTCTCACCGAGCACACTGCCTCATGTGGCCGAATGCCAAAGGCGGTGTCACCTCAGGTATGTGTCACTGGCACCAACACCACACCCACTGCTCCGGCGGAAAGGGACAAGCTGAGAATTTCCCCCTCTGTCCCCACAAGGTGTTGCTGTGAGGTGCTCCAGCCTTTCCCAGAGGCACAGACTCCATACCAAGGCAGCTGTGACTGGGTCTGGTGTGGATGTCCCTCCTGCAGGAGAGGCTGAGCCTGGACCTTGTCATCACAACCACTGCTGTCCCCAGATGTCATTGCTAATTCCTGCTTAGCGATGGCAACAGTGCAACTGGGAACTCCAGCTCCTAAACCTGTCAAAAGTTCAACTGAAACCTTTACACTAAGAGTACACCTTTCCCACCATGTTTTCCACTCAGGATTGGTCTGTGCAAGTGAAGGCAAAGGGGTGGCACTGTTCCTTGTGCTCACAGGGCACTACAGGTGCCCCAAACACACACACAGGGAAATCATGGTAAAAACAATTAAATAAAAGAAGGAATACCAAACCCCAACCAAGGGAACCCAGGAGGTTTGTGCAAGCCCATTGCTGTCTGAGTTACCACAGAATTCCCTCACTCTGACTCCTGTACTCAGCACACATCTGCCCTGTGACCTTCCTGCTCTCCCTTTTAACTGTGGCACAGCACCAGCCTCCTCCAGCTTTCCTGAGGAATGTTTGGATGCAGGAGTCCTGGCTGGGGAGCCCCAGCAGTCTCAGGCTGGAGTCTGGGAGAGCTGCTGTTTAGCACACACTGCTCTGGATTCCTGGCTGGCTGGTGGGGAACAGCCTAAGGAACAGCAACTGCTGTTTGCAGACTGCAGAGAGGGGCAGCTCCGAGGAGAGGCTGCTGCAGCTGGAACAGAACAAAGTACAGGGAGCAGAGAATTCCAGCTGCCTGGAGATCAGGGATGGCAAATTATTGCTGCATTTGCACACACAGCATTTGGGTACCAGTTTGATAAAAATGTGGATGATTATGGTAAATCCTCCCTGAAGTCCTTCCGTTGACAGGACTGGGGCTGCTTGATAACAAAGGGCTTGTTTATCTTGCTGGTGCACAGTCCTTCAGCCTGTTCCACTGCATCTCCCAGGAAAGGAATTCCTGGGAGTGAGGAGCAGAGCTCCTGCCAACCTGCACAGCATCCCCAATTCCAGCCTCTCTGCTGTGCACGGGCCAGGAAAGTCAATTTGCTCTTTCCTCTGCCAGTTGTGCTGCATCAGATGGAACAAATAGGGAAGTTCATGCTTGAGAGGCATCAGATAAAGACAGAAAGAGGTTCAAATTCTGGGCACAGAATTAACTTTTACCTTCCTGGAAGCTGAACTGGAGCAACTTGAATCCAGCAGCACAGACTGACTGAAGTTCAAACATTCAAAGTGACATCAAGCAAAATTTTGTGGATGAAATAAGAACTGCAAGAACTGGTGTGAAGTACCTGTACCCCTCCCCAAAATTCCTGTATTCAGAACTCTCCTGGGGTGCAGTGGGGGTGCATGAGAAGCATCTGTGCTAACATTTGTCCTCACATTTGTCATTCCAAACCAACCTTTTTCCACGTCATAATCACAGTCAGTAAATTCTGAGAGCTGAGGGGTACAATAGCTCACTGTGAATATTGTTTCAAGTTCTACTTCTATTACAAAAGCAAGAAAAATTCCTGGCACAATTGTGAGTAATTGCTTTTAGTAGCCACAGAATCTCCTCACAAAGGTCCAGCACTGGCAGGTTCTGACTTTACAGACTTTGCAGGTCAGAACCAGACTTCAAAAGGACCAGAGGAATGCACTCTGTGAGCTCTGTTCAGAGCATATTAAGTTTTAAAAATAAATCTAACAGTTAATCTAATAATCATTCAAGCATGGCCTGCTGAGTACAAGTACTGCAGGGCAACTTACTTTTGATCAAGCATTAAAATAATTACCAGTAGGATTTGTGTTTGCAACATGAGTTTTAATCTGTCCAAGGCACTGCAGTAAATGGACCACAGCAGCCTTCCTTTTGCCAGCAGCACAGAGAGCTGATCCCAAGAAGAAAACTGATTTATTATCATGGTAGACATGACTTTATATGATCTGGAATCCACACTGGGCAGAACAGATCTCTAAACTTGCTACAGAACACAAGGTTGGTGCAACAAGGCCTGTTTCTGTGAGGTGTTAGTTCACAATCGAGAATTAAAGAAACCTCTGAACTTTCAGAGCTGTAGGGGGGGGGAAAAACCACAGGGAAAAAAAAATTATATATACACTGCAATACTGCAAGGTGGGAGCTGAATAGGGGATCCAAATTTTAACCTCTCTTATGGTGGAACTGGAATATTCAAGAATCAATTATTATTTAAAAGCCTGAGAGGAGGGGCAATGTCTGACACCTTCCACACCCTTCACAGGGGTACAGCTGGCCAAGCCCTGCCTTGCTGGTCACAGCAGCAAAGCACAGGCTGTGGCAGTGAGGAAGAGGGGTGGGATGGGGCAGGGAGACAGTGAGGAAGAGGGGTGGGATGGGGCAGGGAGCCAGTGAGGAGGAGGGGTGGGATGGGGCAGGGAGACAGTGAGGAGGAGGGGTGGGATGGGGACAGGGAGACAGTGAGGAGGAGGGGTGGGATGGGGCAGGGAGACAGTGAGGAGGAGGGGTGGGATGGGGCAGGGAGACAGTGAGGAGGAGGGGTGGGATGGGGCAGGGAGACAGTGAGGAGGAGGGGTGGGATGGGGCAGGGAGATAGTGAGGAGGAGTGGTGGGATGGGGACAGGGAGACGGTGAGGAGGAGGGGTGGGATGGGGCAGGGAGACAGTGAGGAGGAGGGGTGGGATGGGGCAGGGAGACAGTGAGGAGGAGGGGTGGGATGGGGACAGGGAGACAGTGAGGAGGAGGGGTGGGATGGGGCAGGGAGCCTCACCCCGAGGTAGCGGCTGTCGTTGAAGAGCCGGGGGGGCAGGGGGTTCCCGCTGGCAGGCCGACTGTCCTCGGGGACGTTCTCGCGCATCCATTTCCGATTCTCCTCGTTGGCGGCGATATCCTTTTCCTCAAATTCGATTTTGTTGGCCTCCAAGAAGCCTAACACATCTTGCTGCTGCTTTTTGATCTGTCACAAAAGAGGGAGGGGAGGAGAGAAGGCAAACCAAATCAGTCAAACCATCTTTCCTGCAGTTGCGGGGTTCGATACAGGAACCAGGGAGTGCGAAACAGGCTGAGAATGGAAGTGGTAAGAGAGTTCTTAGAATTCAAAAGTATCTCTAAAGAGTCAGATCTGAGCTTTGACTTGGCTCCTACACAACTGAACAGGCTGAAGCCTATGACACTGTCCCTTTGTGAACCTTGAAGGTGCCCCCTGAAAGCAGAGGGGTGAGCAGGGCCCTGCAGAGGCTGTGCTGGCCGGGCTTTACAGTTAACCCGGGGCAATGTTGTTCTTACAGATGCAGTGGAGTTTGCTGAGGTACATTTGAGGCATAACCTGTTTCCTTCAGCATAGGCCGAATCCCTCTTCTCAGAGTCCAGGTTTTTGTCCACCTTGGTGCCAGGACAGAGATCTCACACAGTCCATTAACTGTAAGATCCCAAGGCAACTTTGGCTCATGTTTCTTCGCAAAAAAAATCCCTCTTCCGCTGTGTCCTGGGTGTCAGCAGAGGCAGGTACAGTCTCTGGAGAGCTGTGATCCCTCATCCCCCATTCCCACTGGTGTCAGGGAGGCTGGCTGAGGCCCCACAGCTGATGCTGCCTGTCCTTGTGCACTCACACAGAATCCAAAGGAAAAGCATGATCTGCGCAGCAAACACTGCGCTGGCTTTGCACAGGGAAGGTGGTTTTTGTTACTGTCATTCTGAATTACTGACTTCCCCGCTCAGAGATGTTCTGCTTATGCTCTGCTCTCCCCCTGCATGACTTTACCACCATAAAGGAAATTATAACCACGCACATCCTGCCAAACAATAAAAAAACAGGATTTCACGGGAAATTCGTTCTCTTCAAATTACTCCACTCCAAAGCCAGTCCAAGGCCTGGCTTTAACCTAAGGAGCTCAGAGCCGCAAGAGCAGCCTTTCATACAGATGTTGCACTGGTGCTAATTCAGGTCAGCCCCTGCTCCCGGAGCAGCCGCTCCATATACGGCCACGGGAAAACACGGAGCAGCGCCGGGGTCAGGGCACAGCCAGCCCGGAGCCAAATATGGAGCCTGAGCCCCGGCTCCACAGCCCCGCACCCACGGCACCCAGCCGGACCCACGGCACCCAGCCGGACCCACGGCACCCATCCGGACCCACGGCACCCAGCCGGACCGGGAACAGCAGGAGGCTGAGGTGGGAGAGGGGGGAAAGCGCTGCCCTGGAAGGGGGTGGGTTTGGGAGCAGCGCCCGGCAAATCCAAAGAGGGAATCTTCACGCACACCCTGAAGTCTTTCGCTGCTCTGTCCATGGCCAGGCTCAACCAAACCTTGGCGTAGCACAAAGGGACCGATCCTGCTCTCTCACCGAGGAAAAGGTGCCCCCAGCTCCAGCAGGGAAGTGCCTGCCCAGGGCTGCAAAGCCAACATCATTCCTCCTCCCGTGTCGGCACAGCAGCCGCTGGACTCCATGTGCGAGCACCCTCAAACACGAGGATGTTGCTAATTTTCATCGTGGCTAAAAATAAATAAAGCTGGAAGAGTTAATACCGCCCTAGGAAATAATTCATGGAGAGGCTGCAGAGAAAAACGTTCCTGAGCAGACTCAGCCCGGAGGGTAAGAGGTTTCTCCCCCTGCCTTTATCGGCAGCAGGAAGGAGGAGCAGGGGAAGCTTTTCTCCCGCAGCTCGGAGGGAAAAAAAGAGTGAGCGGGTCCTTCAGGAACTGTTCTGTAGGGATAAAATAAGGGAAAGGTCTTTGGAATTGTAAACTCCTCCACCAGCGTGACCTGGCAGCAAATGGAATTTTTTTCCGTTGAACCCATCGGATTTTAATTAAGCATTTCCTACAATGTCTAAATTACAAATCCAACTAATTTTCTATAGTCTTCGGTCCCTTAACTTGTCCAAAATCTGATGTTTTAATGAGAACACATTTTGAGATGTCCCGGGATTATGAAGAAATAAAAGAAAACCAACTTTTTACCTAATTTACCATTAAACTATACAATCTGCAACAAAAAAACAAGAGCTCTAAGTTGGACAGTAATCAGCATTTTGATCTCCTGAGAAGTGCCTTTATTTTTTTAATCATTTTGACTCTTGGATCGTCTCCCAGCCACCCACACCTCCTCACACAGCATCTCACACTGGGACAGTCTCTGCATTGTTTTTTCAGCTCCAAGTAGCAGCACCACATCCCAGATTCAGGACTGTGGCTCCAAAGGGCCACCACAACCCCTTCTGCTTGTTTTTGAAGAGCTGGCAAAGCTGGAAATCTATTTTTTCTGCTAGAAGAGGCACCACTGGAAGGCAAACATGGAAGTTTGGTCTCCATGTCACCCTCAGGCCGTCTGTGGGCAAGGGAAGTAATTCCCCAAAGAGCTCTACAGGAAACCAAGGAGCTGGTGTTGATGCATGAGGGGTATTAGTCTGAATCTTAGTTTCTGGCCAGAGGGGAAAAAAAGCTGGGATATTAAGCAGTGATGTCCTCCCAATTCCTCAGACAAGGTGACAAGCACTTACACAAGAGCTTGTCACAGAGAAACACGGCCCCAACCGCTGGGCAGAGCGGACACCGAGCTGCCAGATCGGGTTATTTTATGGGATTTTATTTAGACAACTTCCATTAATCCCAGGCAGTGGAATACCACGGGGAGGGAAAGGCTGAAAATAGAGCAAGAGACGTCTGCTGCTGCTTCAGGGTGTTTTGTCTTACTGGAAAGGGCACACGTTCTCCTCAGGACAGCCTGGAGGATGGTTCCTGCTGCCCATGTTTGGGAAGGAGCGAGGAGCCTTCCTTCAGGATGCGCCTGTCAACGCACAGCCCTCGCTTCCCAGAAATCCTCTCTCGGTTGCCTGACCAGGCCTGGACACGGGCCAGAGCCTCTCCAGATCCCACACCTCGTCCTATGTAAACAACTGTCACGTCTGAAGGGATGTTGGCCTTTCAACTGCAGCTCCCTGCAGTTGGCAAACACAAAAATCCTTGTTTATTCCGAGTGCTCCTGACACGTCAGGCGGGGCCCAGAGCACCAGAGGAGAGCTGGGAATGTGCACAGAGTCAGCCCAGGAACTGCAGAGCCCAGCAAGGTCTGGAGGGTCGGGACCAGCACTGAGGGGGGGCAGGAGGACTCTGGAGACACAAGAGCACCAGAACAGAGAAGACAAGGATAGGGATGGGCACAGAGCTGTAAGGAAGGGAAGAGCCTGCAGGCAGGAGCGGATGGGAATGAGCAAAGTGGGTGGATGGAGATGGGGGGAATCCCAGGGTGGAGCTGGGATGGAGACAGAGGGATGGAAGGGGAAGGGGTGGGAGAAGAAGTCAGTCCTGCTGTGCTGGAGCTCCCCACTGCCCTGCCTGGGAAACAAGGATACCCTTGGGAAAGCCAGTTTTGCTCACAGGTGCCTTTACCCCCATCCCAGGAACAGAAACACACTCCTGGATTCTGGGCCTGAACACACCTGGGAGAAAAACAGCTACAATGGCTCTGCCAATGGAAACCTTATACTTTTTGCTGCTGTTCCCAAGGTAATATTGAAAGAAGCATTTAATCAAATAAATCTATTTTCTCTTTCTTTGGGCTTTCATTGTCTATTCCAGAGACAGAAATAGTTTTATGATAAGTTACTGTGGTTAAGTGAAGTCTCAGCACCACACTGTGACCTTCTGTACAAAACCCATTGGGTATCAAGATCCTCTTCCTTTCCAGTTAGAAGCCAAACAAGAAACATTAAGCTTTCAACAGAGCATGGGCACGAAGAACATTCTAAAAATGAGCATAAAATTATGAACAAGTTCTGTCCCTCACTTGAATACACATCAAAAATGCAATTTATTGTTCTTAGATCTAAATCTCGTCAGTGACGTCAGGAACACAAGAGGAACTATGTCAGAGCTGCCAAGGGTACAAACAGGTGATGTTTTCTAGCAAATCAGTCCATTAAAAAGGGAGTTTTAACCCCAAAGTAGGAATAAGATAACAAAAAAGGAGGCAGGGATGATGCTGCAGGACACTCCATCCTCAGCTCCAGCCAGGATTGTGCTGCCTGTCCAACAACCAACCTCTCCTACCACCAGCCAACTGCAGGGAAACACTTATTTTAAACACTTTATTGAACTGAACTTCACTTGTTTCCATCTCCTTGCTGTACACAGGCACACACACACAGAGCAGTCTTGTCTGCACAGCTGGCCAAGAAGGGGTTTGGGTTGTTTTTTTAAAGTCTTGTTATTTTTTCAGTTTATAAATAAATCCCTTGTTGGACAATAGACATGTTTTGGAAATCTATTTAAGGACTACTGGAACCCAAAGCGAGTTTACAGTGCTGCTGTTTTGGTCACAAAACAAACTTGCCGGCTGTGGCTCTGCTGTCCTGGCACCAGGGGAGGTTTAGATTGGATATTGGGAAAAATTTATGCATGGAAAGGGTTGCAAAGCATTGGAACAGGCTGCCCAGGGAAGTGATGGAGTCACCATCCCTGGAAGTGTTCAAAAAATGTGTGGATGTGGCACTTGGGACATGGGTTAGTGGTGAACACGGTGGGGCTGGGCTGATGGTTGGACTTGATGATCCCAAAGGTCTTTTCCAACCTTAACAATTCCATGATTCTCTCCAGCTCCCGCTGAACGTGTGTCCTGAGCTGCCTCTCCCAACCTCACAGCTGGGATCCAGCACCGGGACAGCAGCAAAGCCACACCTTCCAGCAGATCTGCATCTCACACACTTCTCAGTTCAGTTTCAAGACAAAAACAGCTTCAAAAGGGCTTTTTTTGCCATTTCCAATTCCAGCTTTTTGAGTTCTAGATTAGGAAAAGCAACTACGGCTTTAAAACAGTTTTATTTTATGCCACTGATGATTTTAAAGAAGCTGCTTCATCATTTGTGCAAGAGGTAAAGTCTGAACTTTGATGTTACTGTTTGTGGCCAGACTTGTGCTCATTCGTTCTTCAGACACTTCAGAGCCTTTGCAAGATTGATAAGGTGCAATTTAACAGCAAATGGAAGAAGTGCAGCATAAAAAAATGTTCAGCAAACTCCATGGGCAGCCAGGAGCAAGGGGAGAACCCCCAGGAAGTGGTTTTCTTTGGAAGGATGGGGCAGCACGAGGAATGTGGAGCTGCTGCCAAGACAAGTAACTTGGGCTGAGCTCTGGCCTTGCCTTTGGGACTTGCCTGCCTGAGCTGCTGGGCCTGGCCAGCACTGCTGCCATCCACTGCCACTGCTTGGAATGAGGAGGGAAAAATACTGTGGGTTTTCATTTGGTTTTTACATTTTTCGTCTGATTTCTACAATGATCTTGCCTTCCCCACCCGGGTTGGTAATGCAGCAGCTCAGACTTGCAAATGAGCTGCAAAACGCTTAGAATTTCACCTCCCAGTACAACATAATTTGTAGGAGTTAGAGCCTGGCAGCTCAGCCATGGATTTAAATGTCAGGGAATCCTGACAGCCCCCTAAGCTTATTCTCCACCCCAGCACTGCAGGAGGCCCCCCCTTCCAAGTCAAAACACCCCTGAGCAGCCTCAGCCCTGGCTTCCATCAGAGGTTTCCCTGGTTTTTCAGAAGCTATTTTGTTGTCTAAGTGGTTTTGTTGGTTTTATTTGTATGAACAAGCCAGATTTCCCCCCCCCCCCCATATTAGCTTAAAATTCCAATGTGCCAGTTCTGGTGGTGCCACTGTGAATGGTGATCAGAGGGTGGGAAACCCAGAGGTGCCTCCAGCAATGACCTGCCTGCTCAGAGCTTTGCCAGGTGTCTCCCAGCAATTCCTGTCTCACTGTTACTTCTCTCTGCCTGGTAGAACATCTGCCTATTTTTAGGCCTGGGTAATTATCATCACAGAACTCAAAGCACTTCTTTGTTCTGGCTATTTTAAGCATAGCAGTGCCATCATTGTCTCTCTCGATGTTTGGCTTCTGGTCCGTAGGGAATGAGATTGAGGACAAACACAGCAAAACCACCACAAACTTCCGTGACCTAAATCACACACAGGAGGCTGCAAAAAGTTCATGCTGGACTTGTGCTGCTCTTTTTTTTTTTTTTTTATTCCAGAAATTAGGCAGTGTCCAGATGGGCTCCATATGTACTGACTCCCAGCCTCCCTTTGGGAAAGCCCATGGCATATCCACATGTATCCTGCAAAGCAGCCCTGGTTTGATGTGGTTACACCCCAACAGCTTAAAATTTGTTTATTTGGGAATGGTTTTTACCACTGACCCCAAGCTGCATCAGCATCACCAGCCCAAGAGCTAGGGCAGGAGGGAACAGGCTCCAGCTCACACTGAGAGCAACAACCACGTTCCTGTTGCTCACATGTGGTTCTGGGGACACTTTTTAAAAGCAGGAAAGAGTCTTGGTGTGAAAGGATGCAAAGGGACCACCACTCAAGGGAGAGGCTGGGGAAAATCCAGGCCACCAAAAGGTTTTTGCAATTTAACCCAGAGGTTGCATCACGTCTGGAAGCACGTGGCCTGTCTGCAGTGGGGCTTTAGCCAGGCCTAAGGTACCACCCCACTGACCAGATTTTGGAGCACAAGCCAGGAATATAACTGGAACAAAGGACAAAGTCTGCACTTCCCAAAACAAGACCACGACTTGCTCCAGAAAGCATAGAAAGTTACATAAATGAAAAAGCTGATTCATGAGAACAAAAAGAAAAGCTTCTCTCATGGATTACAATGCCATTGTAAGTGCACTCATTCAATAACCCAAGGCCTGAAAACTTGCTAAATCCCACACCAACAAAACCCAAGTCTGAAGATCCTTGTGCATTCAACAAGTTTTTTCCTACCAGAAGAACCAAACAAGAAAGTTTATGTCACCTCCATGCATTAAAGTCCTGGGGGATCAGGATTCTCAATGCAGCCAAGGGTCCTTCCAGAGATGTGTGTCCAGGGAAGGGAACGGAGCTGGGAAGGGGCTGGAGCAGCAGGAGCAGCTGAGGGAGCTGGGGGGGCTCAGCCTGGAGAAAAGGAGGCTCAGGGGGGACCTTCTGGCTCTGCAACTCCCTGACAGGAGGGGGGAGTCAGGGGGGGTCGGGCTCTGCTCCCAGGGAACAAGGGACAGGAGGAGAGGAAACGGCCTCAAGCTGTGCCAGGGGAGGGTCAGGTTGGACATCAGGAGGAATTTCTTCCTGCCCAGCCCTGGCACAGCTGCCCAGGGAGGTGGTGGAGTCCCCATCCCTGGAGGTGTCCAAGGAACAACTGGACGTGGCACTCAGTGCTCCTGGCTGAGTGACAAGGTGGGGATTGGGAACACGTTGGACTGGATGATCCTGGAGGTCTTTTCCAACCTCAATGATCCTGTGACTCTGTGATTTCCACCCAGGTGGGCACTGTCACATCCCTGCAGGCAGAGGTCTGTATGCGCAGAGTCCGTCAGGAGAGTGGTGAGGAGGGAAAGCAACTGCTCAGGAACAGGATTCCAAAGGCTCTTTGCAGTTACACCACACAAAGGTTTGGGATATATGTCATTTGGACCTACAAAAGCAGACAGACATCTGCTGCCAAAGCTCAAGGCTTTAATGATGTTGTGGGCATGGTCACAGGAGAAGCTGACAAAAGCAAATCGCCTCTGTTAGTGCTAAATGATTTGAATATTCAGACTCAAATGGTATTGATTTTTCCATTTAAATGTACACAGGGTCTGAGTTAATGTTGGAGCTGGGTTTTTGAGTGTCACTAATTTGGTGCCAGACACACAGTACAGCCAATTCCACCACAGCTCCACTACAGTCAAATTCTAACAAGATACTAAAAGGCCATAAATAGGTCAGAACTGACTTGCTGCATCCTCTTGAGTGTCTGTTTAGCTACTTTCCTCCCACAGTGGCCAAAAGCAGATTCCTTTACCCATTAGTCAAGTAGGAGGACAAGTAACATTTCCTTATTTATATCTCCCCAGCTTCTGGCAAACAGCAGCAGCACTGCCTAACAAAGCCCTGATGACTTTTTAATGTGTTTTAGGTTTACTTTCTATGAAGGCACCTTAAGAATCAACGTATTATCACAGCTTCAGTCAAATTCTGCTCTTAACAAACAATACCCAAGTGCTGGGAGAGTGTGTGGGGGTGAATCCATTCATCCTTTAACACCTGCTTGTCAAGGACTATTGTGGTGCCACCAGGATTCTAGCACAGAACATCTTATCATCGGCAACACCTGAAGACTGGGTGTGAAAGTACCATTTAATAAACTTCACATTTTGTTCCAGTACATGAAAATGGTTCTGTGTCAGCTGAAACCACACCTCTTTTCCTACTGAAGCACCAAATTCAGAAGAAGATCTTTCTCTCTTTTGGCTGCAGGGAAGAGGTGGTTGGGCACTGAACAGGCTCCCCAGGGCAGTGGTCATGGCCCCACGGCTGCCGGAGCTCAAGGAGCATTTGGACAAGGTGGGATTGTTGGGGTGTCCTGGGCAGGACCAGGAGTTGGACTGGATGATCCTTGTGGGTCCCTCCCAACTCAGAATATTCCATGATTCTATGAGAAGGAGGGTGACAGAGCATTCCCCTTTAACTCTCCTCCTTCCTGGCTGCTCCCCAACACTTTTTCAGTTGCTCACTCCCCATTCCCTGGCCTGCCCAGGCTCCTGGAACACACTGGCAGCACCCAGTTGCTTTGCTCAAGAGCCCAGCTCAGCCTCAAGCACAAACTCCCCAGAGCTCTGGGGGGCTGTGCAGATCAGATGCCCCCTGCCTTCAGTCAGGACATGTGTCCTCAGCCCAACCAGAGCTGAACCATCCCTCCACTCTGCTGCAGATGCTTCTGTCAAGTGCTTCAGGAGGGTCACCACTGCCGAGTCAACGTTCTTCCCCACAGCCATGGCCTGTTCAAAGACCACTTCCCCAAAAACAGACTCTCTGCACATCCAGAGACTGTTTTTTTCTTTCTTTGGGATCTTCTCTTCCTTTTTTCCTTTTTTTTTAAAGTTCTGTAAAAAGGGACAGCAATGCCCAGTGGGATTATTTGCCTGGATTTCAAATCAAACAATCCCCACACAGCCAAAACTTCCATCTGCAGGGATTTTAATGCAAGATTTTAACATCTAAAATTTCATTCCATCATCAGCCAAAAAACCAGAGATGTTTGCTTATGGGTTGGCTGTGAGCCTTTTTTACACTGCACTTCCATGCACATGGAACACAAGATTCCCAGCAGGAAAAGGAGTTAAAACCCAAAAGCCACCGGAAGGGGCTGGCAGAACCAGAGCTGTCACTGGCAGAGGCACCAGATCTCCCTTTTTGTGGATAACCAAAGAGCCTGAACACAATAAAAAAGTGAATGAACATGAAGCTTCCAAGTGCTGAACACTGGGAGGAGTATTCCAGACCTGGAGAGGTGTCAGGCTGACACACCTGTCCCCTCGCCCAAGGAAGGCTTGATTGGAAACACGAGGGATGTCCTGATTCCTGCTTCACTCTGTTCCCACTGGGCTCCAGGCCCTGCAGCTCTGAGAGCAAGGACAGCAGCCCTAGGAGCAGAGACAGCAGGCCTGGGAGCAGAGGCAGCAGCAGGAGTCTCCCTTCCCTCCATGTGATCCCTGCAAACAGCCCCACCAGGAGCTGTGTTTGATTAAGGATGAACTTTGCACTGGAAGCAGCCTGAGTCTCTGGGGAGTCTCTGGGCACTGTCTGGCAGCAGCTCCAAACTGCTCCACCCAGAGCTCTCCAGCATCCAAAGCCTGCCCATCCTCCTGTAAGGGCTCTGCCCAGGCTTCAGGAGAGGCCGTGGGGGAGGCACAGCTCGGCACTGGGACTGTACACATTCAACCTGCATAAATCAGGGTTATGGACAGAGACCTTTTCCATGAACTCCAAAGGCCTGTCCCTGAGCATGGATTCACCTCTTCTTAGAATCACAGAAGCACAGAATCTCCTGAGCTGGAAGGGACTCCCAAGGATCATCCAGTCCAACCCCTGGGCCCTGCCCAGGACACCCCAACAATCCCCCCCCTGTCCCTGAGAGCGTTGTCCAAACCCTCCTGGAGCTCTGGCAGCCTTGGGGCCGTGGCCACTGCCCTGGGGAGCCTGTTCAGTGCCCAACCACCCTCTGGGGGAAGGACCTTTTCCTGAGATCCACCCTAACCCTGCCCTGACACAACTTGAGGCCATTCCCTGGGTCCTGTCCCTGGTCACAGAGAGCAGAGATCGGTGCCAGCCCTGGCAGGGCTCCGTGGAGGTCAGAGCTGGGGAAGCTCTCCCAGTCACACAGCAGTGCTGTTCTGGGGGTCCCAACCCCCTCACTGTGCTGACTGTGCTGAGAATTCTTGTCCCATCTCAAGGAAAGGGAACAAAGAGCCAGAAGAGTCATTGCCTCTCCCAGCAGCAATAAGGACTGAAATCATGGATCAAACCATGGCCTCAGGCCATTCCTGCCTCAGGCCTTTGCTTCACTCAGCAGCAGGAAGGACCTGTGTGCAAATATTCCCAGATCCGGATTATTTTTAGGGTTTTTTGGGACTACTGAAGTTATCCAGAATAAGTGTATCTTGCAAAATGAAGCTTCCAGACCTAAGCTTCCCCTTCTCTTCCCTTAGATGAGGATGTAAAGAAACAACTGATGTATAGCAAACCACAGCTTTAACCACGTGCATTGACACCGTCCCCAAACCATCACAGCACCCGGAACTGGCACCATCCAGAGCAAAACACCACCATTACAACACTAAATAAATTGACCCTTGGCAGTTTTCTAAGTCAGTCGTGTGGCATTTGCCTTTCACAAGCCTGAAAACTGCTTGTCTGCTCCAAAACCAACACAGAGCAAGCTTCCTCCTGCGGAATACAGGCTCCATTATCCCGGTTATCCGCTAACAAAGCACAGGCAGCAGCAGAATAGCAGCTCTTCATTTATTACACACAGTTGTTTTCTGCAGCAGACGTGGAGCTTGGCAGGCTGAGTTTCCCTGGAAGTCTCACAGCATCCAAACTCTGTGCTTGGTTAAATAAAAACAAACAGATCTGCTCCTCCCAAAGCCCAGTATCGAACTAACAACTCCTGATCAGTACAGAGGTGAGAGTGGCAGGACCTGGGAGCATTCCCACCCTTCAGCCTGCACTTGGGCTCTCCTGGACCACTCCATGTCCCCTTTTCCAGGCAGTGCTGGCCAGGATAGCCATGATGGAAGGGGAAGTTGTGCTCACCTTCTCCTTCAGGCCTGGGATGTTCAGTGGGCACCTCTGAGAGGAGCTGAGCAGAGGGAGCTCCAGCAACAGCCCCTTCTCCTGGCACAACTGTTCAGTGCATTCCTGGGGTCTCCCCAGCCTCAGCATCTCCCTGTACTCTCTTACCTGAGACACAAGTCAGGGAAAGAGGAGCTTTTGCTATGTGGAAATAAAGAAAAAAGTCCTTAAGTCCAAGCTAATTCTGTCACAGACTCCTTGAACAATTTTCCCTTCACCTCTCAGAGCCTCCTTTCTTAGGCTGTTAGTCAGCAGGAATAACTATTTTTTCAAATCATTGCTTGTTTACTTTCAGGGATCATTTCGTGCTGTTTCTACAAACCCCACAGCCCAGCCCCACAGCCAGGCTTTACACACCAACTATAAAGCAATTCACCCCACAGAAGACTGATCTCCAGCAAGATAATCAGGCTCGGTATCACGAGTACAGAAAACTCTGGAACATGACATATTCCTAAATACTCGGAAGTTTTCAGTGTGGCTGAGAAAAACAGGGGGAAAGACACCGAGGGTGCCACTGACCACCTGACTGCTTGTTCTAGAAGCTTTGAAAACTGAAAGTCTGGATCTCATCCCTGTTGTCAGGTTGTGAATCTGTTTTTTTCAGGCAGTCTCTTTCTGAGAGCCAGAAGAATTATTCCTCCTTTATCTTCAGCCTCATGGAAACTCCAGGACAGGTCCACGCAACTCCACCCTGTGAAAACTGGCACAAACTGCACAGGTCACACCTTGGTGCCCCCTCAGACTTCACCCTCCACGTCTGCCCAGCACTGGGATAATATTTCCTGGAGAAACCAGCCTGAGATAACACCCCCAGGACTGCAGTTTGGGCTGTTTATTGAAACAGCTGCTCCTGTAATTATTTTCCAGAGCCTGTGGATTTCTGCTGGCCCTGCACGGCACAGAGAGAGCAGAGGGAAAACAGGTTTGGTTTTGTTTGTGTGATGAGGTGAACTCTGGTTAGAAAAGGAGTTAAAAGCACAGACAGTGTTGCAGGAGGCCCCTGTGGTTTGCAATAAAAGGAAGGTTTATTTCCTGTATGGTTTAGCACACAGAGCTAAATTAACCAACAAGACTAAAAGTTTACAGCATTAATTGCTGTTTCACTGCCTTTATACTGCCAGGCATTTATTCTTTAAATAAAAAACTGCTTTAAAAAGAAATATAACATGACCTCAGGGATCCAGGTGCTTCTGATGCGTGTTGCTTTTTATCTTTGAGGAACTCCTATACCACAGGTATTACTTAACAAAGGAGTCTTTTTGCTGACTGCTATTCTAAAACTAAACCAATGAATTTTTTGAAGAGAAAAAGCTTTTTTCCTGAACTAAAATGCATAAAATGCATACATGTCGTAATACAAAGGAAGAGAAAAAGCTAGGGATTTAATACAAGTTTTCCTGCTCTTTCCAGGAAAAGTCAGGCTGTACTGAAATAGCACCAAAATCATCCTGGAGAGTAGAGAGGAAAGGTTCAGCAGAGCACAGTGTGTATGGGTAGCAGGTTTCTGACCAGCCAGGTAACTACCTTGGGTAACATTTCAAGTGCAAATCACCCTGGAGGCCCCAGATCCTTCTTTATTTTACTTGGACAAAATATTGTAACTCCAGAAACTGTGTCTTCAAGAGGAGGAGATAAATTCTTCTCACAAGAGCTGGCCACACTGCAGTTTCTGATCCTCTGGGCAGCTGAAGCAATACAGAAGTTGGCCAATTTTTTGTTGTAGCCAGGAAGGCCAGTGCCTGGGGGTTTGCTCTCAGGACTTCTCAGGAGGCACCTTAAAGTCAGTCTTCATAGGAATTAACAAAATGGAGCATTTTCCGACTCATTAAGGTCATTCCCATCAACCAGCTGTTCTCACCCACTGCATCCCAAAGGGAAGTGCCACCTTCACCCCAGCCCAAGAGCACTATTCCAGATGCTGCCCATGCCTTGGAGCCACGACCTCCAGACACTCTGCAACTCAGTGGCTGGCACTGTGAGGTGATGGGTCTCCTAACACCTTCCAAGCCTAATTTTGGTCTCAGATCATTCTGTGGAAGATGCAGATGTCTGTCCAGCTTCTCCTCAGTTTATACACGTATAAATTCCTGGGCAGAACATTCCCCAAGTTAGCTTTATGGATTTCCTTTGATCTTTCCACAGCATGCACAGCAAACCTCAGCCCTCTGTGGGTGAAGGGAGGCTCTCCCAGTGACCTCCTGGTACACTGGAACAGAAATTCAGAGCAAGAGTGCTCAAGCACAAAGTTCCACAGACTGAGCCACCAGAACCGTGGGACTTGTTTCTCTGCATCACAGGGTCGAATTTCCAGTTCTTAATCAGGATTATCAGGTCACTAACAAGGAAATTTGCAAACCTGACCCTCTGTATTTCTATTCACATATATTGTATTTCCTGCCTAGGGAAAAACCCCAAACATCTATTGTCCATAAATCAGCTCCACTTGAACTACATTTCTATCCACATCCAGTGAGAATGTTTTGGGATGTATTTTTAATCCATTCACGGGGTTATTCTGCTCCTCTCCCACTCTGCCAGTTGTTCTGCAGCTGCTGCTCTGGCCAAATACATTTGCAACATGTGCACAGGAATGTCTTGGATAAGCAGCATTAAGTATTTCCTAAGGAATAAAGTCTTGTCCTGCTGTAGTCCATGGCAAAACTCCCAGTGACATAAGCACAGCCAGAGATTGATCCCATGAGGTGGATACAGATGTGCTGCTTAAACCTGCCTGGAAACCACTATTCTCAAAAAACGTGGCTTTATGTGAAAACTATGATTATTTTTCCCAGAGGCTTCCTTTTTGCTGTTTCCAGCAGGCTTTTCCAGTTGATTCTGACTTATGCCTGAGGCAGGAGTGGTGTCTGATACACCTCCCTGAACATTTAGGGAGACACCCCCGAAATGTGATGTTTGCCAGCATCTGCAAAATCCTGTTGGTCTTGGAATCACCTGTTTCTCTCACCAAATGCTTGTTTTGTAGGTGAGAACTGCTGAGACACACGAAGAACAGCCATGTTTGCTCCTGTGTGCTCTCATTCCCATCTCCCTGTCTGCCCAGGAGCCCAGGAAAACAGTGACATTTCAGCTTTGATTAATGGAAACCTTTTCCCAGTCACACCCAACCCAAACAAGATGCTGGCTGTGACCTGGCAGAGCTTGTTCCATGCCCACTGTCCCAGTCACTAATATCCCAATCCCACAGTGCACTTCATTCCATGTAAAACAGAGGAGCTAATGGCAAGGTTTCCCTGTGCAAAGT